>NC_066389.1:2255428-2555428 GCF_013377495.2 Cygnus atratus | reverse complement strand
TCCACCAGCTGGTTGTAGCTGAGCTTGCCCACGGCCTGCACCACCTCGGGGCTCTGCAGGACAGGGCAGTGAGCCCAGGCTGCCAGGCACCTGGCCTCTCCCGCGACACCCACAGGAGCACAGGAGAGGGCAAGGGTAGGAGGATTTAAGCCAGGGAGGTGGCCACCATCTGCATGGGGAGGGAGGTGAGTGTCCTGCCCCGGCTCAGGGAGCACAGCCCCTGCTGCAGCTTCCCTTGGGGACACCAGAGCAGCCAAACCTGCATCAGCGTCCCCCAGGGAGAGCAGAGCAGCGCCACAGCCAGCTCTGGGCAAGTCTTCTCAGCCACACACAAGCCACACGCCCACCCAGCCAGGTGCCAGGACAGCCCACAGCCTCACCTGCGGGTCCACCAGCCAGCCATGGTAGAGCGGGACATTGAGGAGGTCGAAGACTATGCACTCAGGTGTGTACTCAAAGTCGGAGACACCTGTGAACCGTACGTTCACGTCCAGGCCTGTCGAGAGCTTGGGGAGGACCATCATGGTGTCGTTGACGTTCTGCAGGGGGAAACCACAGGTCCTGCCCAGGACACAGGCTGGGCACCCCGCACCCTGCCACCCAGTCCATCACCCCCTGACAGGCATGTCAAGGCAGATAAAATAACAAGAGAAATCACAGTTCCATTTTGTCAGCTGGGTGACATGTGGCACTCTACCACCCTTGCGCCCCTCGAGACCCAGCACAAAAACAAAATGGATCCGTTCCCCCATCCAACCTCGCTCCTCACCTGCTGGAAGTTCAGCTGCAGCCCTTCTGACTTCTCTTGGGGTTTGATGGATAGGATGCAGTCCCCTTCGAAAGAACAAAGGTGGCTGGTCAGTCTGGGGCACTGAGCTCTCCTCCCTGAGGTGGGGGGGCCGAGCACCCAGCCCAGCGGCGCACAGAGCCAGCAGAGATTGGATCCGCACTGGTACTCCCTTGCCCCTTGGTTCCTGCCCTCCCAACCCAACAAAGGTCTGGCCTACAGCTCCTCCTCCTCATCCACAGAGGGAACATCCCTTTGAGGGCTACGCATGGGGAGTGTGATCAGGGGAGAAGGGCAGAGGTATCAGTGGGTGGCAACGTCAGAGACGGACCCAGAGGTGGGGCAGCAGATGGGAAATGCCATCCTTTGCCAGTCCCAGGAGCCTGCAGGGCCAGCAGGGCAGCCACCACTCCCCCCAGTTGCTCTCTGCTCACCCAAATGTGCCATCAGCTCATCTGACGTGACCACCTCCTTCTGCAGGGGCAGCTTCACCTGCAAGCAAAAGAGGACAGTGATGCCTTCCCCTGCCCCTTCCCTGTGAGAGCCAGGGCTGCCACCCACTGCCCCAAACCCCCAACTCAGCAGCACAAATCAAACCAGAAGAGGCAGGAAGGGTAAGACACTTCGACCCTCCTTTGCTTTCTCAACGTATTATTTTGAAGCCTCCAGCTGGCTCCCCACACGACCCCTGAACATTCCTCCTAGCACCGCAGGGAGGAAAGGCACCCAGTGTCCCGAACCTCCAGACCCCGTGCCCGTCACCCTGCTCACCTTCCACTGCAAGAAGAGAATGTTCATGATGGCCAGGAGCGGGCAGGGCCCGTTCTCGCTCTGGGTGATGATGGGCGTCCGCTCACCCTTCCACGTGATCCACTTCACGCAGTAGAAATCCGGCTCGGGCTCCTGCTCCCGGGCAGGAGGGCAGGTGCTGGGGGGCTCACCTGCTGGCCGCGAGGCTTCCCCAGGGGACGCATCACTCTCCCCTGGGGCAGGCAGCCCCTCCTGGGAGTCCTGGACTTTGCTGTCCTCGCTCTCCTGCTGCTCTTCGGGGGCCTTCTTGTTGCTGGGGCCAAGCACATCCTCTTCCCCCGGCTGCAGCGCCTGGCCTCGCCTGCCAGCCTCCTGGCTGACAGCTGGGATGTCCTCCCCTCCACCAGCCTCCCCCGCATCATGAGGGAGCTGGCAGAGCTTGGAGCTGGGCCCCTGGCACTGGGTACCGTCCCCCGTAGTGAGGAGTATTTCCCCCTGCTCAGGCTGCAGCTCCATCCCACCAGCTCAGTGCATCCGGCGGCAATGGGCAGAGGCGCACGGGCCTGGTGCCACCTCCCAAGGCGGCAGGCTTGGCTGTGGAGCTCCCACCAGTCCCAAGGATCCCACGAGGAGGCAGGGGAAAGCTCCTGACCACGGCACCCAGTTCTGTCCAGTAATGGCTGCGGTCCAAACCTCTACTTTCTTAGGATGCAAAGCTCAGTTATTCCAAGAAAAATGTGTGTAATGAGTCCAAGTCATTCACCAAGCGTGCAGAGCTTAGATTGCTCTCTGTCACTTCACATTAATTTAAATAATCAAAAATAATGCTCATCTAAAAAGTCTCTGATAGACTCTGCACAGCAGATTAAAAAAGTCCAATTTCTTAAGAGGCTGAGTCCTTCTCCTCGAGGCTGTTTATTCTTCAGGGAGCTTCCAGCTGTTTCGTCAAGTCTGTAGCAGGCACTTTGATGTTCTTGTGGAAGTTTTGGTGCTGTTGGTTTTCTAAATGACTTTAGAAACGCTGCGGCAGCTCTTGGTCTGTCACTTATTGATCAGTGTGGAGGCAGACAGAGACAGGGCTGCCACTCCCTCCGGCTTCAAGTTCAGTTATTCACCACTGATGAAATGCAATATTCTCCCTGCTCTGCATGTGTGTGTACACGCACACTCTGGGTGATTTATACCTCTAATTTGCACTTAAAAAAATTAATGAACGCATATGTATTTTATCTGCCTCCTGTTAGCAACTAAAGAGGGGAAAAAAAACTGTTACAAACTAAGCTGTGTACTGAAACACTTAACTCACATACTTACACCAGAGTCAGTTTGCTGAAATCCCAGCCCAGACCTGTGGAACAAAGGCAGTCCCAGATAGATTTGAAAACGCGTCTTTCAAGGTCCTATCAACTTGTTTATCCAGTCCTCTCCCTGCTGGTCTCTGAGGATCGCCACAGCTCCGAATGCTTTCCCCCGCACACGCTTCTCTCCTGCCCAGAGGTTACACAAACAGAACAAGGCTGCTCCGTCCTGGCTCTGGCTTGGTCGGGGTTTTTCCACCTGCTGCTCTGCCTGTGCCCGGTTTCCTCCCACGGCCTCTCCTGCACAGGGACCAAAAAGGAAACAAGTTGGAAGAACCAGTGCATTATCCAACTGCCAATAATTCAGCTCTGCTCGGCCTCTGGAAAGCCTTGTGCCCGAGAGCATGCATTTTTTGCAGGTGGATACCCCAGCAGCCCCACTTCTCCCCCATTTCTGCGATGTCTCTCCCCAGCCCTGTCTTGCAACACCCTCGCCCCTCCCCACGGCGCCAGGGTTGCTCCAGCTGAAGCACACACCTCAGCTGAGTCACCAGATCTCATTATTCCTTAATCTTTATCCTTCTCCCTCCTTCTGCCAAACATGCAGCCCTCGCAGCTCTCATCTAAGCTCATGGCTGCAACAAAATCCGATGGGCACTGCAGAGGGACGGGCACTTTTGCAAGCACCTCTGTTCCCAAGGGGAGCCAGGTGCTCAGCCCTTCGGTGGGCTGGGGCAGGACGAACAACGGGGCTGTCCCCGGACTCTCCAAGAGGGACATGGGGAACAAATGTGAAGCAAATGAACAGGCAAGCATAGCCTGACCCACATTGCAAAGGTGCAGGCTGTGCTTGAGCAGTTTTGCCGGTGCTGCTCTGCCAAGCATGGAAAAAGCGAAGTAATCACAAATACAAAAGGCTAAGTCTCCTCACGGTGACCTGCACCACCGCGAGCTCCCAGGGGGACGCAGCGAGAACAGCAGAAGGAAACAGCAGCAGCGCTGCTCCGCTGCACGGGGCTTCGCCACCACCTCTCACAGCCTTGCCACCAAGCCCCACACAACCAGTGGGGCCGGCGACCACCACGCAGGCACCTCGCATGATGTTTGTGCACATCTGTGCCATGGAGCGGAGCCTCCTCCTGGCTCCAGGGTGTCTGGAGAGGAAACTTCCAGGGAAACAAGTGGGAGGGCAAGTTTCAGCAAGCGCTGCAGTGCTTCAGCACTGGCTCTGTGCCTCTCCCACCCACTGTCTTGGGACATCAGGAATTCAGAAGTAAAAAGCGTCCAAAGACGAGGCAAAATCCCCCAAAAGCACTGACAAACTCAAAGGCTTGGGTGCAAGTTCCTGACAATCAGGAACTCGGGTTCCAGCCACAAAAGAGCTTCTCTGAGCAAACCCTTTCTCTCAAACCTTTTTCTAGGGCTTTGCTCGCAGCCGCTATTGTAGCTACATCCCTGTGCTGTCACAGTGCGTGCTGGAAAATGCTAGGCTAAATTCACTTCCAAAACGGGGTGAGCAGACAGCAGGACGCTAGAGCCCATGGGCTCTTTCCCTAACGTGGCTCTGAGTCATCTTCCAACATAAATGAGTCCTTGGCTAACCCTCCCTGCACCACGTGCATCTCTGTCGCCAGCCTTTCCCCCTCCCAAAATCAGCCCGGATGCTGCACGAGCTTGCTGCTTTGCTTCATCACGTGCAGAGCAGCCCCCATGAAGCCACTGTCCCTGCGAGCCCATCATTCGCTTCAGCAAGTCCTAGAGCCACAGTGAGAACTGGCGTGCTGAGCTCTCCAGCCTGTGGTTCCTCTGGGTTCAGAGGCCAACGGCAGCTTTAAATAAAACAAGCTACAATCCTGTAAACTGTTGGCTCTGTAGGGAGAGGGTGGCTTCGCTGTGTTTGTACCAAAGCCATGTGATTAGATCCTGCCCTTCCCGGGTGTTATGGCAATAAACACATCCCAGCCCGGGCAGGTTTTCAACAAGCCCATCCCCTCGCCACCCCAAGCCACACAGAGCAGCTCTTGCTGCTGGAGCATGCACGGTGGCACGGCTGGGAACCCAGCTCCCCGCCAGACCCTGCACCTGGCTTGTGACTCAGTCCTCGCCTCTTTGCCCTAGTTACTGCCTCCCCCCGCTTTGAAGTACCAAGAATAATTGACCCTCTGGCCTCTGAGCCCCAAAAGCCCCAGGAAAAAAAAGCAGTCGAGCGCCGGGTGGCTTCATTACCAGGGCCTTGCTGTTCTTTTTGTGAGGCCAGAAGCAATAAAAAGGGGTTTTAGCTGCTTCCAGCCTGGCACTCCACACGGTTGCTCTTTGGTTGAAGCATCACCAAGTTCCCAGGAACAAGGGATCTTTAGGTTAACTGCCAAAAGCATGGTATGAGTTTGATCCCAGACTAATCAAAGCTGCAAGGCACTGAGGAAAAAATCCACCAGGGCTGTCTCCAGCCCCAAGGAAGGATTCGTCTTCTCTGAGACATTCCCTTCTCCATCTGTTTATGGGCCAGACCTAACCTCTCCAAGCAAGCAGGGAGGATTAGTGCAGGTAGGTCAGGGCTGTATCTAGGGATTATATGCTACCAGTCCAGCTAAAACATTTAACGGGGTCCTCCCCTGAAAAAAAAGAAGCTGCCGTGTAGTGCTGGAAGCAAGTAGTAAAAAGGCTCCTGCATCCAAAGAGCAAGGCATTCTCACTGCAAGAACTGAAGTCACACAGTCCCAAGGGATTTCATTCAGTAAAGAAAATCCAAAAGGAAGGGGAATGGCTTCACCCTGCCAAAAAACAATCACAAAAGTCAGCACTGTGAAGGTATAGTTCTGACCAGCCCTTCGCAGCCCTTCCCACCACTGGGATGGAAACTGCAAGCCCAGCTGCTGAGCCATGGCTGTCCCTGACTTACGCAAAAATGATTCACAGGTAGGAAGCAGAAAAACAGCCCTGTAAATGTGCTCATCTCCGGCTAGAGCCACAGCACAAAAACAAAGAGGAATTTAGGCCCAGAGCCAAGAAAGCACTTAAACACACGCTTAGCCCTCAACAGCTGACTGGTCTTGATCAAGGAAGAGCATGGTGCCCAAACTGAAGCACATGCTTAAGTGCTCTGCTGGAGAGAGGCCATGGAAACAGCCCGGCAGGTGCTGGTCCACACCTTCCCGCACACACACACCACTGAGGCTTCTTGTAACACACGGCAGGGAGACAGGAGGTGAAATAAGAACAAACACATGCTCCTGGTGCGGCTGCAAAGGATCACACTCAGAAACACACTGCCCAGCCCCCTTGGTGACCACAGAGCCAGCCACAGTTGTCACAGACCCACAGGAAGCCTGGGGCAGTGTCCTACCAGGCACGACGCGCCAGCAGGCAGAAAAACAGGCTCCAAAACCCTGGGGCACACTGAATCACCCCAGCCGCCCTGCGGCAGGTGAGGTACTGGGGGTTCTGGAGAGCCAGGGATGCCACCAGTCACCTGCTCCCAGGGGCAGTCGGCCCAACAGCAGCTTGAGCTCCTCCTTTTATTGCTTCTTTTCCAAAGCACCTCTGATACCTCCCCAGGAGGAAGGCTGTTGTGTCACCTGTTTGCCAGGAGAAAACCCCAGACCAAACCCACTGGTCAGACCAGCTTTCTATCACAAAATCCCTTGGGGTTTCCTGCACCACCAGTGTCCAGAACTTGCCAGTCACTCCCCAGCTCCACGGTGTGGGGCTCGCAGCCCTGGGGACGGCCACCAGGCCAGCCCCGCTCCGCACCATGCAGCTGGAGCCAATGTCTTCTCCCTGTACGACAACACCAGGCTGGAAGGCATGTCCTGTGATGGAACTGATGAGGACACTGCGTTTATCAAGCTTGGAAAAAAGGAGGTTGAGGGGCGACCTTGTTGCTCTCTACACTTTCTTGAAAAAGAGAGGATGTGGAAAGGGAGGTGCTCACTTCTTCTCCCCAGCACACTGTGTCAGGATGCATGGGAACAAAACTAGACAGAAAGGTTCAGACTGGGCCATAGGAAAAAGACATCTTTACCAAGACAGTCGCTAGATGCTGGAACAGGCTTCCTAGAGAGGTCGTTGATGCCTCCATGTTTAACAGGCAATTGGTTAACATGCTTAATGGCATATTTTATCATTGGGTTCGTCCTGAACTACTCAGTAGCTGAACTCAACGATTCTTGTAGATCGCTTCCAAGTGGAACTATTCTATTAATTAATTTCACATTACTAATTATTACATTCTACTAATACTCTATTATATCCTTTTAATCCCCGGCACTGATGAGCTTATCCAGATCACACCCCAAAATGTAGACAGCACCTCGCACGCTCCCCCAGCCCCTACCGGTACACCCCGAGACCACGCAGCACCCCCCAGCCCCTCCCAGCACCCCCACCGCCCCGGATCCCAGTCTGGTAGGGCCGGGGGCCGCCGTCCCCCCAGCCGCAGCCCCCCTCTCACCGTTTTCGCGCCGTTTTCGCGCCGTTTTCCCCCTCCTCGGCAGCGGAGCGGCGCGGCCTGCACGCTGCCGGGGCGCCTTCGGCAAGGCGGCTGCCAGGAGGGCGGACCGAGGGCGGAGGAGGACGGAGGGCGGGGGGAGGAGGGAGCGGCAGAGAAACAACCGCGGCGCGGGGCCAGGCCTCCGGCCGCCGGGGAGGGGAAGGCGGGCACGGGCCCGCAAGCAGAGCCGGGACCGGGACCGGGACCGGGACCGGGCCTAGGCTTCGAGCCTCGGGCCTAGGCCTAAGGCGGGCCCGGGAGCCCGGGGGGGCCCCCCCGCAGCCGCGTCCCCCCCGCCGCCGCGTCCCCCCCCCGCGGGGCCGCCCCGCCTGTCCCGGCAGCCCGCGCGGAGCGGCCGCCCCGCCCTCGGGGCCGTACGGGGCCGTGGTGCGGGGGGGGCGCCGGGGGGGCGCCGGGTGCTCGCGGCAGCCGTCGCTGCCATGGAGCGGTTCGTGGAGGGGCGGCGGGCGGCCCTGCAGGTAGGGGACACGCGGGGACGGGGCGGGCGCGGGGGGTGCGGGGGAGCAGGGGGGACGTGGGGGCTGGGAGGGACACGGGGGGTGCGAGGGGACGGGGGGACACGGGAGGACCGGGGCGGGCACAAGGGGTGCGCGGGGACAGGGGGACGCACGGGGACCGCGTGCAAGGGTACGGAGGTGCGGGGGGGTGCAGCCCCCCGTTCCCTTGTCGGGGGAACCGCCTCGTCCGCACGCCCCCGCCCCCAGCCCGGGTACGGCCCCAGCCCCGCCGTGCCCCACATGCCTGCACCCACGCTCGTGCATCGACCCACGGCCCCGTCCTCACTACCACGACAAGCAGGCACAGAGGTGGCTGGGATGGACCCCAGCCCAGGGTCCTCTCCTTCACCCAAGCTCAGCGGCAGAATTTGGAGGGTATCTCAGGCAAGGGCGATGCATGGAGCAGAGTTAAAGGCAAAGAACAGAGCAGAATAGAATAGAATCATTAAGGTTGGAAAAGCCCTCCGAGCTCATCTGGTCCAACCGTCCCCCTACCACCAATGGCACCCACTAAACCATGTCCCTAAGCACCACGTCCAACCTTTCCTTGAAAACCCCCAAGGACGGTGACTCCACCACCTCCCTGGACAACCCGTCCCAATGTCTGACTGCGCTTTCTGAGAAGAAATGTCTCCTCATTTCCAACGTGAACCTCCCCTGGCACAACTTGAGGCCATTCCGTCTAGTCCTGTTGATAGTTATCTGCAAGAGGCCAATTCCCAGCTCCCCACACCTTCCTTTCAGGTAGTTGTAGAGAGCAATGATGTCTCCCCTGAGTCTCCTCTTCTCCAGACTAAACAACCCCAGTGCCCTCAGCCACTCTTCACAGGACTTGGGTTCCAGGCCCTTCACCAGCTTCTCAGCCCTTCTCTAGACATGTTCCAGGGCCTCGATGTCCTTCTTGTAGTGAGGGGCCCAAAGCTGAACACAGTACTCGAGGTGTGGCCTCACCAGAGCTGAGTACAGGCAGACGATCACAGCCCCGGTCCTGCTGGCTGCACTACTCCTGACACAACCAGGATGCCGTTGGCCTTCTTGGCCACATGGGCACACTGCGGGCTCATGTTCAGGCAAGCATCGACCAACACCCCCAGATCCTTTTCCTCTGTGCAGCTTTCGAGCCACTCTGCCCCAAGCTTGTAGCACTGCTGCATGGGGTTGTTGTGGCCAAAGTGCAGGACCCGGCACCTGGCCTTGTTGAACCTCATCCTGTTGGCCTCTGCCCCTCGACCCATCCTGTCCAGGTACCTCTGCAGGGCTTTCCTACCCTCCGGCAGGTCGACACTTCCCCCCAGCTTGGTGTCATCTGCAAACTTACTGAGGGTGCCAAGCTTGGCTCACAGCTGTTTACTTCCTCAGCTTCTGCGGAATAAATGAGCAAATCTGGGTTATATCATGAATAAATGTCACCAGAGAAGGGTCTGTAGGCAGGTCGTCTCCCTAGGGTGTTTCATGCCATGCTGAGTGCCAGGGAGTGGGGACAGAGGATCTAGGGGGTGACAACAGTGTCCCTGCTGCTGCCCCAGGTAAAAAGAGGTGAAAGGGGGTGTTTTTGGGGTCAGATAGCCTCCTAAAATTCCTGCCTCTGCTCACTCAGTGAATGGAGTTGGCAGCCAGGGCTGAAAGTCCAGTCTGCCTTTCACCTTAACTTTGGTCTGGGGTTAAAATAATAAAGGTGAAGCCTCGGAATCTGTACTAAGGTACTGGGTCCTGCATCTCCCTGTGTGAACCAAGCAGCTGTGGCATCCCCATGCAGGGAGGGACCCTGTGACGTGGTTGGGTTTCTTTTCTAATTTTGCACGTGTGCCCTGGTAACATGACACTTCCAAGCCATAAACCACCCCTGACCACGTCTCTTGCCTGCTGCAGAGTCTGCTGGAAGCCAGCTGCTCCCAGCTGTAGCTGTGAGATGTTGGTTGTTGGGTGAGGCAGCAAACAGCTCTGGTGCTGAAGGTGTGCATCGAGTCAATGTCCTTCAAGAGCTTTTGGGGATATCAGAGGGGACACGTGACCCGGCAGGGCTGATGTCTCTCACCCTGGCAGGAAAACATCCAGTGCCACCAAGAGGTGCACGTGGTGATGGGCAATGAGGCCTGCGACCTGGACTCAGCCGTGTCTGCCCTGGCCCTGGCGTATTTCCTGGCAAAGGTGAGGGTGCCTGCACGCTGCTGGGTGGCCAGGGGGCTTGAGGGATGCCTCACTGGGTGCTGAACCCCTTGCAGACCTCCTCACCACCCAAAGCCGCCTTCATCCCTGTGCTGAACATCCCGCGCTCGGACTTCGCCCTCCGCACAGAGACAACATTCCTGCTGCGGGAGCAGGGCATCGCGGAAACCTCCCTCATCTTCCGTGATGAGATTGACCTGGCCAGGCTGCACCAGGCTGGGCTGCTGTCCCTGACGCTAGTTGACCACCACGTCTTGCCCAGGTGAGCACCAGGCTGGGATGCGGACACAACCCACCGCCTCATTACTCCCATGCGTGAAGGGCTTGATTTTTGGCTCAGGGTGGGTAAAACCTTTCCCCTTCCCTTCTGGGGTATTTTTATGGCAGGAGGAGAGGGGCAGGGGGGCTCTGCAGCCTCTGCTGACAGTGGTATTTGGCAGGTGCATGCCAGAGCTCTCACCATCCCCATCTCACCCACCAGCACTGACGCAGCCCTGGAGGAGGCCATAGTGGATGTGCTGGACCACCGGCCACTGGAGCGAGTGCCCAGCTGCCAGTTCACAGTGGAGCTGGTGGGCTCCTGCGCCACACTGGTGACAGAACGGATTGCTCAGGGACCCCCAGGCGTGCTGGACCGGACCACGGCTGCGCTGCTGCATGGTGAGGCCAGGCCCTGTCACCCGGCACGGGGCTCTGCTCCCATGCGCTGATGGTCTCCATCCCCCCAGGCACCATCCTGCTGGACTCTGTGAACCTGAACCCTGCGGCTGGCAAGGTGACACCCCGGGACGTGGCGTGCATCTCCCTGCTCGAGTCAAGGTTCCCCGAGCTGCCAGCCCACAATACCATCTATGAAGCCCTGCAAGCAGCCAAGTTTGATGTTTCAGGTCTGTACACGTGTCTGGGGGCTCACCAGTGCTCAATGGCGGCATGTCTGGGGATAAACAGTTCCCCTGGGGCACCAGGACACATCCAGAGGGCTCATGCTCAGCCCCTCTCACCTCCCAGAGCTGACAACAGAGCAGATGCTGCAGAAGGACCTCAAAACCCTCTCCAATGATGAACTGGTCCTCGCCATCAGTGGTATCTACATAAACCTAGAGGTGAGGCTCAGTGAGGGGAAACTGAGGCACAGGGCAGTTCAGCAGGCACAGTGGGGCAACACCAGAATCTGTCTTCCTCCAGACCTTCCTGCACCGCCCTAAATTGCTGCAGGACCTCGAAGCTTTCTGCCAGGCTCGGGGCTATGCTGGGCTGGTGGCCATGACGGTCTCCTTTAACGAGCCCTACGAGCCCACACGGCAGCTGGCAGTGTACAGCCAGCGTGAGGCCCTGCGGAGCATGGTGAGCAGAGTGGGGACCCCCAAACCCACCCACCCCTAGCAGAAGGCTCTGGTGGGAGAGGATGCATGGAGCAGAGTGTCTTCCGCACACATTTACCCCAAAGGCCCCTGATTGAGGGGAATAGGAGATCAGAGGTGCCCAGCATGCCCCAGACACCATGCTCTGCCTTCCAGGTTTGCCAGGTGCTGGAGGAGGCCACGGTGCCATGCCTGCATCTCCAGCCCCTGCCCAGCCCCTGGTCCTGTGTCAGCATCTACACCCAGGGCAACGCGCTGGCTTCACGCAAGAAAGTGCTGCCCATCCTCCGGGCTGCGCTTGGAGGGCTGGGGGCCATGGCGGGGCTGGAGGAGGACACAGCCCCGCCGCCCACCCCCATGAACAGCCTGGTGGACGAGAGCCCACTGGCACAAGCTGTGCCCCCCCTCTGCCCCCAGGCTGTGCTGGAGAGGGTCAGCCGCATGGCTGCCGAGCAGCCCCCTGACCCTGACAAGTGAGGGGTCCCCGGCACCCGCTGTGCCCGCTTGGGGTGCTACCATGGACGTTGCACCCCCAGCACTGGCGAGCTGCAGCCTCCTCCAGCTGAGCTCTGCTCGCTGCCGCAGCCCCCTCCCTGATGCCATTTGCCCCCGCTACATTGGAGTCAGTGCCGTGGGGCCCACGAGGAGTGGGGCAGCATACGGTTAACAAAGTTACTGGGGTTTTGATAGTTCTTCTCCTCCTGGCCCTTTCTGGGGCTGTGGGGGGCATGAGTGCTTGCTGAGGCCCTTGCTTGATTGCTGGGTGTGGACACAGCCAACTCAGGACTGTTATCCACAATCTGAGGATTAAATTTCCCTCTTTCCACAGCTGGCTCTTGGCTCTTCTTCAGGGCAATCCAAGGGCCCACGTACCCAGCACAGGCCTCCTGGAGGCAGAGCCCCTGTTCTTGGGCTGAGCTGGGTTAGGGGAATTCTGAAGAACATTTCGTCCCCAAAAGCCACCCCGTGTGTTGGGGACTCATGCAGCTGAGCCTCTGCATCCAGCCTGGTGGGAGGGAACCTGTCGTGCCTAGGGGTTCTGCCGGCTGCAAACACAGCTGAACCAGTCAGGGTGAGCCGCCACCACTGGAGCCATCCCACTGGGGCCACCGCTGCTGCCAAGGGCAAGCAGGTGTTCACGGGGTCCCCAGGGTCTGCCAGAAGGGTTCCAGGCCTCTTGGCAGGCAGCAGTGATAAGGGTGGCAATGGTTGGGATACGCTGGACCTGAGTGAGGAACAGCAGGATGAGAACATCCCCAGGGAAAGAGGATGGTGGGACCAGCACCCCAAAAGCCAATGCCCCTGCCTGGTGCCCCCCGCCCAGCACCCCTCACCCTATCTGGGTCCCGCCAGCAGCAGAATGGCGAGGAGATCCTGGCAGCCCGCGGACGCCCATCTTGGGCCAGCACAAGGTTTTATTTCAAAGGTGTGTTTTTCCCGGTGAGTTTTCTGTGGGGTTAAAAACTGAATCAAGCATCTGCGCTCGCTTGCAAGCACTGGGCACGCTGCAGGGCTGGAAGAGCCCGGCCCCGCACAGGAGCATCCCTGTGTCACCTGAAGCATGGTGAAGGGGAAACCCTCTGACGCCCAGCCGCAGCTCCCAGCACGTGCTCTTTAATATTTAATCCTGGCGCTATTTGAACTATATACACGTGCGCCTAGATTCAGGAGCCCGAGCCAGTCCCTCTTTCCAGGGGGAGCAGCTGGGTCAGGCCCCGTCCTGCCTCAGACAATGCCGGTTAAAGCCCGGTAGTGATGGCAGAGGCTGCCTAGGTGGTTTTCAAGCTTAAAAAATATCCTAAAAAAGAAGGAAGGCAGAGGTTTGCTGGCGGTGGCAATGCCAGCAGAAGGCTGGAGGAAACACAGGCTCTGTGGCGGTGTCAGAGCTGAGCCACTGCCTGTGAGACGCCGAAATGCTGGGGTCTTTAACGCCGTTCTGGATCTGCCCCTAAAGCAGAACCGGCCTTGCCGCCATTCCCCAGGAAAACTGAGGAACTGAGGCCAGTGCCAAGAGGGGCCCATGGGAGACACCAGTGCTGTTCAGGTTGTGGAAAAAAGGGAAGGCGGTAGGATTTGGCACATCTTGACTGCGCCTGGCAGCTCCCAGTGCGCTGCAGGTGGGTGGTGGCGTCCTTTGGGCTGCAATCCCAGCTGGGTGCGGGGTGGCCTCGCTCCCTCCCCGTGTCACCATCATCAGCCCAGTGCCTCGGGGAAGGAGGGATTTGTGGGGGACAACCCAGAGCCACCAGGACAGGCACAAGGCTTGGTCTGCATAAGTTACTGTGGGAATAAAGCGCCCGAGGTTGGCTTTTCCTCCGGTGTGGGGATCAGGCAGTTCAAGTCTGGGCTTAAATAGCCAGGAATCTGCAAAGTTCAAGAGATGTTGGGTTACAAAACTGCACAAGCAGTGGAGTGTTAATTAGCTGCTGTGCCTTGGATGGTGACAGCAGGTTGCTGTGGCCACCTGCACGCCCGGCGCCCAAAATGGCCATGTACTCACATGCTACAACACCCGGGAGCTGGTCCACTGTCGCTCCCGTCCGCCCTTGGACCTCATCTCTTGGACAGCGCCTGTCTGCAGGGATGGGGCAGAGAATTGTCACCACCGCTGCGAGACCTATCACCCACCCAGGACACACCATCACCTCCCAAGCAGAAGGCCCCTACAGACCACCCTGGAGAGCCGTGAGGTTGTGACCTCATGGGTGGGTGACAGCTCTCCGGGGTGGGCACCCCAATGGGAAGACCCACTACCCAACCATGAGACCCACCACCCAGCCACGATCCCCCCACTCCAACAACAGCACCCACTGCCCAACCCGGCATGCGGATGGCATACCATGGGCAGGCCTTCGCCCGCGGCCATGTCTCCGGAGCCAATGTGCGTCAGGTGCACGAAGTTCATGGGCTCGCCGATCATGGAGCGGTCAATCCGTCTCCTCCTCTTCTTCTGCGGGTGGATGAAGGCCATCAGTCCCCCGGCACCCCCGGCTCCGCAACACCAACCTCCCCACCCCCAGACTGCAGCTACTCACCGGCTGTGGCTTCTCCACAACGCAGCAGCCCAGCTTGTGCCAGAAGTCACTCATATTGGCGGCGCCTTCCAGCTTCCCTCCTGCAGGGGGCTGTGCCAGTGCAGAGACCCCTGAGCGCTCTCACTCCATGGGGACGGGCGGGGGGGCCCGCGGCACCTGGTCAGGGTGGCCAAGATGGCAGGGAGGTACCTGGGGGGCAACAGAGGCAGGGGGGAAGGATTTGTCCGCAAGTCACAGCTCAGTGGAGGACAGGAGATGGTGGTGTCAAGGACATGGGGTGCAGGATCAGTCCTTGGCTGACAGGTGCTGCCAAATGATGTGGCAGAGTGGGGAAACTGAGGCACGGTATGGCAAGGAGCTGCAAGTTTGGAGGGGGAAGAGCTGCAGTCCTGACAACCCCCCCCCCCCCCCCCCCAAACCAACTCTTCAACCCACAGAGCAGAGACCTACAGGCATCACAAAGGTACCTGGAGAAGCTGCCCTGTGGCCGGGACAAGATCTGTCCCCTGTTCCCCCCCCCACCACGCAGGATGCACGTGGGGATGCTGCAGCGGGGGTAGGGGGAGCTGCTGCAAATCCCAACCCCTGAGCAAGGCAGCTATAAATATCCCCAGCCCTTCCGAAAAGGGGCCGGAGGTTGAGCTCTTCCGCTTCAGCTCAAAGAGCAGACAGCGGAGCGGGGGGGGGGAACAGCACGGATAATACAGCAAACGGGCCCGGGGAGAGGGGAAGAGGGGCAAAACTGGGGGGGGGGCGGATGTGTGGGAGGGGGACACAGCCCCGCTCGGCAGGAGCACCCAGTGGTGGTGTGGACTCAGCCGAGCGGGTCCGAAGGCCGCAGGAATGAAAGCAAAGCCTGCCCTCGGGGTGTGGGCCGCCCGCCGGGAGCCCCCCGGGCCTGGAGACCTCCAGACGTGCGGGGGGCCATCCCCAGCGGGATGCCGAGACCCCGGGCAGCCGAAAGGAGGCCGCTGGAGCCTCAGCCCGCCCGAGGCCGAGCGTGCCCACGGCGGTCCCTGACGTAGGGGGAACCCCCCGGAGAACGGGGTCCCCGCGAGCAGGCTCAGCCTCCCAGCGGGGTGTCCCGGGGCCCACCCACGCAATGAGCTGCGCCCGGTCTCAGCCCGCATGGGCAAAGCTGGGTGGGGGGCACGGGGGGGTGGGAAAAGCCGCCCGGAGCCGCCCCGGGGCGCTAGGCCGGAGCCAGGCCGGCTCGCACAAGATGACTTCCCGGTTGGGAAAGCACCGCTCGGCGGCTCCTGCGTCACCGGCGGGGAGCGGAGCGGAGCCGGGCCTCCCGCGGGGCGCCGCTCCCGGCCTCCCGCAGCGGGGCGCGGGGGTGCGCCCCCACCTCTCCGGGGGGTGCCCCCGGCTCCGAGGGGCTCTGTCGGGGTGAGGGGGCCGGGCTCGGGGGCCCCCAAGATGCGGCGGCGGAACGGGGGGGATCCCCCCCGCACGGGACGGTGCCGCCCCGGGGGCAGCAGGGCCCGGTGGGGGGGCGGGGGGGCCGGGGGGGGGCCCGGCGGAGCTCCCCGCTCCACCCCCGTGCTGCGGCAGGGGGGGACCCGGGGGCCGTGCCCCAGCTCCGGTACCGGATCCGCACCCCCCCACACTCCCGCCCCCGCCGCTTTCCCGGGGCTTTTTTTTGGGGGAAGAGGGGGCTTCCGCAGGGTCTCACACCCACACAACCCCTCCCCCGGCGGGGCCGCGCGTCCCGGTAGCAGCCCCCGTTACCTGCGCTCGGTGCCGGTCCGGGGTCCCGGGGCGGTGCCGGTTACCGGAGCCCAGCTCGGAGAGGCCCGGCGGCTGCGGGACGCGGCGCTCCCCCGCCGCCCGGCACAGCACGGCCCGACCCGGCCCGGCCCAGCCCGGCGCACAGCTCCCACCCTGGACGCCGGCAGCACTGCAGGAGCCGCGGCTGCGCCGGGGGCGGGGGGGGGGCACACGAGGAACGGGGCGGGGGGAACCGGGAGGAAACCGGGAGAGCTCCGGGGGACCCTGGGGGGGGGCTTCTGGGGCTCAGCGGTGCCTCGGGGTCCCTGGAGGTCCTGCTAGGGATGGGGTGCTGGGGCTCAGCGGTGCTTGGGGCTCTGGGGATGCTGCTGGGATGTGGGGGGGGCAGGCAAGACTGGGAGTGCCCAGCAAAGCCGGGGGTCCCCCCAACGGGGCTCAGTGCTGGGGATCACCGTCAGGGCTGGGGGTCCTGGGCCTCGGTGGGTCTGGGGGCTCAGTGGGGAGCAGGTCTTGGGGTCCCGCTGCACCCCAGGGTTACGTTTGCCAGCCTTGAGCCCCCTTTTTCCATGGATGCCCCTTGAGGGAGCGAAGCCCTGGAAGCCCCCCTGGCTGGCCCAGCCACAGGCGTCAGTGCCACCACATCGCTTCCACACTGGGCTCTTCCACTTGCACAACGCCCGCTGCAGCAGCACCAAGGGCCGCAACGACCCCGCTGCCTCTGCGGCCCCCAAAGCCACATCCCACAGGGGCTGGGACTCCTGGTGCCCCCTAACTGGGTTGGAAGCAGCCCCTCCAACCCGCCCTGGACGGGGGCCAGGGTTTGGTGCAAATGGCCGCTTGCCTCCTTTTGCACACATTTCCAGCCTGCTGTCCGGTTTGGGACAAAAACCTGACATTTTTCATCTTGTGCCACGACCAGCAGCGCTGCAAAACCCTGTGTGGGACACGGGCACCCCCAGGCCCCCATCCCATGCTCACCTGTGAGCTGCCAGCCCACAGCCCTTGGTCTGGGGGTGCTGGGCACCCCCTTGCCTTGTACACAGAACCTCAGCCAGAATGGCTGGGGGCTGGCAACGGGGGCGCTGCCCCCCCCCAGGCCGTGAGCTGGTGGCCGTAGGGTGAGGCAGGCTGGGCCATGGCAGGTGGGCCATCTCCCCTCTGCACGCCCAGCGTATCCCCAGCCGCCTCCTGCGCTTCCGCCACCGCCTCCGCGTCCTCCCCTCCGCGTCTGTCTGTCTGTCCGTCCCAGCGCGGGTGGGGGCTGCTGACTCATCTGCCCACGGCCCCCCCACGGCGGGCGCTGCGAGGGGCTGCATTGCAGACCCGGGTGCGCCAGCAGACAAAAGCGACGCTGCAGTGCAGTGCGGCTGTCGGCACAAAGAGCTGCCGGCCTCCAGCCCTCCTTCCCTCTGCAGGTACGGTCAGCAGCAAAGGGCTGGGGGTGCTGGAAAGGCTCGGGTGGGGACCCTGGGATTGTTGGGGTGAACGGCGGGGATTAGGTGAAGGACAGCGCTGAGCACGGTGTGCCCACCCACCCTACTTTTCTGGGCGACACACGATGTGGGGGGCTTATCTCGCATCCATTGCCTTTTTCAGAGCAGAATTTGTAATTTTGATTGCTCTTCTGTCATCTCCCTTTGGGGCTTTAAGCCTGTTGTCCACGGTGCTGCTGTCACTGCAAAATAACGCGGGGCAGAAGGCACCCGGAGATGTTCCCATTGAGGAGGAGGCTATTTAAAACCGCTGCAGCTCGCTTTCCCCGGGGGGTGACACAGGAGCCTTTCATAGCCTCCGAGTTCGATGGGGGAGCTTAAATTTAGCAGGCAGTCCCCCCTTGCTGCAGGGCTGGGCCGGGGGGGGGGGCTGGGTTCAAGGTACGCCTGAGTCATCCTTCAGGATTCAGGGCATAAAACGGGAGCATCGGTGGGAGGAGGAGGCTCTTTCAGGTCAGACAGTCGATTTGAACCCTTTGGGGGGGTTTGGCTGTGCACCCCGAGGGTACAGCGATGCCTTCGGCTTTGTGCACAGGGAAGGGGCGAGACCCTTTTGTCAGAAAGGGGTTCTCTTGGGTCCTGGCTCCTATCCCCGCTGCTGGAGTGGATGGGGGGGGGGGGGGGCAGCCCCTCCTTGCCCCACACCAATCTGCTTTTTTTCCTGCCCCCCCCCTCCCCCTTGCCAAAGCACCCAATGTGTCAGGTGGGGGATTCCCTTGGGAATTCCTATGCTTAGGACGGGCTCCCCTCCCCATCAGGTTGATTTTGGGGTGGGATTTGGCCAACACCACAATGCCTGAGAGCGTTTGTGGCTTTGGGGCAGCCGACCCAGGGCGTTCCTCCTCCTCTCCCTCCTTTGCAGCCTGACGATGCTGGACACCATCAGCAACCAGTACGACTCCTTCATCTACTGGAGGATGCCGATCCCGCGGCTGGAGCTGGCGGAGCTGGAGGGGCTGGGGCTGGGCGAGGGGCCCCTCTACACGCCCCGCAGCGGGCTGGCCAAGCTCCCGGGGCCGCGGGAGGCAGCTGCCCAGGGCAGCTCTGCCGAGGAGGACAGCCTGCTGCCCTTCAACAGCTTCAACTTCTGGAGAGCACCCATCGCCAGCATCAGCTCCTTTGATTTCGACCTCATCTGACGTCCTCCCCTCTCCCCCCCACCCTCCTCCCTGCTAGGCATGCCAGGGTTTGGTTTTGTTGGTTCTGTATGGTGTTGTTTTTTTGTCTCTGGGTGCTTTTCAGCATTGCTATCGAATCCTCGCCTTGTGCCTCCTCACTCCACTTCTTCCTTCGGAAAGCATCGCAGCGGAGTAAGCCTGGGGCAAGCAGGAACCACTGCGTGGCTTCCAGCAGGAGCCTGGCCCTAATGCCAGGTCGTTTTTGGGGTCAGCTTTCACATGCCTCCTCCGTGGGCCCAGGTTTATTTCTCAGTGCCATCTTGAAGTGGGGGGGAAAAAAAATCACAAATCCTGAATCACTTTGGCTTTTACGCATGTTTTTTTTCCAAGATTGTTTCCTGGGAGAGCTAACATGAGAGCTCTGTCTTTTTGGTTGTGCTTTTGGGGTTTGATGTGGTTCCACGGGGCATTTTGTGAAATTGTAGTGGATCCTGATGAACTAGTGATGTGGAACATCCCAAAATTGTCTAAAGAGTTCAGGGGCAGGTGGCCAGAGGTAGCCTGAGCGCTGAAAAGGCACCAAAAAGAGGCAAATATTGGCAAAATCATGCTCTCCATTATGAAAATGGAGAGCAAGCAGAGGTGAAAAATGTAAACTCCCCTGCGCAAAGCTGTTTGATTTCTGTGCTCCAAGCTGTGAAAACCACAGGAGAGGTATTTAAAATAAAATTATTTAAAAACATACACAGTCCTGCAGACACTTAAAAACCCAGGTAGACTGGAATCGAGTTCTTTCAGTACTTTGCCATTAAATTGTTTTACGCCTTTCCTGTGAGCTGATAACTGAAACAATAACATGTAGCCTTGGACAAAACTTTTTTTTCTTTTTTTGGATGCTGGAAATTGGAAAGAATGCTAAATTAGAGGCCTATTTCTGGGTCCCCTGCACCTGGCAGAACTGTTTACATTAATATTGTGTGGGTGCAAGAGGGCTTGTAGGAACAAGTTTTCCTGTTTCCCCAGGACATTTGACTATTTTGACACCATCTCCCCCCAAAAAAATCAAACTTGAAGAAAAGCATAAGCTTAGGAAATCACCCATGAAATGAATCTGTGAAAAAGTAAGTTTATTCTTTAGGCTGGCACAAAATATTTTCTTTCAACTATCAGTCATCATCATTGATTTCTAGATTTGTGCACAGGCACACACATCCATATATATATGAGTGCAATGAAAAAGTCCTTTCAAACTGAGAATGGGAACATCCCTCTCTAAGGAGTGTGCAGCAGAACATTCACCATTGTGGGGTTGCTCCACTACCGTGGTTATTCTTTCTTCTAAATGAAATGTCAGCAAGATGTACCAGTTTCCCTCAAATACCTGGACTTTGACTAAGCCCCGTTTTCTCTCGGCAAAAGGTCTCCTCAGCCCCGCTCCAATGTGTGACCTGTGGGTGTTGGCATGGGCCAGGCTGTGAGCTGGCTAACAGCTTTTGGACACTTTGGTTTTGGACCAGGCGTTTAGGGGCACGTGTCGGTGAGCAGGAAGACATGTGGGTGCTGGCCAGGACCATCTCACAGCCCAGGCTGCTGAAACCCCGCTGTGATCGCTGCAGGGAGGGCACACCCTGGTGGAGAGGCAGGCTTGGCGGCTGTGTGCTCAGCACACCTTGAACAGGCGCCAAGAAGAGAGAGAAACCCACTAAATACAGCAAACAAACATCAAAATCACATGGCTCTCCTATACGATGATCCCAAGACCAAAACAGCAGCGAGGAGGAACTCCTGGAATTTCTCCAGGACATGGCACTGTGTCTTCAAAACCCGTAAGACTGCCTAGAAATGTGCGCTTATGTTCCCCACCGAGCTGTCCTGCTCAAGCCCACGTACTCTGTAACCATGGGGTGGATAAGCAAGTGCCTGTCTGTCCCTGATAACCCGTACTGGGGCGCTGAGTTTGAGTGAAGATGGCCGTGGTGCACAGCACAGCAGGGTCAAGTCTGGTAGCAACCAAAAGCAGGAAGCATTTCACCTCTAGCCCCGGCAGCATCCACGCTGTACGAAGCGAGTCTGGTGCAGCAACCGGCTCCCACGCGAGACCTGGCGTTTGTGTCCAGCCTTCTGTAATGCCTAATTTGTGTCTTACATCCATCTGAAAGAAATATAATCAAATAAAAAGTACAAGACAGGTAACACCTGATTTGCCTTCACAAGCTGATGTTTTCTGACCTCTACCTGCTGTACTCACCCACCACTTGCCCTTGATTACCCCCATGGAAGTATATTTTGTTTTGTTTTTCAGTATTTCAAAGTGCCCTGGTTTACCCAAGGCCCCAGACTGTAAACAGTTGCTGTACCTGGCAATCTGTCACTGCTGCTTTACTATGCTGCCTTTAACAACTGTTAATAAAGGCTGAATGTCCTCTTGTGTGAGTGTTGCATCAGGGTTTGATCCTTTCCAATCCAGCAGTTCATGGCAGGAACCAAGCGGGGCATTTTCAGACACGGTGCTTTTGCTGTGCCTTTAAATGCCTGGCATTCCTTAGCCTCTCAGAACAAAAGATTTTAGCTTTTTCTACAGCTCTACATAAAATCATCTTTCTTTTCTCTGTTTCACAGAAATGGGGAAACATAAAGCATCTTTGCAAATGCTGTGGATTGCTTGCCCCATCCTGGCTGTTATTTGGGGAGTTTAAGTGCAGAAAATATAAATTTGGGGAGTTTAAGTGCAGAAAATATAAATTTGTAACCTAATGGATTACTTTAATTTTACCCTGGACTCCAGTCTCTCTCTTTTCACATTTGAGCAGCTCCACTGGTTTGTTCCCATCGATGCCCTCTGTTCCTTAAGGCTTTTTCCTCCTGAAGTCTTTTTAATTCATTACATTTCCAGATCACCTCCAGTATTCAGACACTTAAACTGTAAATCATTAATTCAGGTAAAACATAACATTTTGCTAAATCTGGAAACATAGACAGGAACAGACACAAGTGCAAAGTAGATGAAAAATGCTGCTTAGTGTGGATGGGAATGCTGAGCCTTGCACAAAACACCAGGCAGGGAGAATGGGGACGTACAGCTGGGTAAATGTTGATAGGGACAGCTTTGAACTGGCTGATTATAGTGGTAAAAATTCATTCCGCCTCCTCTATAGACCAAACCCCCTTTAGTTCCTGGCTGCCTGAGCCTGCAGCCAGGCAGGGCTGTGTCACGGCCGGGCTGGTGACAGCCATACCAGAATAAGCTCCAGCCAGCCATCGCCCTGCTGAGAGGGGCACAGCTCCTGGGCCTTGCACCAGCTGGCAATCTGTCCCCATCGATAACTTTCTTTTCCTTTTATTACCACACTTTGAAAAGAGATGAGTTTTTGCCTCTCCTGGCGTTCACAAATGGCACATGCAACACACATTTTGTTTGGGTGCAATGCGGTTGCCTCTTGCAGGAAGCACATGTGTGATGTTCTCGTTATTATTTAAACATTGTCATTCCCACACTTTGCTGTGGCACAGCAGAGAAACATTCCCTTGGGAGCGGCCGCCCCTGCCCATCCTCTGCACAGGCCTGACAAAGCAGCCCCCCCCCCCGCCCCCCGAGGTGTGGGGTGGCCCTGGTTAAAAGGAGTAAGTCATCAGGGGAGGTTTAGGCTGGATATTAGGAAAAACTTCTTTACTGAAAGGGTTGGTAGGCATTAGAACCGTCGGCCCAGGGAAGTGGTCGAGTCACCATCCCTGGAGGTATTTAAAAGACGTTTAGACATGACATAGAGCTTAGTAATACGGTTTAGTGAAGGACTTGTTAGTGTTAGGTCAGAGGTTGGACTAGCTGATCTTGGAGGTCTCTTCCAACCTAAATGATTCTGTGAAATCAATTAAGTACAGGCTATTGCAGACATACATGCACAGGAAGCCCAAACAAGGCCCCAGCAGTGACCTGGAGACTACAGTTCTTCAAGCCCACCCCCAAAGAGGTAATCAAAGCGCATCGGAGGCAGCTGATGGTGGTATATCGCTACACAGTAGGGCACAGGGCACCCTTCCGCGGGTGGAAGCCATCTCGGAGACAGAAAGGCGCTCAGAGAAAACGTGCGCGCACCATACAGAGTATATTTACATGGACAACCACATCCAGAGGCCGGACACCCAGCCTCACGCCGAGGCACCGCCCACACACAAACCACCGCCGCCTCAGGGAGGCGCCACAGCCTCCGGGCGCCGCCGCCGCCCTTTTATAGTTGGCGCCCAAACGTCTCTACCGGAACTACCTGCGGAGCGCGTGTTCCTCCGCCTTCGGCAACTGCAATACCTTAGCTAGAGAAAATAGTCCCCTCTCGGGCTTCCCCGCCACTCGGCACTTCGCCACCCTCCCTCCCGGCCCGTGTGAGGACGAGGAGGAGGAGGAGGAGGAGGAGGAGGAACCGCCTTAGCCCAGCCTTCTCGCCCGCCCTCTCCCTCCGCGGACTCTGGTCGTTCTGAACCGTATCCCTCCGCTGCTTCGCCTCCGCGTCGGCCATTTTGTGTGGCTGCGGCGGGAGGGGCGGGAAGAGCCAGGAGGGGGGCGGGAGAGGAGGGGGGCGGTGCTGCGTGCGGGAACAGCCGAGCGCCCGGGGGGGGGGCCCGAGCCGGAGCGTGAGTGGGGCTGGGGGCTGCTGGCGCGCGTGCGTCGTGTGTGCGCGTGCCCGAGGGGAGGGGGCGCCGGGGTGGAGGGGGGGCGAGACACGGGGTCGGTATCAGGGTGTCCTCGGGGGGGGGCGGCTTAGAGGGGAGGGGGCCCTAAAGGGGATCCTGGCGGGGCGTTGCGCTCTGGGAGGGGGCTGGGGGTGGGAAGCAGGGTCCCCGCCGAGGCCTGGGGGGCTCGGACCCCTCGGACGGGGTGGGGGTGTCCCCGGGGGGGCGCCGCCGTGCCGTGAGGAGAGCGGCGCTGGGCCGGGGGGCGGGCGGAGCGCGCTCCTTCCCGTGCTCCTGGAGAACGGCAGGAGCCTGTCAGCGGCTGTCCGGCTGGGAATGTCGCAGAGGGCTTTAAAGAATAAAAAAACAGTGTTGTTAACTTCCTTAGAGCATCGGGCTGGGCGGAGAGCGGGAACGTACGGAGAGGACTCCGAGAATTAACATGACAGGGATTCCGTTTAAAACGAGGAGAGAAACTGGTGGGTTTTGATTAACGACTCAGTTTCTCCTTTCTTTTCCAAACACGCACAGAATGGTAAACTCCAGCCTCGTAAATGTGTGAGCTGGCAGTAAACCTAGCAAACGCAGAGTCCAGTGGAACTACTGATGCCTGGAAAGTTGAATGCAAGTGTTCTCGACGTGGGCAACAAGAAGGAGCACTGTAAAAATAGTGTCTGTCCCACAAGAAGTCAGAGAAAAACAAACTGGGAAGTTCCTAAAGGGCAGGGGGTTGTGGAGGTCAAACACAGACGTCCTAAATGCATCAAAGGTCCAGAGCACTCTGCGCAAGTAAGTCCTGAGTCCTGGGCTCATCCCCCTTAGGGATCTTCCTTACGCGGAGCCGGAAGGTTTTGGCTTGTTGAGCCACAGAGGTGTCAGAGCTGGGTGCTGGCACTGTGCAGCGGTAGGGTCCAAAGTAACCCTTTCCTTTCACACATGTTGTAGGAATGACTAGATTTTTTAATTATTTTTTTTTTCCTCTAGCTCATGCTTCTAGAAGTGTCTTTGTGACAGTGAACTAAGCATCACTTGGTTCCTGACTTCCAAGACTCGAGTGTTGCTCATAATAACTGCACACTTAGAAAGAGCTGCAAGTTTAAAATAATCTTACAAAGTGAGATGTGTTTTTGGAGAGAGAAGTTAATAAACAGCGTAGCCTGATGAGGTTTAGGGCTTGCTGTTGAGCTTTACTTTCAGGGGCTTGTTTTACTGATGGCTGTCTGTATGTAGTGCATCACTGAGGAAAGAGCGGGACATTTCTCTTGAATTCTTCATTCAAGAAAGACCCTCTTTTAGAGCTTTCCAACTATTTCAGAGAATTGCAATTGAAGGAAATTAAAAACATCATTTACGGGCTTCAGTGCTGTTGGAGTCACTGTTGCACTGTATGGCACAGCACACAGTTGCACAGACAGGCATTTGTAGTCACTGAATGAATGTTGTACAAGAGTTAGTAGATTGACTTTAAAGTCAGTCTTTCATAGGACTGGGTACCAGCGTAACCCTATTGTGGAGAAAAATGCTGTAGTTCACTGCCATAAACATGGTATGTCGAATGTAGTTTGGAATAAATAGAGACACTGTTGTCTGGTAGGCTGACTGCAGGACTAGGAGCTTTTGAGTTCTGCTCCTTTTATGACCTTGACCAAGTCACTGGAGTCCCCAAGGTTTGTTTTATTCTCTCCTGGCAGAGAGCGGGGATAGTTCCCCCACGCTTAGCCCCAAGTGCTGGGGTCAGAGAGGGTCTTGGAGATTAAAGTACTTTGAAAATCAAAGTGATGTTGTGCAAAAAATGTGAACTGCTTAGCTGTTGCTTTTATAGGTTCTGCTCGTGAAACGGGATCCACATGGGCAAGTCTTTGTGTCTGTACAAGGTGCTGTTGAGGTAAGTGGGATTTTGCAGGAGCTCTGGGGCCTTGTAAGGTCTGGTCTGCCAGCAGTCTGAGACTGTTGCCTTCCCTTGATGTTTGAGGCATGGAACTGAAAACTGATAGATACTTTTGCCTGTTTTTTTATCGGGTTGGGCCTAGTTCTGTGTGTCTGCTAGCCAGCCAGCCAGACCTTAGTTGTACTGGGTTTTTATGTCTGTGCCTCACTGTCTTTTGTTTCTTCATTTGTTTTCCATTTCTTGCTCCCACCTTTTAAAGCAGCTTTCAGCAAATACTTGTTCCCATGTATAAAGATGTCCTTAGTGGACCTAGGGAAGAGGTTGCTAGAAGCAGCTCGCAAAGGCGAAGATGACGAAGTGCGAACGTTGATGGCAAATGGTGCTCCTTTCACCACTGACTGGGTATGTTGGAGGGATACAGACATTGGCTTTCTTTGTGAAATGTGTTGCACGTGTACTCTTTGGTGCTGAAGGATAGGAATGGAAATGGGAGCAGTAAAATAAAATAATCTTATAACCCAGTAAAATAAGTAAAAACAACCCTGTAACCCAGTGAAATAAAGAGTCTGGATTGGCAGATAACTCATCTCTGGATTCCTGTGGCAGAGCAGATTCCAGATGAAGCACTTGAAAAACCATGACCTTCAACAGGCAAAGGCAAATTCACATTTGCATAAAGATTGATCTCTTCCTGAGACACAACAGCACGGTCTTAAGTACTGTACCATTTTAGATCGCAATGTCTATGGGTTTTGATGCTTTAAGAAGTGCAATTCCCAGCAGCTGAGATAAATAATGAATGAAATTGAATTGGAAGAATTGATAAACCTCTCAGTAATAGGAAGTTTCTTTAAGTGTGCTGTATTTAATTAGTTCAACTTTGCCAGTCAAGAAAGCAATCTTTGGTTTTGTTTTCTTTCCTTCAACAAACAAACAAAAAAACTAAAACCAGCCCATCCTGGGTTGGAAAGGAAGTAAAAGGTTTAATGAAGCTGAAGGGTAACAATTGGATAAACAGGGAACCAGATCATAACTGATATGTCATCAATAGCTATTTTCCATCGCCAGTACCCTAGCACATCAATCTGTTCATCCATAACTTTGCAAGATGAAGGAATTACGTGTGTTGAGAGGAAGCAAAGCCTAGTAGTATTCTAATACTGACCTTTTTGAAACGGTGGTAAAATTATCTGTGGTGATAGAGAAAAAGCTGTTCTGCTTTACTTCTGAAAAGAAGCAGTCTGATGTTCCATGATAGATGAATGGCACAGTGGAGAAAGTAAAAGCATGTTTGACTTTCAAGTTACCAGATAACATAAAGATCTTTAAAACACTTAATGTTTGTCATAAAAATGTTTTGGGTGTGCAGCCCCCTATTTCTGAGTGGAGAAAAAAAGATTAATTTCTTCTGGAAGCTTTGTCATTCTCATTACTGCTGGACATGCGTGCGATGATTACTTTGCCTACCCTCTCTTGCTGTGCACCAACAGTAACTCTCCCAAATTAACATGCAGCTTGGGACGTCACCTCTTCACCTTGCTGCCCAGTACGGCCACTATTCAACAGCAGAGGTGCTACTTCGAGCTGGTGTTAGCAGAGATGCCCGAACAAAAGTGGACCGGACTCCACTACACATGGCTGCAGCTGATGGACACACTCATATTGTAGAATTGTTAATTAGGGTAAGTATAGTAAATCGGGTATAACTTTCAGGCATTTAGACCAATGACCTGGGAATCTTAAGTGTTGATGTCCCTGTTTAAATGCTGGCACAGGTACCACCTTTAAGACACAGTAAAATATCTCCTGCAGGAGAGAAGGAAACATCCTGTGAATGCTGAAGTTAAAGTGGTGCTGTCAGAACTTAATGACCATGTCAGAGTTTTGTTTTACCAGCTATTTTGTGAATAATCCAGATGAGAGGGGCTGAGGTTAAAATCAGAAGAGTACAACCGAGCTCTTTGACAGGGGTCTGTTACATCTGCTCGTTGATGCTTTCTATTGAGAAAAGACAGCGTGCTGACAAGTAACATCTCTCTTTTAGAATGGAGCTGATGTAAATGCCAAGGACATGCTGAAAATGACTGCTTTACACTGGGCAACAGAGCATAACCACCGAGACGTTGTAGAGTTGCTCATCAAATATGGAGCCGATGTCCACGCTTTCAGCAAGTTTGATAAGTCAGCTTTTGATATTGCTTTGGACAAGAACAATCCAGAGACTCTGGTAATACTACAGGTAGGCTGGGGAAGGAGAAACTTGCTGGTAATTTTGTGACCCACAACTGCTGGAAAGACTAGAACAGATGTTTCTTATGGAAACTCTCTCTGATGCTCAGACTGGAAGTGCTAAGGTAACTTTTATAATGTGGCAGCCTCACGTGGTGTTGTGTTTTAACCCAGCAGGCAGTTCAGCACCATGTAGCTGTTCGCTCCCATCCCAGTGGGATGGGGGAGAGAATCGGGGAAAAAAAGTAAAAGCTTGTGGGTTGAGATAAAGATGGTTTAATAGGACAGAAAAGGAAGAGAAATAATAATAATAGTAATAATTATATGTACAAAGCAAGTGATGCGCAATGCAACTGCTCACCACCCGCTGACCAATGCCCATCCCATCCGAGTGGTTCCCCCCAGCACCTGTCCAGCCACCCCATATTAACTGTTCAGCATGACATCGCATGGTATGGAATATCCCTTTGGCCAGTTTGGGTCAGCTGTCCTGGTTTTGTTCCCTCCCAGCTACTTGGGGGCTGTCCACCCCAGCCTACTCACTGGCAGGGTGGCGCAAGAAGCTGAAAAGTCCTTGACTTAATGTGAGCGCTGCTCAGTAAAAGTTAAAACTCAGTGTGTTGTCAACATTATTCTTATCCTAAACCCAAAACATAGCACCATACCAGCCACTAGGAGGAAAATTAACTCTATCCTAGCTGAAACCAGGACACATGGCTTGGCAAATGCCAGCTCTTGGTTCAGATGTCACCAGTGCAGAATCTGTTTGTGCTGACTTCATGGACTCCTTCTTGTGTGAAATCAATGAAATGATCACCTCTGGGAGATGAATCATAATATCCCAAGATAGGAGTCTAAATAGGCTGGATGACTCACTTTCCAGAAATGTGTATTTCTCCCTGTTGATCTGGAAGGGAATCTGGGTGTCTACCTCAGGCAGATCTGCGCTGAGGGGAGAGGGATCCTGTTGCATCTGATGGAATCATTTTCTGTTAGAAAAAACGGGAGATAAGGAGGTAGAATTTCTAATTATTATTATTTCTCAACCAACCAGTGTGTGCCTACAAGAACTAAATTGGCTGATAGGGTTTGAATTGCACGCATCTTGCATGATAACATGCCACAATAGTGTAAGCTGCCAATTTAGGTGGCAGTTTTGTAATAGCTTTTGCACTGGTGTCACTGATGTGCTGCAGAGAGAAATAATCTGCCTCTGAGATGTTACAAGGATGCCGAATACTCCTGTTTACCACAGAAGGCATGAGGAATACACGCTTAACCCCAATGTTTTTCCTAGGAAGCAATGCAGAACCAGGTGAACACACATCCAGAGAGAGCACATCCTGTCACAAACACCGTGACTGTCACCTCACCGTTTATTCTTGCACCAGGGGAAGTTCTCAATCTTGCTAGTCTTGTCTCGTCAGCAAATGCCAAAACAACCGCAGGTGAGGTTTTATGGGACCTTGCATGGGAAAGTCTTGAGAAAGCTTCTCGTCTATGAGGTTCATAGGGATGCAGACTGCTTACCAGTAGGGGGCAGAGGGTCATTTAGTAGAGGAAAAGTGGTGAAACACAGCCAGATGCACCAAACTACTGCTTCTAGCCCCAGAATATATAGTTTTTTTCCTGTTGAAGGCAGCAAAGCAAATTTCTAGCTGATGTAAATAAGGGTAGTTCTACTGTAAGTGGTGAAGCTCTGCTGAGCTCAGCTGCGGGTCTGCTCCAGGTCTGTTAAAAGCACCAGAGCTTGGGAAAATGGATTTGAATGATTGCGACACACGAGTAATGGAAACTATTGCCTGCGCCAAATCTGTAGCATTAGAGAGCTGTTGGGGAATGGTTTGCTTTGTTCTTTGTTGGCTAGAGGAGTTGCATGGATATTTTGGTATACGTAATGTTGAGTAAGGAACCAGTGAAAAGTCTTTTCACAATAAGCAGGTCTATGGGATATGCATATTACTCATTCTCCACCATTCCCTCCCCCCGTGTGTTAGATGGGAATAATTAGGTTCCTCATTGTCCTGTAAGCCCTAGCTTAGTGGGGAAAACACTTAAGGCTGAGTGCAAATTCTTTTCTGTGTAATTCCAATTTTCATAATAACTCTAAAGTTAATTTTCTGTATTTGGGGAAATCCAAAACATTGTTTTTTTTCAGTCACAAGGAGGCTACTAAATACAAGTTTTGTGAAGCTATTTGGCCTCATCCTGCAAACGCTTCTGCATGTGAGTAATTCTTTGGTTAGTGGAACTGTTCACATGCATGAATGTTTGCTTATTAACTAGAGCGCTTTTAAAATCTTGGATAATGACGTTCTGCAGTCCCACCCAGACCTCTCTGCCTGTGTCTGGCCACAGTGAATTCAGCAACACTGGACTTAATCTCAAAGCTTTCGGTGCTGCTCACAGCTTTAAAGCACTGACAAATCCTGATTTAGAAGGGGAAAAATGAATAGAAGAGTTCTGTTACATCTGTGAGGAAAACACAACGTGACTGGCACACAACATCTTCGGTGAAGGCTATTCCCTAAACTCAAAGGGGCATAAGGCCCCTCGAAAGGTCGTGTGCTAGATGATCCTCTTGCCACAGTCCATGTTGAGCGCTGTCTTGGAGCCCGGTAGGCATCTGAGGCCAATGCCCTTGCCTTTTTCAGTGCCACATCACAGTGGTGACTTATTGCCCACGTGTGACTTGACTAAAGTACCCGGGTTTATTCCCCCCCGTAACATTTCCAGCATCATCAATGGCTGGGCAGTGTGAAAACACGGTTGTGAGGTGCTCCAGCTCTAGGCCGTGTCAGGAGTTTTTTTTCTCATTGCCCACAAGAGGGCGTCAGTGACTGCGCTATCATAACACCAACAAAAAATAAAAATCCCTCTCGTATAACCCTTTTACAGCTAGTAATTCCTCTCACTTCTCTTAAATTCCTTATGCCTTCAGTTACTGAAAAGGTTTTTAAATGGGAATAAGCATATTTAGCTAGTCTGAAGAAATCTGATTACAAGCTGCTGGAAATATTTACTAAGCCCCACAGCATTTTCGTGTGTCTAGCCCGTATCCTTTTTGGAAGTATTGCTCTTTGAAAATAAATCACTTGATAACCTTCATAAAATCAAGGAGCCAGTGAGTGAAAGAGAAAATGGGCTGCAGGGGTTAAGGCAGGGGAACTTTAGGTGAACTTCCCTTCGTGTATTTACAATCTATGCTGGCAGCGAGGTACAGGATCTCACTTTTTTTTTTTTTTTTTTTGGCGGGGGGGGAATTGTGGGTTACATGCATGCAAATAAAATACTGAGTTTGCGCCCATTGACCTCAGTTTCCTGTTCCATTCTTATTAAGTCTGCTTTGAATAGGAATTGCTGTGGTCAATTGGAGGAAGAAACATTGTTTTTGGAATTGAGAAGACTTGCTTATCTCATTGAAATCAATACACCATTTAAGTAACCTTGTGCTTTTCATTACTAGACCTGAGAGGGGAGAAAAAAAGGACAAATATGCTCAGTACATTGACCTAAAGGGATATAATTAGCCAATTTCTGAATTTGATCAAAAGGCTCTGTTGACATAGTTGATATAGCTCAATATATTCCTTAGGATTTGCAATTTTGAAAGTTACAATGATAAGGTGCAAAGCCAAGTAATTATGCACATAGCAACCACTCTGCATAATATCACAGCAGTCAGAGCTCAGCACTACTGTGAATGGCATCAGGCAGCACGGCTACATCTTGAAAAAACATCCACGTCTCCAGATCGAAGCTCGGCATGCCAAGTAGCCCAGCAGACAGTCTGCCTTTCTGTAATTCCTACAATGATGCTGGAGCAAATCAGTTCACATTGCCGCTCTTTTTGTTACAAAAATAAACAAGAATTTCATTAATTTATTATTTAAATTGGATTAAAATTATCATAAAGTATTCAGAGTGAGCATGGTCTGTCCTAAATATCAAAGCCCTTTTTACAGTTAGTAGTAGGAAAGTCACTTCTCATGACAAATGATCTGTTCCGCTTCCCTTTCACATTTGATGTCTTGATCTCTGGGTGACAAAAATGTTGCAATCTGACTGCTGTATTTCCTCTTCAGATAAAGCAGGTCCTGAAAATTCTTCAGTTTTCTCCCATCTTTCTCCAGCAGGTGACTCACATGTGTCTACTGTGCAGTTTTCCAATTCAACAACCTCTGTGCTTGCCACACTTGCAGCCCTCGCTGAAGCATCAGCACCTCTTTCCAACTCAAACAGAGCTACAGGTAGGGGAGACCAGTTGGGTGCCCATTCAAATTTGTGCAATTCTAGTGAGTCTCTTGCCAGGAAATTGAAGGAAATCTAAGATACCTGTGTGCAACTAGAATTGAGTTTGCCTTTTTTCAGGGTAAATAAGAGATGATGATAAACATTTGTGAAGCAGTGGGTTGGTTCTATTTATTTATTTATTTCTAATCCCATTTCAAACTTAATTCAAAACCCAGCAACTGTTATTAATAGAAATAACTCTGTGTTTATTAAGCAGCCAGCCTTGCCCTGACATCACATATGTTGCTCTTGGCTTGCTTTATCAGTTAAAGAAAAAAAAAGAAGAAAACCCCTTCAGAATATGAATTTACTTTAATACATAAGTGTAGATAAATGTTTGTTTAAGAAGGAAATTGTCTGAAATGTTTCCTTGTCTGCAGTTTGCCAGCTTGCTCTGCTTCAGATCCCTATAAAATCTTGGTAGTCAACCAATGTTTTGAGTCTCTTGAGGCTCTGGTAACTTTTTCTTACAGAAAGTGCTGGCTGTTTTCTTTTGTTTTATTTTTTGTTTGTTTGCTTTTTATTCTAAATGATCTGTTACTATGTTTGTACAGCGTAATGTTTGACCTTTAATTGACTTAACATATAGGAATTTGATAATTAAAGTTTATATAATCCCTTCACCTTGGAATTTATTTCTTTCCCCAAAGCTAAGCATTTTTCCTAGAGTCTAGAGATGAGTAATTTGACTTTAAGCAGTTGGTGCCATAAGACTGATTCCTCATCCTTCGGTGCTTGAAAGTTTTCCTTTTGGTACCCAGCACTTGTGTAGCGGTCAGATACCCTCTCTTTCCTGTGCTTGCAGTGTATGCTGGGAGCAGGAAGCAGCCCAGGGTTTGCAATCCTGATTGTTTGTGCAAGCCGTAAATGTCCCAGAGAGCTGAACAGGTCTGCAGACACCCAGCCCAACCTAACAGCCTCCTTACGGTTGCTTGCTTTAGCTGTGCTTGTGGGGTGGGGTCCCTTGCAGCATGAAGAGTTTTGTGTGTGGTTTGCCTTTGTTAGAATTGGGGGAAAGGCCATTTAAGGAAGCTTGGCAGAGCCAGGTCTGCTTAACAACTGCCTCAAGCTCCAGTCTTCATTAATTTGCTGGGATGCTAGTGCTTTGATCTTACTAATTTATGGAAAGAAAAAATCTGTTTTTCTCTGTAAAAACTGTTTTACAGAAGTCTAGTGTGTTTTTTTTTTTGTTTTTGTTTTGTTTTGGTCCCCCCCTCCGCCACGCACTTTAAGACTTACTATATTTCCAGATTTGTTTTTCATAAGCAAGCACTCCAGGATTCTCATGCTGTGTGCTTGAGCTTTTTTCCTAGGCTTCAGTTTCAATTCAAGGAAGAGAGAAGGAAATGCTGACTTTTTTTTTTTGGCATGCACTTTATTTCTCAAGGTAATACAGAGGAAATAGTGGAAGCAAATTCTGTCGATTCTGCCATACAGCAAGTGGTCGGTAGCGGAGGGCAGCGCGTCATCACCATTGTAACCGACGGAGTTCCCCTGGGCACCCTGCATACAGCCGTCCCCACCAGCAGCCTCAGCCAGCCGTTCATTGTCACCATGGAAGATGGACAGCAAGGTATGGAGGAGCCGAGCTTGGAAAGCTGTAAGGCAGCGCTGAGGATTAACTTCAAAAAGAAAAAAACACTGGTGGCTGTAAACCTCATTGAGCCACGCGAGGAAGGCTGTTTGTGTGGTTTGGCTTGTCAGCAATGTGGTATAACAAACAGATCCCTGCCTGACTGCAGGGCTCCAGGAGGGGTTAAAATGCTTGCGGGACTGATGTCAGTGGTAAAGCTTGCCAGTGGCTTGTTTGCAGTTTAATGCACATCCATGCTGCTACACTTTAATATTTTGATCTTTGTATTAAAACCCGACACCTTCACCATAGAGCTGTGGGATGAGAAGTGCCACGTTAGCTGTTGTCTCTGGCAGCCAGGAAAGGTGGTTCTTTTATCTTGTGGCCAGTTTCCCAGTCAGGGAGTAAATCACTTGGGTGCTGAAACTGCAACCTGTTACCTTTGGGAATTACTCCATTGTTCATGTCAGAGTTAGCGTTAGGACATTAATATCAGCTTAAATGTACCTCTTCTTCCTATAACTATAGTTATATAGCCTAAGGCAATATAATCTATGAATTTTACAAGGCAAATTTAAATCATGTTCAGTAATGCAAGGCAGAGCTCCAGAGCGCTTCTAGCAGATTCTTATTTCCGCAAGGGATGTAATTCATCAGCCTTGTCTCCTACTGACAATTCTTTTAACATGTCCTAGGGATACTTGATTATTTGGATTAATATTGGTGCAGGAAAAAGAGGATTAGGAAATTAGCTCTCCTGTGACATGCATACAGTGTGAGATAGGTTACATCATTTCTGTCTGCGTATGGACTTTGTGAGTGGAAAGCAATTTTCCAAAGCTGTTAATTATTCAGAATTATTTTCCAAATTACTACAAATAATTCCTGGCTTGTAGCCCATTCTGAGTCTAAGGCAGACAAAGAAAGAACTGTTTAGGTAGAGCTACCTTCAGTAGCTCACATGGTTCATTTCTCCTCCTTGGTTGGATGAATTCTTTCTACTGGCTTCCCAAACTCATGTGTGCAGATTTAAAACACGTTTGTTCTTCAGAGTATTTGCAGCTATTGCATGTGCTTAAAGCTGATTCTGAGCTTAGCCGGGGGGACTGTCCGTACAGGGAATTTTCGAGAAGAGTTTTCTGTTCCTCCTGCTTACAAGTGTCCTGGCTAATAATTGCATTACTGAACCATCAAAAGGATAATTTTACTTCACGTGTGTTCTGAGATGCAAATCTGACTTGGATTTCTGTCAGCCCTGTTGTGGTAATGGGACTCTGAAATAGCGGGGTGCTTATTACAGCAAACGGTCTAAAACAAGGGCCTGAGTAGAGGAAACTGAAAAGCTGCTCCAGAGTTCCTCTCCTCTCCAGAAAAACTACAGCATTGCTGATCCACAAGTTTTTCTTCAGAACCGCTCTGATGCAGTGACTTCTTTCAGGAAACATCTGTGCAAAAGCATGTCTCACACTGCATAATTTGTCACCTTTCAATTTTTCAGTTTTAACCGTACCTGCTGGTCAGGTTGCAGAAGAGACTATTATTGAAGATGGAGATGACGCAGAAGAGGAGGAAGAGCCACTGGCCAAGAAGCAAAAAGTGGAACAAAATGTAAATGACTTGGAGGAAAGCAAGGTAGATATTCCTTCTCGTAACTGCTGTTGTCTCATGAATGGTTCTCTACTGTGCTAAGAATGTTGGGCTGCCGGTTTGCCAAAGCCATCAGAGTGGAAATTAGCTGTGCCCTGCTCAGCTGAGCCAGAGTATATTACTGTAATGAACCCTGCATGGTGGTTCCCTGCTCTTCCTGCACATGCTCCTGCGTTAGCATGAATGTGCAGGCAGTTGAGCTGAGCATTACTCAGTCAAGTTTTCCTGCTACCTGCAGAAAAGAGCCAGATAAATCACTTGTTGCAGTTTTGCCTATGTCAAAGCAATAGCTCGGAGTTTTTACGTGAATCGTGGTAGTTGACTGAGATTATTTAGGATTTCCTCTAGAAGTACAACATGTAGGCTGGGCGTAAACCAAATCTCAGCTCTTCATACACGCAGCAGGAATGACTCTGTCTTGGGGAAGAACAGTTTTCTTGATTGCCTCAAAACTTTTCAGCACAAATAGCTCTTTATTTTTCTTTCTCACTTCTTGCTTACGCTTGCTTTCCAGCCTTTGAAATTCATCCTGGTGAGATGATGTGTAACTTAACCAGCTTGCCTCCCTGCACATGTTGGGGAAACTTGCCAGCCACTTTGTGCCTTCCTTTGTCCCAGTTGATTCTGGTAACCTGTGACAAACAAGCCAGTTGAACAGAGCTCAGTTCAAGCATGTTACTAGCGCTGCCATAGAGCATTTTGCTTTTGTAACACGTAACTGTTCTAGTAGTGGCACACCCTGTTTCCTTGTGGTGACCTTCCTGTCGCAGGTTGGGCCTCCATCATGGGCTCTCGACTTTTGTTTTCTGTAGGACAGCGATGAAAGGGAAGTGCTACAGCAGCAGCTGCAAGAGGCGAACCGGAAAGCTCAGGAATATCGCAGCCAGCTCATAAAGAAAGAGCAGGAAGCGGAGCAGTATCGGCTGAAGCTAGCAGCCATGGTGAGGCAGCAGCCCAACGGAGCTGAGGTAGCAGTGCTCGAAGAGGTCGCCGAGGTAGACACAGTTGTGGTAACCTCGGAAGACATCGAGGGGTCTGCATTGCCCATGATGGAAATGGATCAGCCAACTGATATCACTGTGGAAACTGTAACCTCCTAATCCTGGGTTATTGACTTGCTTTTGTAAAGGAAAATAACACTTTTTTTTTTTTAATAAGGTGCTGTTGGCAAACAGCGTTGAGAGCAGAGGGCTGTTGTCAGAGCCACTGCACAACTGGAAAATGATGCGATGGGGCTGCCTGAATGGTCCCATCACCAGGGATAGAAGCTTCTACAGCAGCTCACAACATAACTCTGCTTTCAGCACAGTGCCAAAAGGTGCTTTTAAAGCTTGACCTTGAAAGATTGAAAGCTTTTACAAATTTTAGCCAGCAAGTGACCTGAAGGCTTATTTTGTGATGTTAATACCTGCATTGTTGGGAGTGGAAAAGAAATACCTCATTGCCAAAGTAGCTGGTATTAGCTCTCAGCTGCCAGGCAGTTGCAGCTTTGAAAACAGACTTTATGCAATAACCCGAGGTGTTCACTCCCTTCTCTGAAGTTGAGTGACCAGATCTGGACCTTCAGATAAAAACAATTTCTTGGAGTGATACATTTTTATTTACAATCTTCTGAGGTGCAGGAGGGGATTTCCCCACTTTAGCTAGGAAATGAATTGGCATTGAACAATTATATGTTTTGTTCCAAAAGTCTGCATTTAGTTCACAGAGGCAATCTTCAATGCAAGAGCAAAGGCCAGGCTGACCGTGTGTCAGTTGGAGCGTTTCAAGATAGCAGGGAATGTTACATTTTGCCTTCTTTGGACTGTGGAAAAGTTCGGCGGAGCTCTACATCAGAACCTTCAACCACCCAAAGGGATCACAGAAAAATCCTCCTCAATTTTATGAAATTTAGTCAACTGTTCTATTTGACACTTCTGTGCTGAAGAGTAGCGCTGACTGATTATAGATGCAAAACTATACATTCAGCTCTTGCTGTAAGACAGCTTGTGAGCCAGTTTGTCTCTGAAGATACATATGTCACTTTTTTACTAAACAGTTTTTATTTTTAAAGATGCTAAAACCTTTTTTAACAAGCAGCTGATCTTGTTACTGAAATGTTTGTATTTTTTTACTCTGCAAGCCTGTTTATTAAAGAGGATAGCTAAATGCTTTCCTCTTTGCAGGCTTGTAGATTATGTGTTTCAAGACAGTGGAAATCGATTGGAAGGGCCCTGAATGATCGCATAGCAATTGATAATGAAAGCTTTTTCTCCCTCGGCAGTCACAAGCAAAAGAAGTGAAGTTTAGAAAAATACCATATGCATGCTGTTCTCTTGGCTGCGGAAGGTTGTAGAGGCTAGGAGCGACTTCCAGCTCCAAGGCCCTAGCAGCTGGCCTGCTTTCTGAAAATGCCTTCTTGCAAGATAAAAATTCATAGCTGTCTCGGCCCACAGTTTATTGGTTTGTGTGTTTGTTTTTTCGTAATTTCCATGTCCTACTTTTGTAACAATTGGCAGTATTTGAGGTAATCATTCAATTTCATGGTCCTTGCATTGCTTTTTTCCCCCCGTTACTTCCAAGCGTGTCCAGATAACTGTTTTCTGTTGGTTCAGATACTGCCAATGTTCACATTTCTTTGCTGATAGATCAACCCATATCGGGATGTTTGAGATGTAACAGAAACTTAAGAGTTCATAAAGGCATGAACTTATGGTCACGGGCTGCATTTGTTACCATAAAAAAAAAACTGCTTTTCATCCTAAAATCACTCTCCAGGGCAGTGTGCTCCTGCCACAGAGCACTTGGCTCTCGTTGATGGCGGTGCCTCGGGGGGTCAGCTTGTGGCTGAAGTGTCATGGCCTTGTTTGCGCTGGACCCCATGCAGGCAACAAATGGTTTGTGAAGCTTTGCCGTGCTTTAACAGCTGGCGTTCACCCCGTCCCACGCAGAAACTCTTGTGTTGAGGCACTAGAGAAGAGCTTCATTCCTGGAGTGCTCGTGTCCAGCACCCTGCGATTTATTCGAGCTTTGGCCTCAAAGGGAGGTCAGGTCTGCCAAAATCATGTATCCGGCAACGTTTGGCAGTGTTTAACCACTCGGGTTCAGTGACAGGTTTTGGGAGAGAAAGGTTTATGATACTATTATTATAAAGGCTTCATGAGACTTGCTGGGTTTTGAGAATCTAAGTGCATTTATTTATAACCAGTGTAGCTATATTTATAACTAAGACTTTTTTATCTTTTTCCAAAAGATGTTTTGAAGAAGGCTTTAATAATTATTTTTTATGAATGAATGTTTGGAGAGACTTGGTTCCTGGCTGTTGACTTACACTCTGTGAAGTCAGTATTTCCTTGCTGACTTCAAGCTTGTATTAAGTTATTTTCTTTTGTTCCCCAGAATGTCCAAAATTTGGGTCCATTTGATGAACTGAAAAGTCTGTGTTGGAGGGTTCAAGACGGTATCAAAGTAAATCCAGACAGATTCTTCTAATATGTTGTTCCCAGAAACATTACTGGATGTAAAGGGACACTGTCAACTTTGGCTTCTCCGTTTTGCCTGAAGTTAGTCTAATTATTTGTAAATTTGAAGAGCTGTACAGCTGAAGGCAGCTGTAGTACAAATGCTGTGTTGTGCCTTTGATAGCACTTTGATTCTCATGTATTTCCATGCTTCCCCTGAAAAGGGCCAGTTTTGCCAAAAAGTCCCTTCAGCTGGGAAACAAACTTCCCCTTCAGAAGAAAAGAAAAAAAGTCTGTGGCATTCATGGTAATTGGATTTCATTTATAGAATTGGAACAAATAAAGCTGACAGTGTTCTTAATGCTTCGCCTTGTGGGGGGAAATCGCACGTTAATTTTATTTTTAGAAGTCCTCACACACGGGGCCTGAACAAAGACCGAGGAGTATTTGATCTATGCCCAGCATTTAGAAAGAATTTAAACTCGTCTGTATCCTCTGCTGTTCCACAGAAAGGATTTGAGATTTTTAGGCAGAGAACAGCAGTTTTCTTGTCAGATGTGGCCGTGTGGGTCTGTTGTTACTGGCGAGATTAAGTGGCAGCTTCTGAGCGGGTAAATAACCTCTCCTCTTGCACCCTCCCACTGAAGTCAGGGCTGGACTTCGCCGTGTCAGGGCTTTTGTCACCCACGCCATCTGAGTCCAGGCACTTCCCAGCAGGCCGTGGATGGGCGAGCACAGGAGTCGATGAGGTTAAAGGCTAAGCAAGCCCCTTGCTCTTTAAGACTGTGCTATCAGTGTGGAGCACCAAGATCCTGCTGCCCCCGCTTCCAGCCCAACTTCCCGTCCTCTGCAAGCTGGGGATCGCTGTTGCGCTCAGCTGCGTGCTTGGGCAGGCAGGAGAGTCCCAGATGATTTCCCGGCGATGCTGATGCAGAAGCTGTGGTCTGAAATGAATTCTTTCCCCTTTCCACTTGGCTGAAAAGGTCAGTGCGATTTCTGTCCCACTGCAACCCCGAGGGCAGTGAGGGCACATGCAGCAGCCCAGCTCTGGCACCCTTGGGCCCCCTGCAGAGACCAGGCTCCCTGTGCTTTGTGGTTCTCCCCCCTCCCTCCCCCCAAGTCCTGATCCAGGACTGCTCCCTGGGACACATTTCAGTCGTCTAAGACTAGCGTGCCTTGTTTGTGCCTTGTTTCTCCTGTTTGAGGAGGTGACTTGGTGCTAATTGAGCTGTTTTAGTTTTGATTAGCCATCTACTTCCCTCTTTTTGCAGTAGCCAGCTATAAACAGTTCCCATTATCCAAAACGGGAAGCAGGGCGTAGCAAATCCTGTGGGGATGAGCAAGGGAGGAGGTCACAGAAACGTGAGCTAAATCTTCTGCAGCTGACTATGCAGGGATTTGTTTAGGCTGAATAAACGAACCCCAGGATCGAGGGAGGCTGCGTGTGGAGACATCCTCCAGGGCTTTCAGCTGGGGTGCCCCATCCCTGCTGGCGGGAGCCCCTGACCCTGCTGCCTGCCTGTGGCTTGGTGCTCACCAGCTCTGCCCAATCTCTATTTCTTTACTCTCACATTCAGCAGACAGTTCCCCTGCCCCCCCACCCCCGTGCCAGGTGCAGCGCCCAGGTGTGTATTTATTGCAAGTTTTGTTTGCTGCTTCCCTGCTGCGGGTCCCTTAAGAACCCCGTTAGCAGACAAGGAACAAAGTGCCCTGCAGTGCCCCGCATTCCCGATAGCTTAATGTACAGGCTCCTGGTGTGAAAGCTCCAGCTTTTCCATTTGTGTTTAGGGTAAATGATTGGAAATGCGGAAATTTAAACATTTATACATTTTTGTACCGTTTCGTAATAAAATACCACATCCTCAGTGAGCAGCTTTTGTCTTTTGCGTGACCCTTGGCTGCTGGCACCAGCTCCAGTGCGTCGTCACCTCCTGTTGTCCTCATGCCACCCCCAGAAGCACCCCCCCAGGCTGCCCCCCCTTGGGGCTCAGGCCGGTGGCACCCACCTGCCTGCATCCATCCCCCTGTTGTCCTGTCCTGCTCCTATCCCTTGAAACCCCAGACAAAGCCAGGTGGGCGCTGGAGCTGGAGATGCCAAGTGTTTAATTGCCGCGAGCAAGCCCTGGTCCTACACAGTAGGACGAACTGAGCTCTGGCGCAGAGCCCCCCCTGTCCCCATCCAGCCTTGTCCCCAGGGGGCCATGGCCAGCGGCGGCTCATACGGCCCCCAGAGCAGTGAATAAATTAGAAAGGGGGGAAACAAAAAGAAAACCTGGGGAAGCCGGGGGTGGATGGGAACATGGGGCCCCTCCTCAGCTGGGACTGAGGTGGGGGTGGCTCAGGGGCGTGGGGTCACCGGGGCTGGCACAGGGAGCAGCTGGGGGGCCCTCGTGGCTCAGGGCTGGCAGGTGGGGGGGCCCTGTCACCTGGGGTGGGGAGATGGGGGCAGCCTGGGGGGTGTGAGGACACCTGTCCCCTGGGGTGGCTTGGGGTTGTGGGAACCCTGTCAGCCAGGACAGCGAGACTGGGGTGGCTTGGGGACGTGGAGGACCCCCATCACACAGAGGAGGGAGTTGGGGACAGCTCAAGGACACGGTGATCCTTGCCATCCCAGCAGGGCGGGGGGGGCACCCTGGGGACAGGGTCCCTCATCCCTTGGGACAAGGGCGGGGGGGGGAGCATGGACCTGGTCACCAGTGTGGGAAGATGATGGCTCGTGGGGGGCCGGGGGGGGGGGGGGGGCATCACATGGAGCACCCCAGGGTGCTGTGGCTGCTGTGTCCCTGAGGCAGGGGCTCAGGGCTGCCCAGGGCCCATGGGCACCAGCAGGGGCTTGGGCAGCACGGGGGGCTTCATGGAGAGGGAGCGCTGGAGGGGGGCAGGACGGGGACCCCAGGGTGGCCCCCCTGGGGCCCCCAGTGAGTGCATGCGGGCCAGGCCCCGGGCCACGCTGGGCAGCCTTGCTGCCGTGCCCGCCATCCCTGCCAGCGAGTGCCTCTGTGCCAGGGGCCGGCGGGGCGGGGGGGGGCTGTCAGGGGGCACGTCGAGACGCCGGGGTGCCCCATCCCGGGGGGGCAGGGGGACACTGGCCAGCGGGACACCTGGCTGCACCCGGTTGGCAAAGGAGCCAGCGGCTGCAGGGCCAGGGGACACTGGCCATCCCGACCCCCCCGGCCCCTGCAGCCTCTGCAGCCGTTCCTCCAGGGAGACCTTGGGCGGGGGTCCTGGCCCGGGGGGCTCTGGACACCCCGGGGTGCCGAGGCCACGTCGGGGCTCTGCTGCCCGCTCCCGGGGTGTCCTGGCCGGGGGCTCCGGGGTGGCCTCAGGGGTGGGCAGCTCAGGGTGGTCCCAGTCACGGTCCCCTCCGTGGGGCGGCAGCGGTGGGTAGAGGCGGGGGGTAGGCGGCTGGGGCGGGGGACACGGGGCGGCGGGGGGCGCCGGGGCACCCTTGGGTGCTGCAGGGCGGCGGGTGCAGGCCGCCAGCAGCCCTGCAGCCAGGGCGCCCAGCACGAAGGCACCCAGCACGCAGCCCACCAGCACCGGCACCGGCACCGCCGCCACAGCCCCTGGCACCGCCTGGCGCACCCCTGCAGGCAGCACCCATCAGCCGGGTCCCTGTGTCCCCTCCTCTCCCCCCAACCCCCTCCCCCCCATGGTTCTTGGGGTCCTTCTCCCATCCTTTGGGCCCCTCTCCCACCCCTGGGGTCTCTCCTGATCCCAGGTCCTCTCCATCATCCCCAGGTCCCTCCCGTGTCCCTCCCCAGTCCATAGGGACCCTGTCCCACCCCTGGGGTCCCTCCTGGTCCCTGAGGGACCTCCCAGTTCCTGGATCCCTCCCCGGTTCCCAAGGTCCCCTCCCAGGGGTGTCCCGGTGGGTGTCCAGGGGACCAAGGGGTGTCACTAACCGTGGGCCAAGTCCCTGTCCCCGTCACCGTCCCCTGTAGCTGGTGCATCTGTGAAAGGAGAGGGGAGTTGGGCCAGGCTACCCACACCCCCTGCCTGGAGCCACCCATTTCCCCCAGGGTCCTCCACAACCTCTGGTGTCATCCAGATGCCCACCTGGTACCACCAGCAACCCCCTGTGACTTCATGTCCCCAGATGTCCCCCAGCACCTCTCCAAGGGGCCGATGTCCCCTATGTCTCTCAATGTCCCCAAATGCCCCCCCCCCCCAATAGCCCCCATCCCCCACTGTCCCCCCTCACCGTGGCAGGTCCCTGTGAGCCCGGTGGATCCCTCCACATCCTGCTCGAAGCCAGCCCTGGGGGCGCACAGGAGGGGACGCATCAGACACTGTCCCGAGTGCCCCCACCCCACAAGGAAGGGATCCAGGTGACCAGGGTTGTGGTGTTGGGGGGCACACAAGCCTCCGTGCCCTTTGCAGCAGTGCACACAGCTGTGCAAGGGATGGGGGATTGGAGACACTTTGGTGGCACTCACGGCAGGTCCTCGGAGAAGGGGACGCAGCCCCCGGGGGGCAGCCAGACACAGTAGGGGTCCCGGGCAGCCAGGCAGCTCCTGCACGGGGCCGGTGCTCAGCACAGACATGTGGGGCCTGGGCCCGACAGCAGGGTGCCCTTGCATGCCACCGCGCCCCCCCCCACCCCGCAGCTCACCGGCGGCAGGCCCCGTGCTGGGCGCAGCGGCTCAGGGGCAGGCGCACGAGGCAGCCGGCGAAGGCGACGAACAGCTCCTGGCCTGGCGGGTGCAGCTCCAGCCCCAGCACCCGGCTGGCACCACGTGGCCCCCGGCACCTGGGTCCCCCCACAATGCATCACAGTGCCTGCACACACCCCCCATCAGCACCCAGAGCCCCTTGGCACCTCCCCCAGTGTCTGGTAGCACCCCACAGCACCCATCTGCACTCTGCAGCCCCATGGCCCCCACCAGCACCCCATAGCATCTATCAGCACCCCATGGCACCTGCATGCCCCCCCCAGCACCCATCAATGTCTCATGGCACCCCACATGGCCCCCCAGCACCCCATGGCACCCACACCACCAGTGCACCCATCACCCTCCCTGCCCCATGGCACCCATGTGTCTCCCAGCACCCCCGTCCCAGGGCCACTCACCACCTGGGCTCGTAGAGGCTGATCTCCTCCAGCAGCAGCACCTCTGCACCAGGCTCCCCAGTGTCACCAGGTGCTGCGGTGTCACCAGAGTTCTGGACGTCCCCAGGACTACGTGTGGCTGCCAGGACCTTCAGTACCCGCCCGTCCTCGGCACCCAGGAAGAGCACAGTGTGGTTCCCCCGTGGCCCCGCGCCCACATCCACTGCCAGCTGAGTCAGCCTGCGCCACACGGAACCCTTGTGTGGGGCCGTGCACCCCTTGCACACCTTCACACCATGCCCTTGTTCGCCACCGCACGTGGGGGGGGGGGGGGGCGGCGGGGGGGGCTGACAGACCCTTGCACCAGCCTCACTTGTCCCCCCACCAGGGTTTTGCACGCCCTTGCACGCTGCCATGTACCCTTCCCCAGCATCTCACACATCTGCACACCAGGGCCGTGCACACTCTTGCACGAGCATCCTCCCCACCCCACAGCACCCACAGGGCCAGGGGCACCCTCGCCTCGGCACCTTGCACAATGCCACCCCGTGTACCCAGGCCCACCCGCCCTGTCCCTGGGCACCTGGTGCCAGTGCGGGTGAAGAGGGGCCGTCCGCCAGCAGGGGCCACGGCGCCGTGCAGCAGCGGGTGCTCCTTGGCGAAGGTCAGCGTCTCGTCAGGGAAGTCCCCGGAGGTGACAATGGCAGTGGCTGGGCCCATCCCGGCACAGCAGCCAGGCCTGTGGCACAACCAGCATGGGGACAGGCTCCACGTATGCACCCCGGGGACCCAGCAGGGTGAGGAGTACCTGGGCCGGGGCACCCGCTCCTCGGGCACAGGGGGCCAGGCACCCGCAGCACCCCGGGGCTCAGCGAAGTGTCCCTCGAACGCCCGCTCCACATCCGCCAGGTAGAAGGCGCAGACGGCTGAGCCAGGGATGCTGTGGTGGTGGCAGGGGTGGCACCGGCTCTGGGGACACCCCTGATGTCCCCAGGACTGCCCCCTCCCCCCCAACGTTCCCTTTGTGTCCATGTCCCTATGTGAAGGCATCCCTGTGCCCAGCCCTGCCCCCCATGTCCCCCCAGCCTGGTCCCCATGTCCCCTTGTGTGCCCATGTACCTGTGTGCCTGCCCCCATCCCCATGCTCATGTCCCCCATGTCCCCATTGTCTGTTGTGCAGCCACATGCCCCTGTCCCCGTGTGCCTGTCCGCCACAGCCATGTCCCCATGCTCGAGTCCTCATATTCCCTGGTCCCATTGTGCACCCATGTCCCTATATCTGCATGTGCCTGTCCCCATAGCCATGTTGCATGTTCACGTCCCCATAACCATGTCTCTATGCTCCAGTCTCCCGTTTCCTGGTCTCATGGTGCACCCATGTCCCTGTGCACCTGCCCCAGAGCCACGTCCCCATGCTCACGTCCCCAATGCTCTTTTGTGCAGCCACGTCCCTATGTCCCTGTGTGCCTGTCCCATAGCCACGTCCCCAGGTCCCCATGCTCAAGTCCACCACAAGACAATGTCCCCATGCCCGTCACCCTGTCCTCATCTCCCCGCTGCCTGTGCCTTGCTGCCAGTCCCTGCGTCCCCGTGCCTGTTGGGCTGGGTGCCGAAGAGGGCTAGGACAGCAGGGCGCCCGTGCAGGGCGTGGGGCAGCGTCACGGCCTCCAGGACATCAAAGTAGAAGACGGCATCCCCAGGGACGGTGCACTGCAGCCGTGCCTTCAGGAAGGATGTCCAGCGGCGCTCGAGCACCCGTGGGGAGCCCCCGCGGTCGTTGCGGCACACCCGGGCCACCCGCGCCACCGCCACCTGCACGCAGAGCTGCCAGTGTCCCGCAGGGCTGGAGGCCCCGGGGGACGGGCACTGGGGTCCGCCCTGCGCAGGTGCCCTGGGGCAGAGCAGCAGTGCCACCCCCTCGCTCACCTTGCCCAGCGCGCCGAGCTCCACCGCGATCTCCCGGAAGAAGAAGTAGATGTAGGGGCCATAGGGCAGTGCCTGGACGAAGTGGGGCTCTGTGGAGGTGGGGGCACAGGGCCATCAGCCCCCGTCCCACCCCATGGCACCGCTCCCTTCCGTACCCCCACCCCTACCCTGCAGCCAGCGGGAGCTGTACTTGAGGGTGCGCAGCGGGGGGCTGCGGGCGCCCAGGCTCCGGTAGATGACCGCGTCGCTCGCCTGGAAGTCAGCCACGGTGGCCGAGTAGAGGCTGCCATCTGAGGGCGTGGGGACAGGGACAGCAGCATCAGCCCCATCCCGGGCCCTCCCCCACCGGGACCCCGCAATCCCGGCACCCACCAGCAAAGAGGGCGACGTTGCTCTGCCGGGTGTCGAAGGGGCACCGGGCCTGGCCGCTCACCTCCTCGCCCTCCTGCAGCAGGCTGCGCGCCTGCAGGTGCCGTGCTCAGAGCCCCGCTGCTGCTCACCCCCCCCAGCCCCGCCGCTGACACAGGGTCCCCGTGGGGATCCCAGCCCCGGCGGCACCCCCCGCCCCGTGCCCGCATCAGGCCCCCCCCACCTCGTAGCTGCGGCAGACGGGGTTGAAGGCGTTGGTTCCGCAGGCGAAGAGGGTGCGGGCATCGCGCGGGACGAGCACGCGGATGTAGTTGTGGCACCCGTCCTGCGCGGTCGCACGCGGATGGGGGCACGGGGCCAGCAGCCACGTGGCCCTGCCTCCCTCTGCCCCCATCCTTGTATTCCCCAGGCCATTGTCCCCATACCTGCCACACCGTACCCATACCATGCGCCCCACATCTCTAGGCCCCTACAGACCCCTGCCCCATACCCCTAATGCCCCATACTCCTGTCCCCTTATACCCCCATACCTCTGTACCCCCTACTGCTGTACCCCTATACCACTGTAACCTGTACCCCTCTATCCTTATTGCCCCATAGCCCTATACCTTGCACCCCCCATACCCCGTACCCTTATACCTCCATAAACCCACACCTCTATACCTTGTACCCTCCTACCCTCATACCCCATAACCCTGTACCCCTGTGCCCTATACTCCCATACCCCCACACCCCTGTACCACCTACACCTATACCCCCATATCCCTATACCCGGTACCCCCACACCCCATAGCCCCATATCCTGTGCCCCGTACCTGCAGCTTGCCCCGCATGGCGCAGCTCTCTCTGTCCCGCGTCTCCCAAGTGAGATGCTGCTGGCGAGATGGGGGTGGGCAGCAGGGACCCCCACCAAGACCCAGGCGACCCCAGGAATGGTGCCCCCATCCCCCTTACCCGCTCAGGGTACAGCACCCGCTTGTCCTGCCCCAGGTCGAAGGCATAGATGTGGTCCCTGGGAGGGCACAGTGTGAACAGAAGGGGCACGGGGACGTGCAAGGGGATATGGGGACGTGCAAGGGGGCATGGGGACGTGCAGAGCACCAGCAAGGGTAGGTGGATGGAGGAGGGAACACAGGGTGCCCATGCCCACCATGTACAAGTGGTGCCCAAGCGTGCAGAAACGGACACACACAAGCGTGCCTAAGCACGCAGCGGTTTGCACAAGCCAGGACAAGCATGTACAAATATGTGCCAGCGAGCCCGAGACTGCACAAGCATAGACAACTTTGCACAAGCATGCACAAGCATGGAGAAGTATGGACACGCGAGGACACGCGTGCACAAGCTTGCAGAAGCAAACAAGTCCACAGAAGCATGCACCAGCACAAACAAGCATGCACAAGAACATCCAAATTTGCACAAGTGTGCACAAGTGTGCAAAGCCATGGAGAAGGACACGCAGGCACAGAGAGGGGTGCACAAGCGCGCTCACCGTGCGGCGACGAAGAGGGTGCCATTGAGGCGCAGCATGCGCTGGAAGTCGAGGCCGAGCTGGGTGGTGACGTTGTCCCCCCGGAGACCCCCGAAGCGGGGGTAGGTGGCGGTGGCTGGGGGACGTGGGAACATGGTGACGATGCCCCTGGCTGGCCCCGTGCCCCCAGCCCCAGCCCCTGCTCACCTGCCAGCCCCACGGTGCTGCGTGGCACCAGGTCCCGTGGGAAGGACTGCGCCACTCCCCTGGGGGCCCCGGGGACCACGATGAGGATGAGGACGAAGGCCAGCAGCACCCCGAGCATCTTCCCAGACACCCGAAGGAGACGTGGGGCTGCTAGTGAGCCCGGACCCCTCTGGGCTGCAAGGGGTTAATCTCTACTGGGGAAACTGAGGCGGGAGCGGAGGGGACGTGGGTGCAGCACCATGGGAGACACTGGGGACAGTGGTGGTGTCCCCTCCGTGCAGCTTCAAGCGTGGGGACAGGGCCCCAGTCCTCCTCCCAGTGCTCCCAGTGACCCTGTCCCAGTGCCACCAGCGCCCCTTATCAGTGCCACCAGTGCCTCCTGCCAGTGCTCCCAGTGTCCGTCCCCCGCCCCTTTCCCGCGTGCCCGTCCCTGATCCTCCCATCCCAGTGTCCCCAGTGCCCCAGTCCCAGTGCTCCCAGTGCCTCCCGCTCCCAGCGACCACGGCCGGTGTCGGGACGGGATGCGAAGCACAAGCGTGTGCAAGTGCCAGACGCAGCGACACCCACCGACACCGACACCGACACCCTCGCCCCGTGCAACACCCTCCCAGCACCGCCACACCCGGCTGCGCCCCGCAGCACCCCACGGGCCCCGCAGCACCCCACGGAGCCCGCCGCGCCCCCAGGCACCCCCCGCGCCCCGCGCCCGGTACCGGCTCCGCGCCGCGCCCCGAGCGGCCCCGCGGCCCCGAGCGGCTCCGCCCCGGAACGGGCCGGGACCGGCCGGGACCCGGAGCGGGGGTCGGGGGCGGGAAGTGACCGGGGGGGGGCTGCGGGGGGGGCCGGGGCGCGGCGACGCGGGGACACGCGTGTCACCCCCCCACGGAGAGGACCTGGGCGGGGCCGGGATTTGGGGAATTTGGGGTTTTCGGGCGGGGGGGGCGGGGGCAGAGCCGTGACACCGCCGTGGCTTTGCCCCCCCGTGCCCCCCCCCGGCTGCCCTATAGATAGGCGCTAATCCCGCTAATGAGCTGATCCCCGGGAGCTGCGGGCGGCAGCCCACGCGCGCGCGCACGTGGCACTGTGCACGCGCGGGAGCGCGCGCTCCCGCCTCCCCCCGGCGGTGCACGCGCGTGTGCAAGCACAGCCGCTGGGGGGGGGGGGGACACACGGGTGGTGGGACCCCCACGCGCGCCCCCCCCACGCGTGTCCGCGGGCGGCCGTCACCTCCGCCCTGCGCCCCTGGGGGGGGGGGTTGCGGGGGGGGGGGGGGGATCGCGTCCGTCTGTCCGTCCGTGTATCCCCGCGTGGCCCCCCCGTGGGCACTGGGAGCTCAGTGGGAGAACTGGGCCCCCCGCTGCCACCCGGGCTCCGCGTCCGCCGGCACCCCCGGAGGGGACCGGGGGACCCCGGCGGGGCGGGGCGGTGGTCCCGGTGCCCCCGGGGTGCGGGCGCACGGCGACATCTGGCGGCACCACGCGGCGTGGCGGGGCCGGCACCCCGAACCCGAGGGGGGACCGAGGGGACAACGTCCGTAGGGGCGTGCTCTTGTCCCCAGGGTGCTGCTCGTGTCCCTAGAGGGGTGCCAGCACCCCCAGGGTGGTTCCCGCGTCCCCACGGCTGTGACCGTGTCCCCGAGGGGCCACAAGCAGGCAGAGCGGGTGACAGTGCTCCATTTTATTTACAGGTTCTCAGGGTAGGGAAAAGGGGGTGACCGACCCCATCCCCATCGGGGTCCAGGCACTGACACGGGGAGGCTGGGGGGCTCCCGTCCCCCCCCCCCACACCGCAAAAAAAACCCACAAGGGCAAAAACATACAAATAAATACGATCGGAGGAAAAAGATCGGCTGGTAAATCTTGTCCCAGTGCCTCCCAGCGTCCCCACACGAGGGCTGGCTCCCATCCCTGGCGTCTGGGTTTCCCCAAAGCGGGACGGGACCCCTGAAGGAGACAGCGAGGGGACGCTGCCCCCCGACTCCCCGCGTCCCTTCCCATCTCCCCTGGCCGGGGCTGGCGGCGTCCCCGCGGTTCCCGTCCCCGTAGGGCGGCAGTCGTGGCGCTGGTCCCCGCCGGCCCCGCTGTCACAGCGTGAAGATCTCGTCCTCGGCGTCGCGGAGGGCGGCCGCCCGCGGCGTCCTGGTGAGGGGCCGGGGGCCGAGCCGGGGGCCGCGGGGGGAGCCGGCCTCCGGGGGCTGGGTGCCTTCGGCCTCAGCTGTGCTGCAGGGGACACAGGGGTGGCGGTGAGGGGTGGCCCCGCGGCCGGCGCCCCTCCGAGCGCCCTGGGGCGGGACGGCCGCACTCACCCGGTGCTGCCGGCGCGGAGCCGCTGCGCCGCCGCGGCCTTGGAGCGCCCGATCTCGGCGTCGAGCCGCCGCAAGAAGTCGGTGGCCGAGAGGTCGTGGCGGGACGGGGCGGGGGCGGCGGCGGTGTCCGCAGGGCCCGCCGGTGTCCCCACCGCCTCCTCCTGGCGGCGGAGCCCCCCCGGCCGCGCCGGTGCCGGGATGAGGAGGGTGGGCTTGAGGAAGATGGTGTCCGAGCTGTAGAGGCGGTTGGCGCGCATGATCTGCTCCATCTGCCGGGGACAGGGACGGGACGAGATGGGGGCAGGAAGGGAAAGGGACAAGGGGGGGACGGGGACGACAGGGACAGGGCAGAGGTACGGACGGGGACAGGGACAGGGAAGGGACGGGGATGGGACGGGGCGACGGTGGGGACGGGGGGGGATAAGGGTGGGATGGGACGGTGACAGGGAGGGGCCGGGGCCGGGAGCGGGACGGGGACACAACGGGACGGTGGCAAAAACGGGGCCGGGACAAGGAGGGGACGAGGGGAGGGACGGAGTGGGATGGGGACAGGGGCAGGGCCGGGCCAGGAGCGGACGGCGGCGGGGCCGGGCGCAGTGCCCGGTCCGGTCCGGTCCCGGGGGGCTCAGCCTGGTGCCGCCCCGGCCCCGCCGCTCACCGTGACCCCGTAGCGCAGCGCCAGCCCCGGCAGCGTGTCCCCGGGCTCCAGCCGGTGCTCCCGGCCGCCCGCCGCCCCCCGCGCCGGGGGGGGCCCCGCCATGGCGGGCGGCCCCGCTCAGCCCCGGCCCGGCGCGGGGGCGCCGCCGCTGCGCCCTGCCCCGCCCCACTCCCGGGCCCGGTAAGGCCCGGCCGCCCGCGCGGAGGCCTCTGGGACGTGCAGTCCTCTGAAGTCGGGGCCCCGCCGCTGCTTCGGGCCCCCGCGGCGCCCCCCGCTCCCAGCCCCCCGGGGCTGCTCGCGCCCGCCCAGCTCCCGCCCCTCCGCGATCTGTGCCCCCCGCTCCCCTGGGGAGGCTCCGCGTTCTTGCCCGGCGGCAGGGCACGTAGAACTACAACTCCCGTCATGCTACGGGGTGCCGCAGCACCGCGCGGCGCTCCCGCCCCGCCTCTTTACGCTCCCCATTGGCCCCCCGCGCCCGCGCGCGGCCCGCCGGGAAAAGCGACCCGGAAGCGGGGCGGGGGCGGTCCCCATGGTAACGGGGCGGCCGCGCTGGGCGCCGCCATGTCCTTCAAGCGGGACGGCGACGAGCCCGGGCAGCTGGCGGCGCTGCAGGTAGGGCCCGGCGCCCCCCTCCCCCGGCCCCCGGAGCTCCCTGCCCCCGGGCTCCCCCTGCCCGGGTTAGCCCCGTTCCCCCCGCTGCCCCCCCGGGCCTGCCCTGCCCCGAAGCGCTCCGCCCGGCCCCAGCCCCCGCCCGCCCCCCGGTGCAGTCACCTCCTGCCCTGCCCTGCCCGGAACCCCCGGCGTTTCTCTGCCCCCCCTCCCCGCCCCAAATCCCCCCCCCGAGCCCCCAATCCCCCCCCGTTCCCTCAAGTCGCCCCATCGCCCGCCTCCAGCGCTCCCGGTTCCCGGTCTCTGCCCTCCTGGTCCCGCCTCGCAGGGGGCGGCGGGCCCGGGGGTGGCTGCGCTGGCGACGGGGGCTGCTCCCTGCCACGTCCCCCCCGGCGGGCAGCAGGAGCGGTCCGGGGGCCCGGGGTGCCCGTCTGGGGGACAGGGGATGGGCACTCGCGCGGCCTCTCGCTCCCTCGCAGAAACGGCGCGTGGCGGACCTGCTGGCCAACTACATCCCCGAGGATGAGGCGCTGCTGCTGCGGAGCGGGAGGTGAGCGGGACCCCCCCGGGGACACGGGGCTGCTCTGGGGGCTGCAGGGCGCTGATGGCCCCTCCTCCCTGGTACAGGTACGCCTGCACGGTGTGTGCCCACCGGCCCATCTTCGACACGCTGGAGGTGCTGGCAGTGCACCGGGCTGGCAGGAAGCACCTGGGCAGTGAGTGCAGGGCTGGGGGGGGCTGCTGCTGGGGGGGCCATGCCGTGAACGCCTGCCTGCTTTCCCTTGCCTTCTCTTCCAGGCCTGCAGCGCTGCTACGGCAGCGAGCGCTGGCGGGAGGACACTGCGCAGGAGCAGCGGCACGAGGAGCTGGTGCGGGTGGAGGTGGCGGGTGCACAGGTCGGTGCACTGCCCTCTCCCCTTCCCTGGCACCCAACCGGGCCTCCCTGAGCTCTGCACCCTCTCCCCAGGGCTCCCCAGCCCCTTTGCTGGCCCGGACAAGGAGGATTGCCCAGAGCGCCCTGCTGAAGGCTGCTCCCTACAGCAGCTGCTGCCGGAGGACAGGGTGAGGCCTGCAGCTTCGCTGCTGGGGGCGTAGGGAAAGCTGCCGGCCTGCTCCCGCCTGCCCACGTGGGGTGGTTGTGCCCTAGGCCTGACGCTGTCCCCTTACAGGGCAGCTGGAAGCGGCGCACAAGGGGTGAGGACCCAGCCGGGGCCGAGCACTGCCCAGGCTCCCTCGCAGGAGGACAGGGGCGCCGTGGAGGCCACCCCTGCAGCCCTGCTGCCAGGGCACTGCAGCAGGCAAGCAGGTGAGGGCAAGCTGCGGTGGGACAGCGCACCTGGGTGCTTTCTTTCCTTTCCATGGGTGTCACCATCCTGCGCCTCTCTCCGCTCTCCCAGGTGCGCTGAAGGCAGCTTCCACCCACGCCGGCCAAGGCAGAAAAGGAAAAGCAGCATCGTCATCACCTCCGAGTCAGCCCGAAGCCCTCAGCCCTGCGAGGCGCCAGGCGCTGGAGCGGTACCTGCAGCTGCGGAGGTGAGTTGGGCCCTGCTGACACGGGAACCCCCCGCGAGCCACGCCTCATGCCGTCTGTCCATCCCCAGCGCCGGCTGGATCCAGGATCGCTCTGGCAAGTGGGTGAAGGATGAGAACGCTGAATTTGACTCCGATGAGGATGAGCCGCCTGCACTGCTGCCAGCCTGAGGTCCCTGACCCCCAGGGCTGCCCCCGACCCCGCTGCGTGCCACAAGAACAGAGGCAGCTGGAGATGAAGGAGGCGTTCCAACCATTGGGGCAGGTCCCGGGAAACATGGTGTGGCACTGGGGGTCCCCTTGCTCTTTGTTCCCAGGGTGCGCCTTTTTTGGGTGTCCCTATCCCGGCCAGAGCACTGTGATCTCAGCTTGGATTTTGGCCCGTCGCTGCCCGTCTCTTCCTGTCCCTGGCCCAAGTCACGCTCGCTTTCCTGCCCAGGCACAGGTGCCTGCAGGTCGTGGCCTTTTGGGGTGGTGGCACTGGGCTTCCCCCTCCTCGTGGCCCCGCAGCTGTCCTGGCGCTTGGCAAAACACCCGGCCCCGCCAGCTCCACCCTCGCCTCTGTTTCCCACCTCCCTTCTGCCCGGGGGGCCCACGGGAGCCCCCACCTCAGGGCACCCCCCTGCGCCCTGCCAGCTCCTGGCACCCCAAGCTGCCCTCAGCGCCCTGGGGAGAGCTCCCAATGGGAGCACCCACCGACGGCTCGCTTGGGCCCCGGGGCCGGATCCTGTCCCTGGGGAGGGCTCCTTGGCAGCGCTGCCTGGGGTGACGTTACACCTGGGCACCGGGATTTACCCGCTTGCTCAGCTCAGACCTATAAATAGCCATCGGGACGGGTGCCAGGGCCCTGGCGAGTGACAGCCCAAGCCGGGTGCAGGTCTGGGGGCTCTTCCTGGAGACCTGCAGCCCCCATCCACCCCGTGGGCACCCGGTGCTGGCCCCTGTGGGCCCCAGGTGCCCAGTTCCATTCCACAAGGGCACCCAGCTCCCTGCTGAGGGGTGCCCCGCTCCCCCCCTGGCACAGGGCCTGGCCCCGTAACCCAACCCTGGGGTATAAATACCCCGACCCTGCTGCCCGTTGCTCCACGAGGGGATCCAGGCATCCAGCTTGCCCCGTAACGAGCCCTGGATTAATGGCGTGAGGCTAACGGGGGCCTCTGGGTCTCGAGCCCTGAAAAAGGGATCCTCCAGCAGTGTTACCCTCGCTCAGCCAATCCCTCCGGATCCCCCCCGATGCACTAATCCTGCCCTCGTCCTTGTGGCCCTGTCCCAAGAGCAGCCTCCAACCCCGTGTCTCTGTAACCTTTATTTACAGCTGACCCAGCCCTGGGGAGCCCAAAGCGCGGCTCGGGGGCGAGCTGAGCTCCGGGGTCTGCAGGGCTGTGGTGGGAAGCGTTCAGGTTTTCCTCTGCTTGCGACCTGGGGACGGGAAGAAGCAGGTCAGGGCCAGGGCCAGGGCTGTGCGCGCCCCCCCAAAAGCCATTCTTCCCCCTCCCAGCCCCATTCCTGCCCGGGGCAGCACCGGGGCACTCACGGAGCTCGTTGTTGCGGGTGATGGCGATGGCGGCGCGGGCACGGGGGCCCTGCTGTGTGAAGTGGTACCCGAAGCGCACCACGGAGGGGCACTGCTCCAGCATCGTCGCCATCTCCATCTCCACCGTGTCGCCCAGCCGCTGGCACTGCAGGGCAGGGGCACAGTGGGCCAAACTGGGCACGCTGGGCAAACTGGGCACGCGCCCCAGGCCACCCGTGGGTGCCCGTCCCTACCTGGTTGTCCACCTTGAGCTCGCTCAGGGTGTTGTTTTGGTACACGGCCTTGATGATGCTCATCATGCCGGCGCTGGTGATGAAGTTGGACTCAATGTTGAGGCTCTGCAGCGTCTTGTTCTCCGTCAGCATCTCGGCCACGGCCTGCGGGAGCCTGGCGTCACCTCGGGTGTCACCCAGGGCTGGCTACCCCTCCGGCACGTTGTGGGTCACCAGCGGGGGCAAGGCCACTGCAACCTCGCCTCGCTGGTGCCGGCTGGGAGCCGGGGGAAGGGGACTGCATCTCTTCCCTGTCTAGGGCCGTGTGGGGACACGGAGGGTCACGGGGCTGGAACTCACGGTGGCCACGGGGTCGTTGCTGCGGGTTGCCACCAGGCTGAGCTTCTTGACGTGGGTGTTGGTTTTCATGGCCTCGCAGATGGCCTTTAGCGTGGCGATGGGAATGTCCTGCAGCAAGGGGACGTGGGCGTCACCGAGGAGAGGAGAGCATCCCCGGGAGGATGCAGGGTGTCACCGGGGGGATGCAGGTGGCACTGGGGGGATGTGGATGTCTCCAAGGGCACAGGGGCATCCCTGAGCACTTGCAGGGTGTCATCGAAGGGTTGTAAGTGGCACTAAGAGGATGCAGGATGTCGCTAGGGGGACGTACGCGTTGTTGGGGACATGGCTGTCCCAGGATGAGGACCTGGGGTGCCCCGGAGCCACTCGGGATGGGGACAAACACCCCAGGGACACCCCAAGGCAAGGACCATCCCTGCTGGTACCCTCCAGGGCACGCCAGGACAGAGCAGCACCCTGGGCCCCCCGGGACAGGGACCAGCCCTGTGGGGACACCCCAGGACAGGGCTGAGCACACCAGAGACACCCCAGGACCAAGCGCTGTGAGGGCCTCCTGAGGACACCCCGGGGCACGGACCAGTGCTTTGGGGACACCCCCGGGCCCCTGGGGCCAGCTGCCCCCCAAGCCCGGCCCCTCGCCTTGATGTTGTTGAGGTTGACGTCCTCCAGCGCCCCGTCGTTGGCCTGGATCTGCCGCAGCGTCTCCTCCACGTTGGTGGGATTCGGGGGCTCGTCCGGCACCGGCTTGTACGTGTCGGGCTTCACCACGCCTGGGGCACGCGTGCGTGCGGGGGGACACGTGTGACGGCACGCGGGCACGTGCACAGACACGTGTGCAGGCACACAGAGCCCCGCGTGCGCACGTGGATGGGGCCTCCCTGCTGAATCCAGGAGCGAGACCGCCTGCAGTGTGCCCCCGGCAGCCCTGCTGCCCCCAGCCCCGTGTCCCCTGTCCCCGCGGGGCGCACTCACTGTTGATGCCCTCCGTGTTGGAGATGGTCCCGCTGCAGATCGCGTCGTAGTACTGCTTGTTGCTCATCAGCGTGTACATGCCCAGGATGGCTGCGGGGGGCACGCCGGGGTCACTGCAAGCCACAGGGCCACCATGGGGCCACCCCATGGCCGCCTGCGGACCCCCCCCTCGTCCCCCCCAGCCAGCCACGGGTGGGCTGGGGGCCAGGCTGAAAGCCGAGCGCAGGGGTGCGCTGCTGCTTTTAGCTGGGCCCTGGTGGGGGCCCAGCTGGGGGGGCAGGGGATGCAGATGTGACACGGGGACGGGGCACGGGCAAGGCGCGGCCCCACATGAGGGGTCCGTGCCGGGGGGCGGCCGCGCGCGCGGGACTCACCTGCGATGTCGCACATCTCGGCCTCGGTGGCGTTGGCCAGCGCCTCCTCCAGCTCTGGCTCCAGCGTGATCTGCTCCTCGCGGGGGATCTCCCGCTTGGGATTCTTGGGCACGAAGGGCTTCCCTGGGCGGGGGGATGCGGGGCTGGACCCTGCACGGCCTGGCACGAGCCGGGGGACAGCAGCCACAGGCTGTGGGGGCTTGGTGGCCCTGTGCTGGGGTGGGGGCAGGTAGAGGCAGGAGCGCTTGGGGGATGCGCTGCCGGAGGTACGCGGCGGTACCAGGGGTGGTGGCGGTAGCGGGGGGGCAGTACCGGGGGGTGGTGGTACCGGGGTGGTGGCGGTGCTGCGAGGTGGCCGCGCTGGGGGTGACATTGCTGGGGGCGGCCATGCCCGGCGCTGGCGGGGGCCCAGCTCGCCCAGGACATCCGAGCCGCTGGCGAGGGCCATCCCGCCGAGCTAAATATACCTGGCGCTGCGGGGCCCTGTCCCCCGCCTCTCCCCAGCCCCACACCTTTCTTCTCGCCGGTGAAGGGCACCAGGTCCTCGCGCTCGCCGGCCTCCAGCGCTTGTTTCTCCAGGTGCTGCAGCAGCGCCTCACGATCCAGCGGCCCCGTCGGGCTCTTCTGCGTCTGGTCCCGCTGCCGCAGCCCCGCCGGCAGCAGCACGTTCTGGGGAGGCACCGGGCTGGCCGTGGGTGCGGGTGCCCTGCCTGGTGCCCCCCACCCCGCCTCAGGCCGGGCCACAGGCGCACCTCAGGGTCCATCTCCAGCAGCTCTGTGTCGAGCTGCTCCAGCTCCTCGGCTGACAGCTCCCGCAGGATCTTGTCCTCATCGATGTCCCGGTATTTCTCCAGCTCCTGCCGGTAGGACGTCATGGCTGGGGGCTGAGGGGCGGCCTGGAGGGGGATACGGGGGCTGAGCGGCTGGCAGGGGGCTGCCGGGCCGGGGGAGCCCCCATGCCGTGCCGAGCTCCCACCAGCCACACCACAGCCATGCCAGGAGGGGTCCTGCCTGGCTGGGGGGGGCATTGGGGCACCCCTGTGGGGGGTCCAGCCCAGCCATCACCACAGAGCTCTTGGGGAAACTGAGTCACGGCCCAGTGCTGCTCCTCAGCCCCCCCCCCCCAGCCTTCCCCACTGGCTGGGGGCAGCTCCCTGCTCCGCAGCCCCCACCCCTCCGACACCCCCCTTATGCGCCCAGTGCCCCCCCAGCCCCCAGGGAGGAAGCATGGTCACATGCTTGGGACGTGGGGCCCTGCACCCCCCTGAGCCCCCCCAAATGATGAGGATTTACCCCCCGACACACAAGTCTGAGGCTGGGGGGGGCACCCTGGGGGAGGCACCCTGGCACCCGTAGCAGGGACCTGTGCACTGAGACCCACAGGAGAAAGCCGGGGGCACCCCCTGGTATGGGGATCCTCAGAGGCACGCTGGGCCCCCCGAGCTGGTGCCTTTAGGGGTGACACCCCCCTAACCCCAGGGACCCCCCCCGGCCCTACCTGGCCGCTGGCTGGGGCTGCGGAGCCTGCCTGGGCTGTGCCCCGGTGCTGAGCCAAGGGCTCCGGCCGCGCAGGGCATGAGATCAGCGTTTTATTCTGCGAGCCGGCAGCGGGGAGGGGCGAGATCACATATCGCCGGCGTTATCGAGCCCTGCCAGTGCCCCGCAACGGCTCCACCCCAGCACCAGGGTGGTGCAGGCCCCCCGCGGCCATCAGAGCCTCCCCCCGGGCCCCGCTGCAGGCTCCAAGCCCTGCGTTGGGATGCGGGAAGGGGAGGTTTGGAGCTCACGCAGTGCCCTGGGGAGGGGGACGTGGGGAACAGCCCCGGCCACCGCAGGGAGAGGCTAAAACCGTGTGTCCCAGGGCCCCTCGGAGCCACCCCAACGTCCCCTTTTCCCCCCTGGAGACGCTTAATGCCCCTTAACGCCCCTTCGTCCTGCGCCTGGCCGGGGGGCTCTGCTCCCCCGAGCTCCTCATTCAGCGGAGCCACGTTTGGGTGGGGGTTTGCACTGGTCTTCAGCAGGGACCAGGGGCTCCCACAGCCCCACCAGCAGCACTCAGGAGGTACTACTTGTTTATTATAAGGTCTCCCAGAAAACAAGGGGTTGTATACACTGTTTATTGCAGGCTCTCATAGAGTTGCAGGCACTGCTTGCGTAGTGGTGGAAATGAATGTCCGCACACTTGGCTTTGTTGTACGCTTGTCACTAGGATTTTTCTTTTTTTATTAAAAAAAGTATAAAGTCGATAAATAGAGCAACAAACCATCGCCCACGTGAGCTGGAGCACGGCAAAGAACAATCCAGAGCCGTCTGTGTGCGGCCACAGGTCCTCAGGTGGCGGGGACGCTCTGCTTGATGATGATCTTCTGGCGGGTGGTGCGGACACCAGGGTCGGGGCCGGGGGGGGCGGCCCCCAGGGCAGCAGAGGCAGCGGCGCTGGGCAGCCCGTGCGCCGTGATGTACTTCTTGTAGGCCTCACGGATGATTTTGAAAGCGCGGATGTTGGAATAGGGGATGTCGGTGATGGGGTCGCGGTAGACAGCCGGCTTGTGGGTGACAGGGCAGATCTCCCTCACCGGCAGCCGCGGCGGCTTCGCTTTGGGGAAGAACCGCTCGAAGGTCTCGTCGTCGGTGAAGGAGATGAAGGTGCGGGAACACTTCCCAGCAGAGGCTGGAGCCACAGCTGGGGCCGCTTCTGCCTGCTGCAGGTCTTGGTCCAACCTGGAAGGGCCAGAGTCAGCTCTGAGGAGACACACGGGGCCAGGGAAACCCCGAGAGCTCCCACGCGAGGCAGCGCTGTCCCGCAGGAGCAGAACATGGGGTTGTGGGCACTTCGAAACATCGCCCCAAACCCATTTGCCCCGTTGTGGCAGAAAAGAGCCTAGGGAGGAATTGAGGACGGGAACTTGGGACAGACGGGTCTGGCCACATGCAGTGTGGGGGGGAACCATCAGGACCCCATCGAGGCAACCCCAACCTACCCCTCCACATCCACGTTCTCCTCCTTGCCCAGCTCTGTGATGAGGGGCATGGTGACAGACCAGTACCGGATGACAGGCCCCACACACTTCCTTTTCTTCTGGACCTGCTTCTTTTTGTCGGCCTCCAGACGCTCGTAGTTCTCTGGGAAAGCAAGGACATGCCGCGGGTGAGGCTCAGCGCCCCACTCACACTCGCAACCCCCTCCTTGTGCCCCGCTCACCCAGGGAGCGGAGGTTGATCTCCTCCGTGATCTTGGCCTCTTCCAGCAGCTCCTCCTGCGTCAGAGGGCGGTCGTAGTTGGGGCCACCCTTCTTGCGCTTGGACTGCACCTGACGCTCCTGGATGCGCAGGAAGGTCTGGCGTGTGTGCTCCGTTGTCGACTGCCGCATGTGCTTCCGGCCTGCAACGGGGGGACGGAGCTCACCGCGGGCCCTGACATGGCTCCCTGGAGCTGGGAGCACGTTTCCAGCCCGAGGGCACGTGTGTCCAAGCCTGCATGCACTCACTGTCTCCCACTTCATCCTGGAGCTCCAAGGGGGCTGATTTCACCTCTCGAGCCTTTTGGGAGCTGCTGCTGGGGGCATCCGCCTTCTTGGGTCGAAGGCTCTTGAGGGGCTCCTACCGGGTCGGGCAGCGTGAGGAAGAAGAAAAGCTCTGTTCCAGCTTAGATGAGAACCCCCTTGGGGCTGGCACCGTGGTGCATCTGAGACAACCCAGGAGGAGCATCTCCTCCCCGCGACCAGCAACACCGCTGCTGACTCCTGGCCGTCCCCCCTTCTGGGAGGCACCTGCATCCCCTCCCGGTGGTCCGGCAGTTCGAGGGGAGCCCAGCCCCCGCTCTGCCCGTGGTGGTGCCGGGGGGGGCCCCGAGCCGCGTCCCCGCCGGCCCCCTCACCCTGTAGGCCTTGGTGATGATGCGGCGGCGCCGCTTGGGCTCGCTCTCGTCCTGGTCGCTGGTCGGCTCCTCGCCCTCGTCGATGTCGAAGTCGGAGTCCACCTCATCGTCGCTGTCCGACTGGTCGCCCCGGTACTCGTCGTCGCCCGACTCCTGCGGGGACCGAGGGGCCGCGGGGCCGGGGGCTGACGCCGCGCCCCGCCGCCTCCGAGGGGCCGCTCCCCCGACGGCCGCCCCCCGGCGCTCCCGGGGGCCCCTCCTGCCGCCCCGCAGCCCCTTCCCCGGCCCCCCCGGGAGCCGGTCCCGACCAGCGCCGCCCCCGGGGCCTCCCGGGCCCCCGAGACCCCCCTCGGGGCCCCCCGAAAGGCCCCCCAGGGCCCCGCCGCTCCCGCCAGGCCCCGCGCCGCACCTCGGTGAAGCCGCCGTACGTGGTCTGGTAGAACTCGTCCTCCTCCTCGGCCTCCAGCAGCCCCGACAGCCGGTTGCCGGCCGTGCGCCGCGGGGCGCGGCCCTCCGCCAGGCTCATCGCGGGGCCGCCGCCCGCCGCCACGCTGACGTCACGCGTCGCGGCGGGGGCGGCGTGACGTCACGCCACGCGCCAGCGGCTTTGTTTCGGGGCGGCTCCCCCCCGCCTCCCCGCGCCCGGCCCGAGCGCACGCGCTCTGAGCGCCCCGGCAGGCGCGGAGCGGGCGAGTCCAGGCTGGGGGCGGGGGGCGGAGCCGCCCCGGCGGCGCGTGCGCTCCGGGCGGCTGCGCCGCTTCCTCCCCCCGCGCCCGCGGCCGAGTGGTGAGGGCCGGAGCGGCGGGGGGCGGGGCCTCGCGCGAGCCGGCGGCCGGCGCTGGAGGAGAGGGGGAGAGAGCGAGAGCGCGCTGCAAGATGGCGGCGGCGGGGCCGGAGCCGGGGGGCAGCGGAGGCGGCGGCCTGGGGGGTACGGGGCCGGGCGGGGCCGGGCGGGGGGCCGGAGGGGCCGCGGGGACGGCCCCGGGGCTTGGGCTGAGCCCCGCGGGGGCGAGACGGGAGAGCCTCGGCTGGGGCCAGGCGGGAGGCGCGGGGCCGGGGCGGGCCGGGGCCCCGGGAGGGGCTGGGGGGTCACGGGCGGGGGGCCCGGGCCGGGCGGGGGCCGAGCCGCCGCCGATGGGGGGGCCGCGGGGCGGGGGGGGAGCGCGGCCCCCCCCACCCCCCCCCGCCGCTCCTCAGCCGCGTTCCCCGGGGCCACCGGGGGCTGCGGGGGCCCCGTCTCCGTTCGGCTCCCGGGAGAGGTCGCGGGGCTCCGGCGGTTCCCGGGGAGGTTTCGCTGTCACGGCTGGAAGGCCGAGCGGGGCGGGCCGGGGCCCCTCGCGGGGCGGGCCGGGGCGGCGGGGAGCTGGGCGCGGGGGGCGGCGGGGCCGGGCGGCGGGAGCCCCCTGGGGCGAGAAACGGGGCGCGTTCGGTCCCTGAAGCTGCCGCTTGGCCCCCTCGCAGCGCTTCCCAGGTGCTCTCCCAGCGTCCTGGCGGCGGGGGCCAGAGCCCTGCTCCCCTTCTGTGCTGCCCCCAGACCTGCTCCTTGTGGCTAGACACCGGGATGGTCTCCTAAAAGCCTTTTAATTTGTGTTTGGCGAGATCCGTCTGTCTTCCCTGAGTTTCTGTGGTAGAGAGCAGCGAGGTTTTTTTGTTTCTTGTAACGCAAAATGGTGAAGCTCCCTGGGCACGGAGAAAGCGCTTGTCGCCCAGATCACAGCATGGGGGGGAAAAAAGAAAAGAAACGCAGGGGAAGCCTTCGGGATGAGCCTCGGCTCGTTGCTGTTCTGCACCTGCTGCCTGCTACCCTGCTCTTGTGTAGAAGCGTTTGGGGGCCGTTTGCTGAGCCCCCCGTAAGAGAACCGACTGTAATCATTGCGGCAAAGCTGGTGAAGCGCTGCTCGGCTGTCCGCTGGCAGGGACGTATGCAGGTGTCGGATTTTCTGCCTTCCGAGCTGTGTCCATCCACCAGGCGGTTCTGAAAATGGGTCTCTCACGTCCCCGCTTCATCTTCGTTCAGCTCACGAGCAGGCAGCGGAGCCGTAGTACCTGTTGGGCCCATAAAGCCGGTTCTGTGAGGAGGAACAGATTGCTTGGATCTCTGCTGGCTACAGCAGCCGTGGTGCTGCAGCTCAGGGCGAGGCCCTGGGGTCTTCTCCTCGCCCTGCTGTGGGGCTTCCTTTCAGAATGCGAGCTGCCCCCTCTGCCTGTCCCCTGACCTGAGGAGGAGGAGCCGGCTCCAGAGAGCTTGCAGGGCGCAGAGGGTTTCAAGAGCTTTACTTCGGAGAAAATATGCGAGTACACAAGTAAATCTCTTCTCCCTTCCTGCTGGAATAATTGCCATTGTTTGCTTTCCAGGTAGCTAGGTGTTGGCTAACGCGCATTTCCCACAGGATTCGAATTCTAATTATGAAAGAGCCTCTGCGTGACGTGTGCGATACGTGAAGGACGTTACCTTGGTCGATCCCTGGCGGTGCGGGCGCTGAGCCCTGGTGCTGTCTCGGGGAGACCTGGGGCCTCTCTCTGGGCGCTCGCCCCCTTCCCCGAGCTGGGTTGCTGTGGGCAGCGCCCGGGCTGGGGCTCGGCAGTTTGCTGGGAGCAGGGGCAGAGCTGGAGCTCAGAGGGGCGCGCAGCAGCACAGACCTACGATGGGCATCCCGCGTTGGAGCTGCCTGCGTGCAGCTCCCTGGGGCTGGCCTCCAGAGCCGAGGCTGGGCCTGGCTCGGCTGTTACCTGTGGTCCTGGCAGCGAGAGGCACTTGCCGGTCTGGCTGAGTGTGAGTTCTGTGTAATAACAGGGCCGTGAGCAAGCACCGGGCTGCAGAGGTAGCCAGGGCTTCTCTTTGCCGTCTCGCTTTGGCCTCGGGGCCATCGCGTGAACCACGCTGAGAGCTGGGGGAGCAGCTCTGTGGGCGGAGGGGGACGGTATTCGTGAGGATGCCTGCTCTGGACGCGAGGCTTTTCTCCATGGTAAACCTTAACCCATCTCAGGCCCCACCAGGGCTTGTTGTCCACCCTCAGTGGCACACGGCGTGGTTCACCCTGGGGGCTGATTACTCAGCTACTGGCCTCTTCCAGCTGAAATAAAGGGGACAAGAAGGATTCCAAGTCCCACCCTTCCTCCTCCCATCCACCCCCTGCTCCCCTCCTGCGGCCCTGCCCTGCTGCATGCTCGACTCCCCGGGGAAACACCCAGGAGGATTTCTCATTTTGCTGCTTTCACTTTGAAGCAGCATGTGCCAAAAATGCTAATGTGGGATTTCAGTTGTTTGCTTCTTTGTGCCTTCGGTGCAGCGACTGCTTTATAATTACAGATCTGAGAGAGTTGAGAGTTCATTGTCACCCTGGCTTCAGGCCCCTCCCTGACATCCACAGACAAAAGAATCGCTCTCAAAATGGCTCAGTCACTTCTGTGGGCAGGAAAATCCTCCCGACACCTCTGCGGTGAGCTGAGAGCAGACTCCTGAGCCCTTGCTGGAGGTGTAACGCACCTTCGAAGCCTCAGCTCCCACCCTCCGATTCCTGCAAGGGGGACAAAGCCTTCTTGGGCCCACCTCGCTGAGACCAAGCACGCGGGAGGAAAGATCAGTTTATTAAACAGAAACATCTGAATGGCTCATCATCCTCGAGCTTAAAATAGGACATCAGATGACTTCGAGTCTTGTCTCTGTTGTAAAAGTCTCTTCTTCACAAACGTTAATGGAATCTGAGGAGGCCTCAGTGGGTGTCGAAGGTCGGCAGCGTGAGCTGGGTCCCACTGTCACCGCCCCTGCTGGGAGCACACCGGTGGCTGTGGGAACTGCTTGTGGTGCGCCGGCACTGGGCAAAGCTGCCTCGTCTTCAAGATGGAGACAAAAGATTGCAGTTGAGAGAACAAAGATAAGCAGTGGCTTGTCTGAATAATGACAAACGCGTCAGTCTTCCGACAGCTCATCCAGCGAAGCAGTGGCTAGAAAGCAAGTGAGAGCCGTGCGGTTTGGTGGGGGCACCAGTGACCCGTAGTGCCATTTCCTGAGCTGTGTCTGAATTTCCCTTTGGAAAGTAAAAGCTGCTTCTCCATGTCGTTAAAGTGCTGCTGGCGCGGGTGCCCCGCGATGGAGAGAGCGATGAGAGGCGCGAGCCGCTCGCGTCCTTTCTCGGTTGCCGTGTGAGCGCAGTGATTAAATGTGTTACCTTGCCACGTCCCCGCAGGCTCTGCCTTGTTTAAAACAGAGTGCTCCCGGGGCAGAGGGATCCCTTACGCCTGACCTACATTTTATTCTCCTGGAAAACGATCGTTTGTCTTCCCCGAAACCCGGAGCGCAGTGCAGCAGGCTGTGTCGGTCCTGGTGCCTTTGAGCGAGGCCCTCGGCCTCGGTGCTGCCCTGGGACAGGGGCTGTTTCTGCAGCACCCCTCAGCAGTATTCGCAGGATGAGCTGGAGAAGGAATGCTTTAGCGTTTGCTGTAAAGGTTTGTATCCCCAAAGTCGGTCTGATAGCCCTAAAGCTGCCTCTGAAATCCACCAGCACCATGGAAAATCCAGCGACTCTGTTTCTTGTGTAGGTGCTGCTGTTGGGGAGCAGTTTAAGTTTTGAGTCGTTGCAATGTTCTCGTGGAAAGGTGCCGTAATGCCGAGCGGTAAAACCGGTGGGCTCGGGCCAGCTGCGGGATTGGTTTCCAGATGGCAGAACCTGTGCCAGCAGGTCCAGCTGCGTGGGAGCGGGGGTCTCTGGGTCCCTGCAGGCTGCGGGAAGGAGTTTCCAGCAGGTATTCCAGGGAATGCTCTTGTCTGAGGGCTCATCGATTCGCAGGTGCTAAACGCCTTCAGCAAATACTGCAGCCTGCCCCGGAATGCGGCTGGGAAAGCTGAGATCCTGTCACTCCTCCTCCCCTGGGATATTTTTGCTCTGAAGCATCAGGAAAAGCAATAAAACGAGTACTCCGCAGTCCGGCAGCTCGCTGGGCTACGTTGGCGGTGCTGAGACGTCATCTGCGTCTGCTTCATTTCCAACCCCTGTCTTTTGGGGGGAGCAGAAGGGCGCAGCTCAGGCCAGAGGGTTGGTGTTGGGCCAGGGACGGTGGGGAAGGAACGCAGAAGGGTCTGGAGCAGGTGGCGGATGCTTCTTGCTCCCTGCCCTTTTCTGCCGACACCGTCGCAGCCCCAGGCCGTGGAACGGCGTGGCTGGTCTCCCCTCGCTGTCCTGAGAACCGGTGCGAGTGCAGGGTGTTTTTTGGGTTGTCCTCCGCGGGGCACAGGAGTGAAGACCTCGTGAAGTCCTGAGGTCGTCTGCCGACCCTGCTCCGGTGGAGAGGTAACCTGCTGTCAGTCGAGACGGACCCGTGCCTCCGTGCACCTTCAGAAGGGGTTTTGTTTGGCAGTGCTCCTGTTCCCACTCATCTTTGGTCAAGCTGTGCTGGTGAGAAATGAAGGGAAATGGGTTTCTTCCCAGCCACGGTGGCTTCTGCTGGGTTTGGATTAGCGTTCCCACACATTCACCGCCATGAAGCGTGCCTGTGCCTGGGACTGCGGGGACAGCCGTGCCAGCCCCCATGGTGAAACACCGGGAGGATGTCAGCAGCCCCCAGGTGATGGGGAACAGCTCCAGCCCCATCCTTCTGGGGAGTTGTGCCCACCCCTGCCAGCCTGGGGCAGCACGGAGGACAGAGCAGGCTGCTTTTTCATTGATTTCTAGCTTTGTCTGGGTCCCTACAAAGTGCTGGGGACCTTGCACCATGCAGTGGGGAGCTGGCCTGTGTGTGCGGAGGCCAGGGTTGGATTCTGCCCGGCCTCCTGGAGTAAAAAGCTGCTTCGTTGCTCCAGGTTGAGTATGCCGACCTCCCCAAAAAAACTTGAAGAGAGCTTGAGGACGCATTTGCTGTTCCTGCAAAACAGCAAGAAGAGCCCAGATAAAATTACCAAAGTCTGCATCTTCCATATCTGTCTGGGCTTCTTCCCAGCAAGTCCCCTGCTCGCTGCGGCGTCCACGTCAGCAGAATCGAGTAACTTCAGGAGCGTCCCGCGCCTCCATCAACAGGCTTGTGAAACGAGCACAGGAGAGGAAGGGAGACGCACTGATCCGGGGCAGTAACGTCGGCGGTGCGTGCATGAGCTGGGGCTGCCGTCTGCTAGCAAACGGTGGCAGCAGAGATACCCCCAGCCAAGGAGTCTGCAGCGAGCACGTAGGAGCTCTTTGTCTAGAGGCCGAGTTCACGAGCTCTCCTGATGCATTTGGTTTAATGTTCTTAACATCGTTTATTGGAACAAACCTATCGATGCAGAGAGTTTCAGAACATTACTCACCGCTGGCTTTCTGGCCAAGCTCAAGAGTCTGCAAGTGTTTTGTTATCCCCAGGGGCTGTGCAGGCAGGGGCCGCTTCCAGTGCCAGTGGTCCCTGTGGGGTCTGCCCTGGGCCCCAGCTCGGGCCCGACTGCTGCAGCTTTTCAGAGCAGCCCTCACGGAGGTGGATGGGGTATTTGGGCTCCTCCGGAGCCACGGGAGGGTTTTTGTCGTGCGTGGCTTCTGCAGGAAGGGGTCTCAGTCAGGAGCGAGGCGTTCTGCTTGTGGAGTTTGGATCTCAGCTAGGGAAAATAGGATTTCTTTTTGTGCTTTCTTGGGAAGAATATCTGCTCTTTCTTTGAGTAGCTGAAGTATCAGTTCCCTGTGTAACCTCTTTGTTTTTCCTTGTATAGATCTCAGCTTTTTGTGCTGCTCGGTGAAGTCATTTCGAAGAGGTAGACGGATTGCATAAAGCATGGTTTCCTCCTCTCCAGTAACCAGCAGCAAAATGCCACCTTACATAACTGTCTTGGCTTGCGAGGACTGACAGAACTTGGTGTTTTTCTCTAAACAAGCTCAGAGGAAGGCTGCTCCCCCCTCAACCCAAGCTGCTGTTTACTGACACGTGCTGTGGAAGTGCTCTCCTGACACCGTGGCGGCTCCGTGCCTCTGCGTGCGTGCTGGCAGCGCTGCTGCGGCCAGGTTTTCTGCTCTCAGCTCTTCCTGGCCTGTGCTTTGCAGAGAAGCAACTTCCCTGCTGTGTCCGTTTGCTGTCCCGGGGGACTGATCCCGACAGGCTTTTTGGGGGTGGCAGGTGTAAATGTGCATCGGAGCATCCCAGAGCAGGCGGCGAGCCGTGGCGTGGGGCTGCTCTTCTGGTGCTCCCCGCTTTTGAGCACCCAAAGCGGTACCTTTCTGGGGAGAACCCGGCTTTTTCTTTTTTTTTCTAACTGTAGCCTCTCCCATGCTGGCTGCTTGCTGGGGTGAGACAAAACCCTAAAGTTAGCAGGAGGACGGAGGATGAAAGGGAGTGCATGCCAGTGTGACGTGTCCTGGCGCTCGGCTGGCCCCGCTCAGGCGCTGGATAGCTGGGCTGATGATGTGTTTGGGTGTGCTAGCGTTTTCACTTTTTATTTTCGTCTAAAACACAGCTAAAATTTGTCTGAGTGGAGTGGCTCTGTTTAAAAATAGAGCCGAGCGGGTATTTGTCCCGGCTGTAGCAAATTAGCATGCTCGTGTGCTAGACAAACGAGTGAAGTGTGAATCTGACCTGTGTGCCTTGTTCCGTGCTCTGCTCAGCAAAGCGTTTGTCCAAACCGTTTGACGAGGTGCCATCATCACAGCTTCTGTTGAGCTTTTCTTCTAGTATTTATTCCCTGGATGTATGAATATCTGGTCTGTTGCTGCTGAAAAGGCTCCCGGCAGCTAAGGCTGGAGGAGGGCAGACAGCCATTGCCTTGGCTTCGTTCCGCTTCTGTAAACGGCTCCAAGGAATGCTCGGAGACTGCCCGTAGGGATCGGCCCCACCGTCACGAGCGAGAGGAAAAGGAAACTTTTAGGGACATAGTGAATTTGGGTTTGGACAGGACCAGCTAACCTTGCTCTGTTTCCTTTGTCTAGAATTAACTGCTTGGATCCCTTAACTGCTTGTGGTGCTGCTGGGGATGAGCCAGGCGGGCTCTGGGACACGGGCTCTTTGAACCGAGGCTTGGTTTGCGTTCTCCTCTTAGCGCTTGCTTCGTGTGATGAAGGCAGCGTGGCAGAGATCTGCTCTGCTGCGGGTCCTCTGGTGAGGGAGCTGTAGTTAAATCCTGGTGGAATACAGCCTCGCATGGATGATTAAATATTAACACAGCTAATCTCCAAGGTGATGAGGCTGGTGGTGCTGCTTCAGGATTGCTTGAATCTTGGGGCTTTTAGAGGTTTCAATTTACATAATTACAGATACTTGTTTAAAAAAGAAAAGAAAAGATGTAATTGCTGCTGAACAAGTGCTGTATCATAGTGCCCGGGATGTTTGCCCTATCCCTGCATCCCGACTGATCTTGGCAAGTTGCATGGTTGGACTTGGTGATCTTGAAGGGCTTTTCTGACCTAAATGATTCAGATTTCAAGGCCAAAAGCCTTGAGGCAACGCAGTCTCCTGTGCTGGAAGGGGATGGAACTGAGATCTGTTGGCTCCGGGCTAGGACAGGGGCTGAGTTCCACCTGCGGCGCGGGGCCGGGGCAGGAGGAGCACCTGGCGCGGGGCGCCGCAGCCCGTCAGGACAAACCGCCTGGTCTTCAAAGGGAGACCAGAGGTGGCAGGACAGCTGGGGCAGTCCTTCTGTGCTTTGCTTAATAAAATGCGTTTGTTGTGTTGTTTTTTTTTCCTTGTTTGCTTGTTTAATATGTATTGAAATGAGAACTTTGATCATCCGATAAGGGGATCAGAAGGCTGATGGATTTTGCTGTTAAGTGCCTCCGTTCCTTTTGCTGAAATGCAAATTCTGCTTGATGAAATGGCAGCATGAGGCTGTCCGCAGCCGTGGAGGGGCTGTGCGGGCGGTGGGTGGGCGCAGAAGCGCCGCGAGGGCTGCGCGTGGCAGCGCTCAGCCTGGCAAAACAACCGCTGGCCCCCGGGCAGCGTGGTGCACTGGGAGGGGTGGAGGTACAGGCCCCAGGGGTGCTGGGGTCCGGCCAGGCCGAGCGGATGCCAGCCCATCGCTGTGCTGCCGTGTGGGCACAGGCAGGGTCTGGATGGGTGAGCGGTAAGAGGAATAGCATTTCCTTGTGGCTTGACAAAAACCCTCTCTGCTGTAAGGGGAGAAGCTGGGAAGAAATCAAACATGAGTCAGTGCTTTTCAGACGCCTGAAATCTCTGGAACCAAGGCGCCATGTCTTTTTTTTTTTTTTTTGTGATGCATGATAATGATTAACTCTTTCTGAGTTTGGCTTTGTTGTTTTGACAGGATCATCTACTTTCAAAAAATCGCTCACCCCTGAGGTAAGTTTCTGATGGACAGACTGGCCAAGAGAATCACTTCTGAGGGAAGGCTCAAAATGCCCGATTTCAGACTTAAATAAGATTGCAGAGAGCAGACAAGTTAAGGGTAAGCCAGGCAGTGGTAAGTACAGTAAGTTGCAAATATTCATTTGGGAAATGAGAAGATCTCTCCTTACGAAGAGAATCTGCCCTTAAAAACCCAGCTTGGGACCGAGCAATTCTTGTGCTACCAAAACACCAAATAGGTATCCTGCCAAGAGCAAGACATTCGTGTTGTTTTGACTGAGAAACACCAGTTAACAACAGCATGTGTTTAAACAGAAGAGAATGAGTCAAGCAAGTTCTTGGGGCGTGAATCAGAGCAGAATTCGAAGCCTTCCTAAGCTGTTTCCTCAAAGAATTAGCCTTACTGGCAAAAGCAGGGTGGCTGGCTGGGGTTGGGCCGAACTCCCTCAGAGCTGATGGGTTTGTGATGATGGTGATTACAAAACAAAACCAAAAATTTCTTCCATGGCTGAAAGCAGACCCCTCGGGGTGGGCCTCAGTCAGGCAGGAGTCAGTCAGCTCTCTGGAGACGTTCCAGCGCCGCTGCTGTTCCCAAGGCGGGCCTGGATGGGGCCTGGGCCTTCAGCAGGGAGCGCGCACAGCTTCCGTCTCTGAGAACAGGAAAACTAAGGACAGGCGGTTCTGGGCAGCCACAAGCCTCTAAGAGATCGTAAACACTTCATTCTCACCATCTTTTACTCTATTCCTAGATGCCAGGTTCTTCGGGACAGCCAGGCTCACAGACAATAAAAAAAGGGCACAGAGGAGTGGATTCCACAGGCGAGACTACCTATAAAAAGGTAGGTTAGCTCTTGCACAACTCACTTGAGTATTGTTGTTTTCCACAAAACAAATGCCGCCCAGAACAGCAGCATCTAACGAGGTTCAGCGTTAGACATTTGTGGTGGTTCCAGAAGAAGATCTGAAAGGGAGCACAGCCTTCTGAGCTGGAAAACCAAAGGACTGAATACGCACTTGTCAGGCAGCTTCTCCTGTAGCCTTCTAAAAGGGGAATTATTTTTCAACTTTGCCCATTAGCAAGGGCAAAGGCCTTCTTAGGCCTCTCCTGGCTTATTGGGTGCTTTCTATGCTGTTTGGGCACAATAGTTCCTACAGATCTTGTGACATTACCGGAATTTGCTTTACAAAGGGGAGATTGTTAGGAAATTTTCAAAAAGCCTGTAAATGTGGGTATTTTGTGGATGCTGCTTCCAGTTTCTTGGACTTCATCAGAATGGGTTTACTTTCTCTGAAGTAAGATTGGCTTCTAGGGGGTAGATTAAATAGGTAATGGCTTGATATGGTCATTCCATTTCTTTATGTAAGCGATACTTCTAGTTCAAAATCTCTAACCAAGATGCATTTGCAACTCTTGTCAGGAATCAGAATGGAAGGGAGGAACTCAAATGGTGCTTCTGCAGAAGGTGGCTTCTTTATAGTGCCCTTTTTGAAATTGCTTATGTCTTCAAGTCTGGGATCTGGCTTCTAGTCTCCTGCAAATATGGACATAGAAAGTTAGATGGCAGTAGTAGGAGAGAAAAGTAGTAGCCAATGTAAAATGCTTGAAATGTTCCTTGTGAGGGTCCCAGAAACCTGGTAGGACGCTGCATGGGATTTATCTGGGAATGAGACTAATGGACTGTCTGTCTTTTTTCAATCCTGTCCTTTTCCGTGGGTGGTAAGATGTTTTTTTAAAATTCTTTGTCCTATAAAAGTGATTGTAAACACGCAGCGAGCTGCTCAGCTGATCTTGCTGGCTAATAGAAGAGAAAAAATACTTTTTCCTTGACAACCTGGCCCTGTGGCTGTGTTCACAAACAAGGCAGCAATGCAGTGAGACTGCCCTTGGAGTTCAAGCAGGACTAGGTGAGCTGAGCTGAGATCTGTTTTCAAGCAACTTTAGCCTGGAGAGGGTAAGGAAGAGAAGTGGAATCAAATTCTTCTTCCCTCCCCAACTAATACTGAAGTAAATGGCAAATAAAAGTAGGTAGCTGAGGTAGAAAAGGACGTTGTCTTGATGGGAAGCTGGAGTTGCTGCAAGTTTATTGCTGTCTCTTCAGGTCACTGTAAGCAGATCTCTTGCAGCTGTGGTAGCAGAAAAACAGTTAAGTGGGAGAAATCATAGAGTCATAGAATATCCCAAGTTGGAAGGGACCCCTAAAGATCATCGAGTCCAACTCCTGGCACCACAAAGGTCTATTCAAAAATTCAGACCGTATGACTAAGAGCACAGTCCAAATGCTTCTTAAACTCCGATAGGCTTGGTGCCATGACTATGTCCCCAGGGAGCCTGCTCCAGTGCGCGACAACCCTCTCGGTGAAGAACCTCTTCCTGATAATGTCCCTCTTAATTTTGCAAGGCTTCATGGAAGATGTGTGTCTGGGGAAAAAAATTGAAAAGTTCTTCTCCCAGGTCTGGTCTAGATGCTGAGCTGCTAAATGCTTTGATGTGCAATGATTTCTTGTGCAGAGGCCTGAGTTTTGTTTAGCTTGAGGAAAAAAACACAAAGTAGTTGGGTCACGAGCCCTGAATCTTGTTCTCGGTTTGGTTGCTATATGTTTAAGCCAAGTGAAATGTCCATGAGCTGCTGTACACAGATCCAACTTGCACCTGTTCTGCAGCATCAACATTTCCAGCAGGCATTACAGCAAAGTTCAGATCTCTGTGCTCCGGGAGCTGACAGGCCATATAACATGGGGGTGTTGAGCAGATCTCATCTGGGCTGTGCTGGGAAAAACAGCCCCTAGCCTGAGCTAGACTGAAGCACGTCTCAGTGGCCTGAGATGAGATCATGTGCTGTGCAGACAGAAGAGGACTCTTGATGTAAGTAGCTGTTACAAGAACACAGTCTGGCATTGTTCTCGGACAGCTCGTGCGCAGGACGCAGGAGTGAGATTCATGTCTTTGCTCCTTATTTTTAAGTGACAGTGAGCTGCTTAAGGTTAAAGAGCCACGACCCAGCAAGAGTCAGAGGAAGGAGGTAGCAGCAGATAGAAGTGTGCGTTGTGTGCTGGCCCTGCCTGCCTTGCCCTGTAGAAGACCTAAGTCTGCCCAAGCTGGGGAAGGGTAAACTGTGAACTGTGTAGCTCCACGACCTGGCAGACTAAGGTGACAAGATGCCCCTTTATTCATAGGGGAACGAGATAGTCTGTCCCTGGAAGTCATTCTCCTCTGACCGCAGGTTGTAGAGATGAGCACTGTGGGAGGAGGAAATGAAATTCAGTCTTCTGAAGGCTAGCTTCAGAAGGATTAAAACTATTAAAACCAGCAGGATTAAAACTATTCTAACTGGAACTAGTGGGTGTAAAATACCCCAGCTTAACAGCGCTGCTTTAAGTTTGGGGCTCCCATTTCTTTAACTCCTTTCATTCCTGTTTCTAGTCTGCTGCTTCGCGTTGCCTGACTCATTTTCTCCATCTCTCCAGACAACATCATCTGCCTTGAAAGGTGCCATTCAGCTGGGCATTACACACACAGTTGGAAGCTTGAGCACCAAACCTGAAAGAGATGTTCTCATGCAAGATTTCTACGTAGTAGAAAGTATTTTCTTCCCAAGGTCAGTTTTTGCTTTCTCTTCTATGTTGTGCTTTGGTAGTGAGTAGCAGCACTAGTTCCTAGCCCTACTTGCACGTTAGGAAGCAGCACCAAACCCGGGCAGTTGATTTCAGGAGTGAGCACAGGTCTCCTTAGCAGAGCTGCACAATGTACTGCTTATGGACCAGCTCTGACTCCTGCCTCTGACCTCCTGCCTCTGAAGAGGCCCGGCTGTTCCCCAGATGTGAGCACCTTTGCTCTTGTGAACAACTGCAGGCTTGCTGTTGGGCGTGCATCCTTGTGTCCCTCCTGGGTGGGTGCTTTTTAGCCCTTGAGTGTGTTAGAGGCAGCCAGCCAGTGGGTGGTTGCTTTTTGGGTAGTCTCTTAAGAAACCTGACAAATGCAGATACCTGTATGCCCTTCTGTCCTTGATCAGTGAAGGGAGCAACCTGACCCCGGCTCATCACTACAATGATTTTCGGTTCAAAACCTATGCTCCAGTGGCCTTTCGTTATTTCCGGGAGCTGTTTGGGATCCGACCTGATGACTATCTGGTAAGGTGTTGGTTGTACCAGGTTCCCATTTGTTGCATGCTCTGTAATGGGTGTTTGCCCTCGTTCCCCTCCTCAGAGCTGTGGAGTGCTCTGTAGGCACAGCACTGGATGCTGTCTGTGACCCTGGGGTTTGACTCTGTTGATCTGGAAAAGGAAGAGCCTGTGCACTGAAGTTTCCCGTTGATGTCTCTTTCACCTCTGTTTTTTTCATCTTGTCCTCCTCAGTACTCGCTCTGTAGTGAGCCACTCATCGAACTTTCTAACTCCGGGGCCAGCGGATCCCTCTTCTACGTATCCAGTGACGATGAGTTTATCATCAAAACAGTTCAGCACAAAGAGGCTGAGTTCTTGCAGAAGCTGCTGCCTGGCTACTATATGGTAAGGCACTTGGGCAAGGCTTTCATTGGAAGCTAGGGAAGTGTCCCCCATGTGTACAAATGTGACAGAAAATGCTACATACTGCCTGGTAGATGCAAGTGGAGGTTTGATCTGTGCCTCAGCTGACTGACAGCTTTTGTCTCAACTGTCCAGAGGCAAAGACAGTCACTGAAGGACACGAACTGCCTGGGTATTGCAAGACTAGGATAGGAGTCTTGCATTGCACTTAGTGACTTGGGTGGTTGTAGAACATTGCAGGCTGCTTTGTGACCAGCTGTGAACTGCTGTGAGCTGTCCTTTCTGCACAGTGTTACGCCAATGGTACTTTGTCTTGCAAAGATGTACTTATGTTTCCCTTCCCAGAATTATGCTTGGTTCCATCTGCAAAGCTGAAGTATTTCACTGAAGAACTCTGATTTTAGGTTTCTATATATGGAAGCAGCAGCATTGGGAGTAAAGGCATGTTAATTTTATGAAAGCAGTTACAGGAAAAAAAGGCTTTTTTAGTTTGGAGCAAAATCGGATCCCACCCTGAAGCGTGATGCGTGTGTGATCTGACTGCTTCATGTGTTTTTACAGCCTGACCTTTTCAAGCCACCTCTGTAAAGGGGAATTTAGCCATGAGACAGTCCTGCCTTACAGAAGTGCCTTAGGACTTTTGATGCCGTTGGGGCCATTAGCTGAATTCTCTAAACTGCTTCTGAACCCACAAATACTTTTGCTCCGATTATACTCAAAAGCACATTGTTTTTCTTCAAAATTCTGTCTAATGTCTTCCATAGCCACGACAGTTTAGATCTGTTTGTCCTGATGTACTTAGCTTGACCTAGGTGCCAAATTTAAAATGGATAAGCACAAGATCATCCTTTGCCCTGCGGCCTCCCCAGCTTAGCTTCTGTGTGAGTGAGCAGCAAATTCCTTTTGCGTTTACAAGCTTTATCTGACCCATTCAGCTTTGCAAAGAGGTTATTAACAGTAGGCATCACCCATCTGTTCCCCATGCTCACCTGCCCATGTCTCTTAGCTTCTTTGGTGATTGCTTTGAATCATTGCCATTTCCATTTCAGCTTAGAAGCACAGGAAGGAGCAAATAACTCCTCTGAATAGCATGTCAATAACCAGGATGGCTTTGAAGGTATTTCTGTGTTTTTGGCACTTTAGAACTTGAACCAGAACCCAAGGACGCTGCTGCCAAAGTTTTATGGCTTGTACTGTGTCCAAGCCGGGGGCAAAAACATTCGGATTGTTGTGATGAACAACCTTCTGCCACGCTCTGTGAAAATGCACCTGAAATACGACCTGAAGGGCTCCACCTACAAACGTCGAGCATCCCAGAAGGAACGGGAGAAGGTCTTCCCAACATACAAGGACTTGGATTTTATGCAGGACATCCCTGATGGCCTCTTCTTAGATTCAGACATGTATAACGCTCTGTGCAAAACGTTACAGAGAGACTGTTTGGTAAGTGGAGGGGTGAAGAGTAGTATGGAGAGATCTTTCCTTTTTCTGGGCCTTTTCAATGAAAAATGGGGTGGCAGCTGTCATTCTCGTAGTGTCTACCAGGGGTGTTGACTAGAGAACCTGTTTCTTCATGGTGGTGTGGACAAGAAGACCTGGACCCCAGTTGCACACAGCTCTGTGCGTAGAGGCAGAGGAAAGAAGCAGTGTCTCCTCTCCCTCTGGCAAGGTTGCACTGTGGAGCAGGGCAGGATCTGGGGAGAGGGGCAAGAGACTTGACTGAGCCTGGGCTCAGGTGAGCTGCCTCTGAGCAGCGACGCAGAAATCGGTGATATCCCCTGGTTTTGGTCCCTTTCTGCATAGGAGGAGTACCAGTGGCTTTCCTGTAACTACCTTTGGCATCTGTAGATGAGCTGACTGTGCACAAGCTATGGATTAAAAGTCATCCCCTCTATACACTCACGGCTCTAGGCAGAAATGCTGACTGCACTGTTGCAAATGTCTGCTCTGACAGTTTCCCTGGGCTTGCAGTACTGAATGAGCCTTCGTTGACTTTCTGCCCAGGTCCTGCAGAGTTTTAAAATCATGGATTATAGCTTGCTTGTGGCAATCCATAACATTGATCTGGCACAGAGAGAGCATGCGTTGGCAGATGGGACATCTCAGACCGACACGCGGCGACCCGCTGCCCAGAAGGCCCTCTACTCTACAGCCATGGAATCCATCCAAGGAGAGGCCCGGCGAGGTGGCACCATAGAGACAGATGACCAGTAAGTTCATGTCGGTGTTGCTGTTCTCACTGAAGTACCGTGAAGAGCGAGGGGTAAAATCCAAGCTTGGCTAATGGAGACTTAATTTACATGCAGACTGGGCTATATAGGATTGCTGGACAGAGAATTCTCAATATCAAATCTTCTTGTGCTTTTAGCTTTGGCTTTGACTTCCCTTCCTTAATGTGCAAAAGATCTTTTGGCCTTCCAGGTGGCTTTGAGAGTTCTCTGCTCACCAGTTTTTGGCAGCTTCACATAGCTATATCCATCTGTCTCCAAGAGGCATAGTGATGGCTTTGTTAGATCAGACTAACAGCCCATAAAGTCCAGCTGCCATCTTCAGTATGGATGGTGGTAGATGCTCTTTACAGTTGCTTGGTCTCTTCTCATGAAGGAGTGGGGATTAATCCTCATCTTCAGTAAGACTGGCATACAGACAGGAAAGGGGGTCAGTTCTCAGGAGGTTTAGTGAACTTACTGAAATAGTGTTTTGCTCTGATTCGTTTTCCCCAATTTGTTAGCTGAACAGGAGGAGCCTCCTGCATGTTGATGCTTGTTGAATAGTTCGCATAATACTCAGCCCACGCCAGGCAGCCTGAGAGAGGCAGTGGGGTGTGAGAACACCCTGTTTCATGTTTGCTCTGTCCTCTTCTAGGATGGGAGGCATTCCAGCCCGTAATGCGAAGGGGGAGAGACTGCTCCTTTACATTGGCATCATTGATGTGCTGCAGTCCTACAGGTAAGAAACATTGAGTAACGGCTGTGTATCACCTAAGAGTGAAAATCACTTTACGGCATTGTCTGTCCCTGCTTGTTTGTCAAGACTGGCTTTCAAGAAAAAAGACGTGGTTTATTAACCACCTTCATTTCGTTTTATTTTCTTGAAGTTGGGCTTTTGGGGATTGATTTCCAGGTCTTGTTTACCATACTTACTTCATGTTCCCAGAATGGATTTACTCTCATGAAGTTTTTTTTTGTATGCTGTGGTTGTTGTGCACAGGCACCACGCAGGAAGTGGCGAGGAAAAAACAAGTGGTGGCTTAAAATGACCATAACCACTTCTCCCTATGAAAGTAAAAATAGGTATAAGGCTTACCTTCTATTTATATTCAAATACAATATACAGGAAGTTACATACATACAGAGTCTGTTGAAAGTCATAGCAAGTTAACTGTCCGTGTTAATTATGCCTGTGAAACTTTCCACTTGCCCCCCAACTCCGCCTCGAAACACTGAAGCTGCGGTTTCACAAGGTGTGAGGTGCTGCTCTAACAGCTCTGAGGGCCCAGGTCTTGCTCTGCTACAGCTGTCCTGATGGCCCGGCGCTAGTTCTCTCGTCTTATGCTGACTCTGGTGCTTTCTGAACCCTCCCTCAGGGTCACTCCGTTCACTCACCCTGCAAAGACAGTTCTCTGCTGAATTAGGGAGCTGAGTCATCTCTGGGACAGATGCAGTGAGGAAAGTTTTTGTAAAGGAAGCCTGGGACTGTACAGCAGGGACAGGAAAGCAGTGCGGGACAGTGAACTGTTCAGTTGGCCCCGGCATCTGCGGAGTGGGACAATGAAGAGAATCTAAAGCCAAAGTAGTCAGTTGTTTGGGGTGTTTGACACGGCTGTCAAAAGGCAGGCTCAGTAATGAGTGAGCATTATATCATACATGGATAGGTTTGAAAATTGTTCTAATTATTTCCCTTTTCAGATTTGTCAAGAAGCTAGAGCATTCTTGGAAGGCCCTTGTACATGATGGGGTAAGGAGTAAAAATTTCCACTGTTTCATTTGTTTTGCAATAATACCAGCTCACTGCGCACAGGATCCTGGTTTTCTAAGGAGCACGTGTATTTGCCTTTTAAAATAAAAGTAGTATTTTCTAGGTAGCGTCAGATTTGTTAACGCTTTTCACCAACTTATTCCTTAAATATCGATTGCTTTGTATGTAATGCAAAACTCTATCTAATCTGTTTCTCACAGCTCTCTTGTCACTGTGAGAACCCCTGACTGTTCCTTGTCCAATGTAGCATGTGTCAAGGTTAGCAGTGGGAAAGAAGCTCGTGTTAACTGTAATCCCTTACTAATTAAGATTCACGTGTTAATGTTTATCCCTTTTAGGACACTGTGTCTGTGCACAGACCCAGCTTCTATGCCGAAAGATTCCAACGGTTCATGTGCAACACAGCATTCAAGAAAATACCATGTAAGTACCTCTGTGCAGGCGTACCCCTGGCAATTGCCATTGTTTCTGGCTTCTTGCTCAGCAGCTGTGGTTTGGGAAGGTGCATGACAGCATGTAAGACCTTTAGGAAGTCTGCTGTGCTATGTCACCTCTTTCTTCCGCTTAGATTGTTCTTACCTCACAAATGTGAGGAGCTGTTTCTTCCATCAAAATGTTCCTTCAGAGCACAGCCCTTTTTCCACTCTCTGTCACTGGAAAGTTGCTGTGTCAGGTCTTTTACTCCTTCCTGAGTACATTGTGTTACTAAAGTGCTGCCTTGTTCTTTGTCTTTAAGTAAAGCCATCCCCTTCTAAGAAGAGCCGGTCTGGCACCGCAGTTCCTCGTCGAAGCTGTCAAGGAGGAGTGCCTTTCCAGTCACATATGTCATGTGAGACAAAAGCACAAGTAACAACAGAGGTGGATGTAGAGCAAGGTTGGTACCTGGGTGCAAAAAAATAAAATAAAAATCTTACTTCTGTGTTGTGCTAGAATAACTAGTGGCTATGACACAGACACAGACTTCTAGGTTGGAAGAGACCTCAAGATCATCGAGTCCAACCTCCGACCTAACACTAAGTACTCCACTAAACCATATCGCATAATCCTAGCGGTCTAATCAAAGCTTTCTGCCTCCTGAGCTGTGCAAGACACCTCTGTGTGGTTTTGCAGTCCTGCCAGGGGCAGGGTCTGTTTTCTGGGTTCATAGGTGCCAGAAACTGGGCTGAGGCTGTATGGCAGTCTCAGGTGTCTGGTCTCTTCCCAACAGCACATGCCATGGGATTTAGGTCAGTTGGGCTAGGCAGGCCTGTGGAGCGTCAGAGTCCAAGCAGAGAACTGAAGGCAGGGCTGGTTTTTCAGAGCTCAGATGTCTTAGATGTCTCGGATGGGATCCAGCTCAGATCCTGACCCGTGGCTAGTGTGTTCTGGTGATGGAACAGTCTGTGCTTCAACTCAGGTTCCCACCTTGGTCGTCCAGATCTCCTGCCAAGGACTCTGCCAGTAGATGAAGCTAACAGCGATTCCGTCGCAACAACCCTGTCCACTTCTTCCTTGGGCAGTGGAGGCCTCAACTCACCCGCAAACAGGTAAGGCTCTCACTGTTCCAGTGCATGGCGGGCCAGCAGCTCCTGTGAGTCAGATTCATGAGCCACAGGAGGGCTCTGTGCTGCTTTGTGGTGCTTAGTTTTTTGGCATGTTTGCGGAAATACCCGTTTGAGTGGTCCTTCTGTGGTGATGAGCAAGTTCAGTTCTGTCAGTTCAAGCATGTTCGGGCGGGGGAGCATTTTGTCACCGTTCCTGCGTGCAGTTTTTTGCAGATGACATGATCCTGCATCTTCTGCTTGGGCTGTGCAGGGGTCCCAGGGGCTTTTAGTTCCTTGTGCGTTCTGTGTTTAATGGCTTTGTTCTGGAGTTGAGATAACTGTGCTAGTTAAAGTGAGTTGGTGGAAGTGGCACTGCCAAAATGTACTTGAAGAACATGAACGTGGCGATAGATGGTACTGAAAGTGACCTACCTGCCTTGCTGTGCTTCTCAGAGGGTTGGGCTCTCTCGCCACTTAGTGATTTGAAGAGCGTGGAGCTCCTACAACTCCTCAGGAAAGGAGGCTGCAGGGATGTGTGCAGGCACAGTGCAAAATACCTCAGGAGCTGAAGTGCATGGAGAGCTGTGAGGGAGAGGATGGCTGCCTTTGAATGTTTCGTTTGTTGCTGAAGTGGTAAGACTTGAAGAGTAGGAGGAGCTGTGGTCAGAGAACGATCCCTGTCACAGAAGTTTTTCTGAGGTGTTAACTTCTCTTCCTTGGAAGCGATCATAAACCATCTATCTTCATCATTCCTGACGTATTGTCCTGCATCGTTGCACTGAGCGAAGTGCCTGCTCTGTCCTGAGCTGCAGGAGAACAAGATACAATTGTAATTAACACCTTTTATTCCCTCTGTAAAACCTGGAAACTTCTCATTAGGGATCCGAAACCAGAGCTGCTCCTTTCCAGTACATCAGCATGCCTGAGGCGTTCTTTTTACTTAACTGCAGGTCTCTCTCCTTCAATCTCTACGTAGGTCAGTGGGCGTACAAGTGCATAAAGCTGACAGCTCAGCAAAGGATTTGACTAGAGCAGCTACCGGCATCTTCTTGCCTAGGTGAGGGGAGGAACCAGACTGCCTGAAACCTTTTGTCTGGAGGGTGTGTTCAGAGAGACTTACCTGGACGTTTGGCCTGGTGCTTTTTGCTGGCCAGTGGCTACGGTTTCTGTATGATTTGCTCCTAAAACACGGTACTGTAGCAGGGTGGGTCCCTGTGCAAAGACTCGGCCATCCTCGGCATGTCTGTGAGGCTCAGTGGTAAAACCTCTCAAGACGGTGTCCTCCTTGCAGCACGTGGCTCTGATGCTGTTTGTGGTAAAAACGCAGAGTCTGGTGTGTAGGATCAGACCTGCTGCTCCACCGAGCTCAGCCCTGGGTGGTTCTCCGGGTGCCAAGCCCGATCTGTGCGTTTGCCCCAGTGCCTCTGGGGCCAAGTACACCACTTACCGTACCCTGCAGGCACTCGAGCATGTGCTTGCTTACTCTTTGCCAGCAAAAAAAACTGTGTCAGCAGGCAGAGGTACTGAAATCGAGGACAGGGAACAGGCTAATGTTTTCTCCCACGTAGGATCTTTAGGGCCTTAGGATCTGTGAGCTCCCCACATTGAGCCTGTTGTCAGAGGCTTAAATCCACTTGTGGGATTGTGGGAGAGCTGTAAAGCTCTGCAAACCGTGAAAAGGATGGAAGCAATTTGTAAATTATTGATTTTTTTAACGATGTAACCTGTTGAAGGGGTTTAAAAATGAATTTTCCCTCTCTACAGAATCAGCTGGTCTAGTGGGGTGTTTACCACTCTTTGGGGAGGCAACCTCTTAAATCCCTGCCCTGTGAGAAGGGGAGGGAGCCCGCCTGAAGGAGCAGGTGTGGGGGGCAGGCAGGAATCCTGTCTGCTCGAGAGCTGCCTTTAAGGAGGAGCTCAGCCTTCTCGTGGGTGCTCCAGTCTCGGGCTCTTTCGCAGCACAGCCTCGTGTCTGCCCCAGTGTTGTGGCCACGTGCACCCGTTTGCTGCGCGCAACCTGTGCGCTGGAGGTGCGCCCTTTGTGGTGGCGTAAACGGGAGCGCACGGGCGTGGGTGCCCCCAGGGTGGAGAGCCGAGCCCAGCTTGGTGCTGGCGGAGCTGGATTTCCCTGCCCAGCTGCCTGGGCTGGGCCCAGCTAGTGACTGGTCCAGCACCACCACCCTGATGCTGGCGATGAGTACCTGCTGGCAGCAAACCCCGAAGCTGCAGAGGAGGGTGTGATGCTGAACGAGGGAGGAAGACTTCCTTCGGTATGCAAGGATCCATTAGCAGCCTGTTCTGGTTCTGGGAAGGGCAAGATGGGCTGGGACTGCCCTGCTCCAGCCCAGCTCTGGCATTTAACCTGTGGCAGAAGCATCCCGGTGTATGAGCTTAACCACCACGTGCTGCTGTGAGCATCAGCTGCTGACCCGCATCTGCAGCAAGGAGTTCCAGGGGTTGTTGATCTGTTTTAGAGGGGCTCTTTATTCTCCTCAGCACTGTGATTGATCCCGCTGCCTAGGGTTAATAAGACAAGCCTTGAGGGCCATATAACTGCAACTGACACTGATCATCCTTGCCTCTAATGTCTGCCTAGGTCAGAAACAGAGAGTCGCCAGGTAGAGCACTCCAGGGGGATTGAAGTCAGAGCAGCTCAGAGTAACCAGGCAAATAGGTGAGCATGATCGGGCAGGGAGGTGGAGTTTTGCATTCCTGATGAGGATGACTGGTGTCATGGGTGAGAGATGTTATCGATGCACGGGTGTTTGCGTGGAGTGCTGTGTCGCCTGGTGACTGAGCAGCTCGATGCTTCTGTACTCTGGCAACAGGCAGTGGAATCCCACCGAGGAAGGCAGGCTTCGCCAAGCCCTGGGTGATACTTGCAGGAGGCACTCCTAAAGCCTTCAGTCGCCAGGAGAGCCGTGCCTGCTAAGTGAAATACGCCTTCACAGACCGACTGCTGCCTGTGTGTTTCCCAGGGATGAAGAGAAGCTGTGGTCACCATGCCCTTAGTGGGAAAGGGCTCAAGACCCAGGCTGGGAGCTGGAGTTCCTTGGCCAGGTGGTTGTGGCCGTTTAGCTGTGCAGGTTCATGAAAGAAATGGGGAGATAACGAGGGATATTGGACTCTAGTGAGTGTTGTTCCAGGACACACACACACACACACACACCCTGCCCCTTTTCTCTGTGCACTGTGTCCTGACAGGCACTGTGTGCGCATGTGATGCGTCCTGCAGGCACTACGTAGCTCACAGTCATTGCATAAGAGGTTTGCCAGGGGCTTTTTCAAATAAAGGTGCCTCTGCCTGTAGAGGCTGAGGCTTGCTGTTCTCTGGTGCTTTGTGGATGCTTTGACCCTGGACTGTTTCCACCCAGGACCATTTTCATGTTGATGAGGTGCTTGAGGACTTGTGTGAAGAAGTGCTGACAAAAAGTGCTTGTTCCTGATGTATGAAGTCACCTGGACTGGGGGGTTGATTTTCTAGGTGTTGTTTCAGGTGCCTGGCCCTGCAAGGATCATGTTGCCTGTGACTCTGTACTAAACCTGCCTAACAAAGCCTTTGTGACATGCTGGGTTGTTCCACTGTGCTGGGTGCAGCAGGGCAACCAAGAAATGTGACTTATTGACAGCTCATTCTTAAAAACTGCTTTACAGGTCTCCCCCTTCTGTTTTCCCAGTGGCTCCCCAGGGCCTTCAATACCCGAGCACTCCTCAGAACTGAGGGAACAGTTCGAAGACCTGCAGGAGACGGAGATAAGCTTTGTGAGTACTGTGCTTCCGAGGAGGAAGCGAGCAGGTCTGTAGGTGGGTGGACAGTGACAGGCTACGTGGCTCTAGTTCTGCTGTTCCCCAGAGGTGCTGGGAGCGCGGGCATGGAGCTGGGTGGGTGAGAAGCAACCGGAGCAGGAAACACGTGTTCATTTTCCTCTGGTATGTGAAGGCTCGGTCTGCCTTGTGCTAGGCGCTGTTCATCCTCTTAGTGATAATCTGCTACCCCCAAAGCCTTACATTAGATAAAGTGGGAGGCAAAGCAGAGACATTCCTCTTTTCCAAGGGCCAAGAGTGGGTTGGGTGGCAGAGATAAAAGTGGGTGAAGCTGACCCAGACCCACTTTGCTGTCCTAGCGGAGGAGGACATACTCACAGCCCCTCCTGTGTTAGTGTAAGGCATTGGTTCGGGAAAGCCTGACCACGAGTGAGCTCAGCATCCCCATTTGCTTTGCTTCTCCCAGGGTGGAGAAAGTTCAGGAGACCAGTCAGGAAACTTCTGCTGCTCTTCCTTAGATGGCAGGCTCTTCCTCAACATGTCCCCTCTTTTCTCTTTCCAGTGAGGCGACATCGAGGCCGTTGCGATGGAAGCAGATGGTTCTGTGCTCTGTGTGGTCTGTGGAGTCTGACAAACGTTCAGCCCCCGTTGCTGACTTTTTTTTTTTTTTTTTTTTTTTTAAGAAATTTTATCTGGACTGAAACCTAGAAGCTGGAAGGCTGGGTTACACATAGTGAGGTAGTGTTATACGAGACTGGGCCAGCACAGCTGAGCCTCAGGATGCCTAAGTCTCCTTACTGCAGAGCACATCAGGTGCCACTGTGTCCCCACTGTCCTCCTTGGTTTTGAAGCCTGGCAGGAGCAAAGCAGGCTGTTGGGAGGAGGAGGAGGAACTGCTCCGCATGGGCTGAAGGCCTCTGGAAAAGGGATCTGACTTTCAGGGAGTTATCTACTTGTGATGCCAACACCACAAACCTTGCAAGAACAGGCGACTCTTCAGAGTTCTGCGGGGAAACGGGCATTAGAAGCTCAGTGGGGCAGTTTGCGACAGAGCAGTGTGGTTTTATTTTGTATTTTAAACGAGTTTTTAATTTAAAAGTTTCCTTGAATTCAGTCATATCACTTCTTTTTAGTCCTGCAGTATAGTCATTCTTTTTTAATAAATAAGCTTCTCAGTATTCCACCAGAAAATACCCTAGGTGAGCGGCAGCGAGGGGTGCTGACCACAAGGAGCCCTCTCCCCGGTACCTGCTCCCGGTGGCAGTAGTCTCCTGAGACAGCGAGGTGGAGAGCAGGGGTGTTCTGTTGTGCTCCTTAGCTTGGAGGATTTTGAAGATGCAAAGCTTTTGAGATGTTAGGGAGGTTTTGGATTGCTTTGTCCCTTGTTTTTGAAATGAGTGTCTTTGTCCCTGCCATGTTTCCTTCCCCACAAAGTAACTAATGGAGGGAGATCTTTGTAACGGGCGCACTTTTTTTTAAAGCCTTCAGTATTTCTTAAGCAAATGGACCAAACCTAGCCTGCTCGGTTCCCTTCCCTGCCCTCCAGCCTGCTGTTACGTTCTGTTGTGGGCACCGCTGGCAAAACTTACAGTTTTTATAGCTTGGCTCCCTTTTGATATCTCAGCCTGCACCCTAGCCAGCCTTGCGGAACCGTGTTTGGCACTGATGCTCTTGATGGCTCAAGATTGAGATACCTGCCTAAATGGCTGCCTGCTGTGTGCGCTGAGACAGACATCTGCCTCCACAAAAGTACGGTGCATTTCGAGTCCCATTTAAAGAAAAAAAAAACCTGAAGGGAGGCATGGTTCTGTTGTGGCCGTTCCCCCTTGTGCAGGAGGCTGTGGCGACGCCTCCCTGGCACGGGCTGCAGACACTTACTAGAGATCTCAGAGATGTTGGACTGATCTTTATTTTCACTAAATGCTTTTTTAAGAAATGAAGTGACTCTTCCCCATGTTCCTGGTGGGTTAGAATCCTCTGTTCTTTTTTATATAAAAAAAAGTAATTTAAAGTTTGCCCTTGCAGCAGTGCAAGGGGTTTCTATGCTAACTAGCAATGATTGCTAAGGAAACCAAGAATGTAGTGGTGTAGAAGGGGATGTTTTTAGTTGATGTTTCAGAGCCAAGTCTCTTCCCACCTTCCACTTCAAGCTTTTAATTAAAGTGGATGTGATGCAAGCTGATATTTTTTAAGAAAAAACTTCTTTTTAAAATTTTTTTTGAAAGACCAAGTGGAATGGCCTTACTCCGGGTGTTCCGGATCCAGAGGGGTTTGCTGGAGTGTGAGAACAGCCTCTGTTCGGAAGCTGGCTGTTGGGTTCTCAAGGGCTCTCAAACCTCTCAACACCAATCATCGTCCCAGCGAGACCTGTGGGTGGGAGAAAAGATCAGTTCTGGGACACCTCGGGTGGATCTTCCTTTCTCCCTCCCTGTTACCTCTGACTCTACCCGCAGGTTACACTTTATAGCTGAAATAACTGTCTATATTAGACACTGTTTCTTACCTTCCCTCCTAACTCATTTTTTTTTTTTTTTACCAGGAGGGAAGAAAACTAAGTCTCAATTTTTTCATGGTTTAATATTTATGAACTTGTATTTAAGTGTTTTATTTTTTTTTTCTCCTGGGGATAGTTATTCAGTGAGTAGGGAGATGGGGGTGGGGGGTGGCATTTATATATGGGAACTATCAACCTCTGCTTTGTAATGGGTTTTCAGAATAACTGCTATTGTTATTTTTTTTGCGACAGAAAGTGGCAGGCAACTGCTTTTGTCTTTTAAAACCTCGCGGTGGCTTTTCTCTGGCGGGGAAGGGGGCTTTGGGTCTTACAGGGGGGCAAGAGCAGGGAGCAGCTGGGACAACTGCCCAGGCCCCTGCTGCCACCACCTCCTGGTGCCAGCTGATGGATCCCAGGCTCTCCTGTCCTGCTCACCATCGGTTCTGGCATCGCCACTGGCACCGCTTCGCCACCCGCATCCAGCTGCGAGGGCCTGGACCTGTCCCCATGGAGCAGCTCGTGCCGTGTTGTGGACATTGTCATATTACCCGTGTACCATTTTGTTGTCATCGGCTGTTTGTGGATACCTACAGCCCCTGCTGCCCTGCGCGGCAGCAAAATACAGCGTGTGCTCCTGAACCAGCCTGCCTCTGCGCCTGCTTTCTGTGGGGCCGGGGCGGGCAGGGAGGGTGGCGGTGGCCAAGGGGCCCGCAGCATGTGGGGCTTTGTCTCCATCTGTAATGCTGGAGGCTGTCCTGAGGAGCCCTGTACCCCAGAGGCCCTAGAGGAAGTGGAATAAAGGAGTTTGCCTCGGCTGGTGAGGGCTGGGTTAAGGACCCATTAAGCAAGCTGGACGTCTGTAAGTTCACGGGTTCTGATGGGATGCATGCGTGGGTGCTGAGGGAGCTGGTGGAAGTCATTGCTAGGCCACTCTCCATCATCCTTGGTAAGTCGTGGGGAATGGGAGAGGTGTCTGAGGCCTGGAGGAAAGCAAATGTCACTCCAGTCTTCAAAAAGGGCAAGAAAGAGGACCCAGGTAACTACAGACCGGTCAGCCTCACCTCCATCCCTGGTAAGGTGACAGGACAACTTGTCCTTGGCGTTGTCTCCAGGCATATCAAGGATAAAAGGGTCATTAGGGGCAGTCAACAAGGCTTCAGCAAGGCGAAGTCGCGCTTGACCAACCTGATAGCCTTTTATGAGGATATAGCTGGATGGATAGATGATGGAAAGGCAGTGGACGTGGAGTATCTTGATTTCAATAAAGCCTTTGACACCGTCTCCCACAGCATCCTCGCAGCTAAACAGAGGAAGTGTGGTCTGGGCGATTGGGTAGTGAGGTGGGCTGTGAGCTGCCTGAAGGGAAGAAGCCAGAGGGTTGTGGTCCGTGGGACGGAGTCGAGTTGGAGGCCTCTAACTAGCGGAGTCCCTCAAGGGGATGTAAAAATACATAAATAAATACGAAAAGGGGAGTGTCAGGACGATGAAGCCAGGCTCCTCCCGGTGACACCCAACAACAGGACAAGGGGCAGTGGGTGCAGGCTGGAACGTGGGAGGTCCCGCTTAAAGGTGAGACAAAACCTCCACGGTGAGGGTGACAGGACACGGGACAGGCTGCCCGGGGGGGGGTGGAGTCTCCTTTGCCGGAGGCTTTCAGAACCCGCCTGGACTCGTTCCTGGGGGACCCGATCGAGGTGTCCCTGCCGCGGCGGGGGGGCTGCGCCGGGTGACCTCCCGAGGTCTGATCCCTAAAATCTGTGATTCTTCCCCATCGCTGGGGGGGGCGGGGGGCAGTCCCCAGAGAGGCCGTGCCCCCTCTGTGGGGGTCTTGTGGGCTCTGACTGAGGTGCCGTGGGGGGGACGGGGGCCGCACGCAACCGCCTGCCGCTGGGGCGCTGGGGGCTCCCCAGCCTTCCGGGCTGCCTCGGCCCTGCCGCCTCCGAGACTACAACTCCCGGCGTGCCTCGGCGGGGCCGCCCCGCCCTTTCCAAGGCGGGCGGCGGGGATTGGGCGGCTCGCGGAGCCAATCGGCGGGCTCCCTGCTGAGCGGGCCCGGGCCTCCGTGCGGGAAGGAGGCAAGATGGTTCTGGAGAGCACCATGGTGTGGTGAGCGGGCCGCGCCGGGCCGGCCGCGCCGCGGGCACCGGGGGCGCCTCCCGGCCCCTCCCCGCCGCCCCCGCCCCGCGGCGCGGCCCGCTCCGTGCCCGTGGCGGCGGCCGGGGCTGCCGCGGGTTTCCCTGAGTCATCCCCGGAGGAGCGGGGCGGGGGCCGGGGGGGGCCGGGGCCGGGGCCGGGGGCGAGGCGGGGGAGGTGAATGCTGCTGGGGGCGGCGGGGAGGCAGGGCCGGGGGGGGGCCGGGGGGGCTCCGGGAGCGGGGCCGGGAGGCCGGGCCGGGGGCCGGCAGCTAGCGCTGGGGGAGCCCCGCGCAGCGCCGCCGTCGGCCCTGTTGCTGCGCCGTCAGCCTCCCCGCTGCTCAGCGTTGGCTTCGGGGCCGGGGGGCTCCTGGGGGCTGGCGGCCGCCGGGGCAGCGCCGGGAGCCGAGCCGGGAGTTACCGCGTTCACCCCGTTTGGCTCGTCATCGTTACCGCAGCGCGGCCTCTCGGGCCCGTTCCGTTTTGCTTTTGATGCTTACGAAGGCCTCAGTAGGGGTGAAAAGGGTGAAATCTGCACGGGTGCCACTGTTTTCTTAGCTCTCTGCGTAGCCCCGCACCTGGTTGGAAGAAGACGCTGCCAGCCCCCTGTTTGCTGCCTGCGTATTGAAATGTTGTGGCTGGGGAACGGTCACAAGCAAGCCGGTGTTCTGCGGAAAGAACGTTTTCCCTTGGTCTTAAAACTAAAAACGCTCTGGGAGTACTCCGTAGGGAAGTCTTACTTTGGGGCTGGAACGAACTCTCAGGCTCATACTTGAAGTAGCCCTGCATTTTGGGGTCGCTTTCCTGAGGGCTGGCAGAAGAGGAGGGCTTTTTCTGCCCGCCCTGCGCTGTACCTGCCACTGGAGCTGAGGGTGGGGATCCGGTTACAGGGACGCTGTGCTGTGGCTGCAGCCCTCAGACGCGGTGGGGCACTGCTGCCTGTGCGCAGGACAGACCTGTGCGGTTTGTGTGCCTGCACCTCTCCTGCTGCTGAGCTCCCGCTGGGCTGCAGGGCTCGTGGCACTGCTGGCAAAGCGCAGGCGCTTGGGGCTCCCCTCTGGCTCCTCATGCTGCTGCGAGCCCAGGGCTGGCTCTGAGCTGAAAGCCTGGGATCGCAGGCGCGAGGCTCTGAGCTCTGGGCAGCCCCAGCTCAGCTCCTGGGGCCAAAGGGCTGCGTGACCCCGGGCGCGCTCTCCTGGGAAGCACCTCGGGGACGGGCCTCAGCCCCTTTGCTTCCCCTCTGCTCTGTGTTTCAGTGTTGACAACAGTGAGTACATGAGGAATGGGGACTTCTTACCCACTCGCCTGCAAGCCCAGCAAGATGCTGTCAACATCGTGTGCCACTCGAAGACCCGCAGCAACCCTGAGAACAACGTGGGGCTCATCACCTTAGCCAAGTACGGCGGGTCAGGCCTTTGGGGGGCCGCTGCTCCTGGTGATGCCAAGGAGGGGCTGGGGGACGGGTGGGGGTGAGGAACGAGGGGAGCGTCGCAAAGCAGGGCAGCAGTAGCGTAGTCTAAACCCAGACCAGTTCTTCTGGGACAGGTATGAGAGAGCCTGGTTTTTGACTGGTCTCTGGCTGTGCTCGCTCCTGCATCGCCACGCTGAAGTGTTTGGGTGGCTCTGGGGAGCTCTCCTCCAGACCCATCCTTTCGTGGCCTTGTGTCCCAGAGGGTGGCAAATAAGGGCAGAGTGGTCGCTGCAACTAGTGGCAGCCCTGAGGGGGTTGTTCCTCGCTTCTTCTGAGGTCTGTAGGACTTGGGTGCCTTTTTGAACTCCCTCTTGGCCAGAGTTGGGCCAAGTTGAGCTTTTTTGGGGGGTTTCACAGGGAAGTTCTCAAATACGAGATCGCCAGCCTGCGCGTGTTTGTGTTGCAGTAACTGTGAAGTGTTGACCACGCTCACTCCAGACACAGGACGGATTCTTTCCAAGCTACACACGGTGCAACCCAAAGGGAAAATTACCTTTTGCACAGGGATCAGAGTTGCTCACGTAAGTGGTCTTCTTGGTCACTTAGAACTGCGTCTGCACTGTTCTCTGTAACTCCTGTTGCCTTGGTGTGTCCTGTTGATGGCCGGGATGTGGGGGAAATTGTTCTGCTCCTGCCTCTACAGCTGAGTAACGAGCAAATTGTTTTGGTTTTGCCTCTGTTTCCCTGTCTGCAAAGTCTGGATGAAACTTCCTTTATAAGACCCAATATAAGAGTTCAAAAGCTTAGGTCTGGGGGTTCGCTTCAGAGGGACCTGGCAGCAGCTTCACAGGGCTCTGGCCGAGCTGCACAGCGGCTTAAGCTGTCGAAAGGGTATGTGGAAGTGAAAACTGAATTTAGGCAGGTGGCTTGAAACTGCCCATGTTGGAATTTGGCCATGGTTTAGTGGAATCCCACTCGGTTTGTCACCAGCTACTGAGCAAGAACTGTTGGAACTCTGGCTGGGAGAAACCCATGACTGTCTTGTGAAGGAGAAAAAAGGGGGTGCGTGCACTCCGGGGAAGCAGCGAGCTTTCGCAACCAGCCTCTGACGCTTACAAGCTGACACAGTGAGGCTGTGTCCTTCCCACCCTGAGGAGAGCAGCGCTCGGTCCAGGAGGGGCCGCCCGTTTCTCTCGCTGCCCCAGGTGGTCTCTGCCAGCAGCACGCGCCAGCTCCTTCCCTGTGCCTGCTGGCAGTCAGCGCGTTTGGCTGGCTGACGGCGGCAGCACCGGAGGACGAGCAGCGTAACGCTGTGACCGAGGTGTTCCCAGGGCTCACCTGGCTGTGGGTTTGGAGAGGAGGAGGAGGAACTGCGTGTTGCCCACAGCCCAGTGATCCTCTGCCGCTTCCTTTCTCTGTCACTGTGGATTTAGCTTCCTGCAGGGCGCCTGCCCCTCAGCTGCCTCAGGCTGGGGAAGCTTGCTGCTGAGAAGCCTCCTGGCGTTCAGTCCAGATCTTCCTGCAGGGCATCCACCTACCCGAAAGTAACAGAGGTGCCTCCTGGCCATCCTTCTTGCCTGAGAGCTGCTCGTTCAGTACGATGTGACTTTTGTTTTGTAGCTGGCTCTGAAGCATCGTCAGGGCAAGAATCACAAGATGCGGATCATTGCCTTTGTTGGGAGCCCTGTAGAAGATAACGAGAAAGATGTGAGTAATGCCAGTCAAAAAGAAAAGTCGTTGGCCCTGCTCTGCGCTGAACCTTAAGTCAGATTTACCTTTTGTTCCCTGCCCTGTGCTGAGAGCAAGGCTCTGTGCCCCAGCACGGAGGGTGCTTGACAGAGCCCCTTCTGGCAGAGTGGCTCTTGGCTGGGGGGGCTTGAAACTGGGAGGCTGATTTTGGGCTTTGCGTCTCGGGGAGCACATCCCAGGAGCTGTTGCCTGGCTTCTGATGAGCTGAGCTGTATGTAAGAGCTGAAATGTGGGTAACGAGAAGCTAATGCCGCCGTGTCTCCTCCTTACAGCTGGTGAAGCTGGCGAAGCGTCTTAAGAAAGAGAAAGTCAACGTGGACATCATCAATTTTGGAGAAGAGGTGAGACCTGTGCTGCACTGTTGCAATTAAGATCCAAGCCAAGGCTTTGTGTTCCCTCCAGCCCTTAGCTCCTACTTGGGCACACGAGGGAAGAGTACAAACAGTTCTGTGCCTCGGTCTCTCGACCTGCTGTCCCGGTGACGTCAAGGTGAACGTTTCCTCCTGGGAAGGCCCCGCTGCCATTTTGCTGCGAGTCTCGTTAAATGCCTTCCTTCCCAATGGAAGGAGCAGAACCTCGCTGCACGCTTCCCGGAAGCGTTTCTGACTCCTTGTCCTGGGATCAGCGCCGCCTGTGGCTGTCCCCGGGCTGCTGGGCAGGAGAACGGCCTGGGAGGGGAGAGCGGCGGCCTCGGGGGCGAGCGGGGCATCGCCTGGGGCGGTGTGGAGGGCGGAGCCGCTGGGTGCTGGGGCGGCCTGTCCCTGCTCCGGCAGAGCCAGGAGGGCGCCAGGCTCCCAGCCTCTCTCCGCCCTAGGAAGCCAACACAGACAAGCTGACGGCCTTCATCAACACCTTGAACGGCAAGGATGGCACCGGCTCCCACCTGGTGACGGTGCCGCCGGGGCCCAGCCTGGCCGACGCCCTCATCAGCTCCCCGATCCTGGCCGGGGAGGGAGGCGCCATGCTGGGCCTCGGCGCCAGCGACTTCGAGTTTGGCGTGGACCCGAGCGCGGACCCGGAGCTGGCTCTGGTGAGACGGGGCCGGGGTGGCTGCAGGCGCTGCGCTGTCCCGCACGAAGGGGACGGCTGTGTGTCCCCATGGGCTCTGCCCCGCTCACCGCCGTGCCCGGCCCTGTGTCCGCAGGCTCTGCGTGTCTCCATGGAGGAGCAGAGGCAGCGGCAAGAGGAGGAGGCCAGGAGGGCTGCGGCCGCTTCTGCAGCCGAAGCTGGGATCGCAGCCACCGGTGGGGATGGTGAGCGGCCGGGCAGGGAGCGGAGCTGCTCTTGGCAGGCCGGGGTGTGCGGGAAGCGCCCCGGGGAGGGTGCCTGGGCAGCGGAAGGGGCGTCTGGGCCGCGGGGCTGCCCCAGCGCCGTGGGAAGCAGGCGCTGGTCACGGCAGAGCCCTTCTGCGCAGCCTGGCAGCGCCTGGAGCTGCTGGGGCACGGCGCAGGGGGCAGCCTCTGCCCGAAACGCTGGGCAGGGCTCGGCCCTGCCGCCTGCTGAGCGGGGCCCGGCTGGGGCCGCCTCGGCTGCTGCCGGACCTCCCCGGGGAGGTCGCGCGGGAGATGGGAAGGGTCCTGCCGTGGCCCTGGCCGCGCTCGGGCAGCGGCTGCCGGCTCCCGGCGGGGCTCTGAGCGGGGGCTTGGTGCGCGCAGATTCGGACGACGCCCTGCTGAAGATGACGATAACCCAGCAGGAGTTCGGCCGCGCCGGGCTGCCCGACCTCAGCAGCATGACGGAGGAGGAGCAGATCGCCTACGCCATGCAGATGTCGCTGCAGGGGGCAGGTGAGCCGCCGGCGGCCCGCGGGGGGGGCGGGGGGGGGGGGGCAGCTCCCGGAGCCCCGGCCCCTCCGCGGCGCCGCTCCCCGCGCTCCGGGGGCGGGCCCCACCCCGGCTGCCCCCCTCGTCCCGCAGAGTTCGCGCAGGCGGAGGCGGCGGAGGCGGACGGCGGCGCGGCCATGGACACCTCGGAGCCCCCCAAGGTGAGGCCGGGCGGGGGGGCGCGGCGGGGCGGGGCCGGGCCCTCGGGCGCCGCCCGGCCCTCGGCTGCCGCTCGGCTGCCGCCCGTCCCGCGCTGCCCGCCCGCCGCCCGCAGGAGGAGGACGACTACGACGTGATGCAGGACCCCGAGTTCCTGCAGAGCGTCCTGGAGAACCTCCCGGGCGTGGACCCCAACAACGAGGCGATCCGCAACGCCATGGGCTCGCTGGCCTCGCAGGCCGCCAAGGACGGCAAGGAGAAGAAGGAGGAGGACCGGAAGTGACGGCGCCGCCCCGCGCCCGCCCCCCGCGCGCCGCGCCAATAAAGGGCCGATCCCAGCCGCCTGCCCGTGCTTGGGGGGGCGGGGCGGGGCTGGGCGGGCGGGCGGGCGGGCGGGCGGCGGGGGCGGCCAATGGGCGGGGCGGATTTCGGCGGAGGGGCGGCGGGGGCGGCCAATGGGCGGGGCGGGGCTCGGCGGGCGGGCGGCGGGGGCGGCCAATGGGCGGGGCGGATTTCGGCGGACGGGCGGCGGGGGCAGCCAATGGGCGGGGCGGGAAGGTGTCATGGGGCGGGGGCGGGCCCCGGGGTGGCGTGGGCGGGGCGGGTGAAGCGGCGGGGCGCCTGGCCAATGGGGGGAGGCAGTCGTGCGGCAGCAACTGTAAGGAGGGGAGGGCGGGCGGCCAATGGCGTGTGGCAGGGGGCGGGCCCCGGCTCTGACGGGCAGGCCTCCGGTTCAGTGGGGAAACAAGAACCGGGCGGCGCCCTGAGCGATGCCGCCTGCGGCCAACGGCTGCGAGGATCGCTGCTGGAAGGTCGGAGCGTTCTAGCCAATGGCAAGAGGGGGAAGGCGGGCTGGCTTGACGAACGCGGCCTCCAGCCAATCGGCATCCTCGCTGTCCGCAGGCGCGTCGGCCCCGATCGCCAATAGGCGAGCCGCGTGGGCGGAACCAGGCTTTGAATGGCCGCCCCGTCTCCCAATAGGCATGCCCGCGGGGGGCGGCCTCCGGCCCCCGGCTCAGCCAATGGCGAGTGCGAGCGGCCGCGATCTCCCGCGAGCGACGGCGGCGCCGACCAACGGGAACGCGCGGGGCGGGGAGTGACGGGCGGCGGGGCCAATAGCGCGGCGCCGGGGGGCGGGCGCGAGCGGCCGGCGGCGCAGGGCGGGGGGCGCGGGCCAAGCAGGAAGTGGCTGAGGAGAAGCGGCCGCCGCCGAGGGGCTGGGCGGGAGCCGGGCCCCGCCGCCGCAGGTAGGCCCGGGCGGGGCGGGGCGGGGCGGGACGGGGCCGGACGGGGGCCCGGGGCTGCGGCGCGGAGGGGTCTGAGGGGGCCGGGGCGGCGCCCCCGGGGCGGGGGGGTCCGGGGCCGCTCCCCGCTCCCGGGCCCTTCCCGGCCGCGGCTCGGGGCCGGGGGCCGGGGCCCGGCGCTCGCCGCCCGCGGGGGCTGCGGGGTGGCGGTGGGCGGTGGCTCCCCGGCACCCCGCGGCTCCCCGCGGCTCCCCGCGGCCCCGCCGCCTCCGGGGACGGGCCCCGCTCGTCCCCGCCCTCCCCGCGAGCGTCCCGGGGGGCGGCGGAACGGCCCCGGCCCGCCCCCTGCGGCCCGGCGGGATGCGGCGGGGCCCGGCTCTGGGGCGGCTCCGGGGCGGCGCTGCCAGCCCGCACCTGCCGGGGCCCGAGCGCGGCCTCCTCCCTCCCCGCCCGCCCGGGGGCTCTCCGCGAGGGGCGCGGGGCCCCGGCCCCGGGGGCCCAGCGGGGCCGCCGCTCCCTGCGCCCCCCGGGGGCCCGGGCTCATCCCCCCCCCTGCAGCGCCCCTGGAGCCCCGCGGTCCGCGGAGGTCTCACCCCGCCCCGCCCCGTCCCTCCCCCGGCTGCTGGGGGCTCGGGGCGGTTGCGGCCCCCCGGTGAAGCCGCTCGGGGCCTTCCCCCCGCCTCGTCCCTTCGGCGTCCCGAGGGGGGCGCGGGGAGAAGCGTCTGCGGCCTCCCGACCGGTGCGGCGGGGGGGGCGCAGGGGGCTGGGGCCGGAGGAGGCCCGTCGGTGGCCCTTTGTGTTGGGGCCCGGCTCCCGGGCGCCCTTCTCGCTCCTCCGGTTCTCGAGGGGCTCTGCAGGTCCCCTCTGCTTCCCCTTGGTGCCGCCGCCCCGGGGGCGGTGCTGGGAGCGGGGTGCGGGGGTCTCTGAGCGCACCCCGGCGTCCTGGGGAGAGCAGCAGCGCGCTGCCGAATTGCCTTGGGCTGGGGAGGAGGGATCTCCCGGTCACGCCGGCTTCGGTGGGGGAAGAGAGCACCGGAGGCGCAGAGAGGATCTCCTCGGGGCCCTCGCGGTGCGGCGTGTGTGTTTTGGGAAGGGTCTGGTGTGGGCAGGGGGCGTCTCGGTGGGGCTGCTGCTTGTGGCTCCTGGCCACTTCCTGAGGGGCCTCCTGGGTTTTGTCTGCGCGAGGGGGAGCGGTCTGGTACCGAGAGCGTGTCGTTTTGTTTCCGAGCCGCTTTATCTTCTCTCTTTTCGCGGTCTCTGCCCCTGAAAAGTCCCTGATTTCCCTGGTGCTCTCTGTGCAGAATTGGGTAACGGGCAGCCCAGGGGGGCCGTGGTTATCGGCCCATCGTGAATTTAATTCCGAGAGACTTCTCCGAAGGGTGAGCAGAGAAAGCCCGGTAGCCCGGGTGCTTGTGTTAAGCAGTGCGTTAGGCAGGGCGGCTTGTTTGTGGAAACAGCTGCCTCCCAGTGCGTATTTTTAGCACGTCTGAGGAGGAAAATAAGCGCCCGTGCTCGCGCTGCGCCCCACATGTGGCTGCGCTGGCGGAGGCAGGGGCGGGAGGCCTGGCACTGCTGCGGCGCCGAGTTTCCCACCGGGAGCTTTCCTGGCCGGGCTGTGAGGAGCGGCAGCAGGCCCGGTGAACTCCGCCGGTGCCTTTCCGCCGGTGCTCGTGCTGCGGCCCGCTGCGTGTGGGGGGGCCCCGGCTGCCTGCAGGCAGCGCTGGAAGTCCGTGGGGCCTCGCAGAAGCGCTGGGGCTGAGCTGCTCTTGGGAGGCGGTGGGAAGCTCCCGCGAGGGGCCGGTGAACCTTCCTGGCGCTGCGCGGGGCTCCCCGGCCTGCGGGAAGCAGGTCTGTCGCTCCCTTTCTGGGTTTATTCTGCTCTGGTTGGGTTCTCCTGGGTCATGTAATCCCTGCTTCCGCTAACGTGGGATTGCCTCCCGCAACATATTCTGTAGGGCTTTAATTTATTTGTCCCATAAAGCGCCTAAGCACGCGCCTGGGTACTATAAAATACAAGCGCACGATAGCAAGCGAGCACGGCTCTGGTGTGGGGCACTGCGGTGTGTGACAACAGCGAGAGAACTTCGTGTTCCTTTCTTCTGGCACCCGACATGGCGGATTTTCTATTTATACTGCTAGAATAAACGGGGTGTCCTGGCCGAGGTTAGAAGCTGTACGTTGTAGAAGTCAGTGGGATGAAACAGCACAAAACGCGCTAGGATGGAGGTAACCGAGTTTGTTTTCCGAAAATCTGACAAATAATCCGGCACGTGGACGGCTGAGCTGGAAGTCGATCGCGCGCCGCTGGTGCCGTCGCGACGTCGGAGGGAGCGCGGCCTGCGCAGGATCGAGGCGAGGCTGGGGAGCCGTGCGGGGGTTGTTACGCCGCGACCTGACCGCTCCTCGCACTCTGGAGGATGGCGGCGGCCATGGGGAGAGGCTCGTGGTGCTGCGCAGGGCACTTCTGCAGCGAGCACCCGCAGCTGTGTTTCCTTCCCTGCCCTGAGCTTGCCCTGTTCCCGCCCGGGGGTTTTGCAGCACCGCCCTCGGCCACCTGAAGGCCGCCCGTCTCACGGGTTAACGTCCCCGTGCGTCCCCATCGCCATGCAGACGTCTGCGCTGAGCCGTGGGGAGCCGCTCCTGCCCTCTGCATGCCCGTCACGACCTGGACGCGGTCCTAGGCGAGGGCAGCGTTAGGCCAAACGCCTGGGACATTGTGGTCGTTCTTCCACGAGCCATCTGCCCCGAACCACAGGAGCTCTTTCCGTGAGCACCGGTGCGGGACCCGCTCAGGCCGGCAAGGGTGGGCTCAGCCTCCCTGCACGGACACCGGGGCTGCTTGGTGCCAGCCACCGCCACAGGAACGCCTGCCCGTGTTAAAACTTCATTTCTCAGGCCGGCCAAATTGTCGGCGTTTCTGGATCTCGTCCGCTGCTTGTTTGTTTTGATATTTCCAGAAGTTAGCAGATGGTGGAGCCTTAATTCTGTTCAACGTATGGGAATTTAATCCCCCCAGCCTCCGTCGGGACGCGTGTCATCGCTGCGCGTGGCAGCTGTGCTCCGTGCGGGACCGGGGCGCGCGGCTGTTGTGGTGGATCTGCTCCGGATTGCGGGGGCAGGACACGGAGAGCCGCGGGCCTTGCTCAGCTCCCCGACGCAGCGCCTTTGCTGCCCGAACTCGAGGCGCTTTGGGAGCGGGCTGTTCGTACCCAGGCAGGGGCATCGGCGCGGGTGCCGTGCGCTGGGGAGCGGCGCCCTCCTCCCCACCACCCCGTCACAGCTGATTTTAGGTTTGCCCCTTGCAAATTTCCCCCTTCCCTGTGTGCGAACCCGGCCCATCGCGCTCGTCTCTCCCGTCCAAAGCACTGCGATGTGCTCGAAGCGAGGGGCTGGGGGCTGCCCCTCCCTCGGCTGGTGCGCTGCTGGGAATACACGAGGTGCCCTGCCTGAGCAGGACTAAAAATACAAGCTGCTCGAGCCCATCCTCCACCAAATAACTCGGCCTCCTCGCTTAAAGCCTCCCTGAAACCTGAGGCAGCGGCAGGCCGGCAGCTGAGGATGCTGCATCGCTGGAAATCCTCCTGCTCGCGGCGAGTGGGAGTTGTCCTGGCTAAGAGGCTTTGGCGCGACGCGCACCGGCCGCTGCTGCCGCCCTCCCTGCTGCGTCCCGCTGGTGCCTTGCAGCCGCTCTTCCCCGTGGGGAGCCCGAAATGGCCGATGGCTCGGTGGCAGAAAATGGATTTGCTTCCTTCCGAAATTCTGTAGCGCTCAAAGCAGGGACGATCGGGGCACGTGAGACGACAGGCAGGGTCTAAAAAGGAGAGGACGACCCCGCTGCTCCCTGCAGCTGCCGGTGGGTGCTGGCTGGTGTGGGAGCGCAGGCGCCGTTCGCGCGGTGCTCCGGGCCCTTTAGCCCAGATCCAGCTCATCGCGTTTCTTTCATAAATACGTACGTTGCCTGACCGAAGTGAGTCCTGCTAATGCAACACCCGCGCGTTTTTTGCGGCCGCTGGACTGCAGTGCGACTGCTCTTTGCTCCCCAGGCTCCTGCTTTTGACCCCGGCTGAGTGACGCGTGCCAGCAGGGCCGCCTGGCTGTGCCCAGCCGTGCCGAGCCGTGCCGCAGCGCTCGCCGCCTTCGGGTGGAAACGCAGCCGCCGAGCCCCGGGCTGGGAGCGGCCGGGGCTGAACCACGCCGAGGGTTCTGGGCACGGCGCTGCCCCCAGCCCTGCGGGGCAATGCTGGGCGCGGGAGGGAGGGATGAGGAGGGGAAGTGGGGGCACAGCGGTGCCCCTCCGTGGCCTCTCTGGGGTAAACTAATAATTAAACCCTCGGAGTGCCTTAAAGTGACCGTCGTCTGCGAGCTCAGCGCCAGGCTGGGCGGGAGCTGCCGGCAGCGCGGAGCCGCCTCTCGCATCCCCTGGGCTTCGCTGGGACGGGCCCCGGAGCTGGAAGGAGCTGGCTCAGTTCGGGTCCGCGCCGCGGGGAGCGGGGCTGGCAGCGGGATGGGCTGCCCGTGCTCAGAGGGACGTGGCAGCTCGGGGGGCAGAGGGCCCTGCGGCTCGGGACGCCCAGAGCTCGGTGAGGACAGGACGGAGGGGGGGACCTGGGAGCAGCCCCCTGGACGCGAGCGTTCTGTGCCAGCGGCTGCCTGCTCGGCCGGCTGTGTTGGCGAGCACAGAAGGGCAGCAGGCTGGAAGCGAATCGCTGGCGCGCCGGGTGCGGGCGCCGGCTGGCCCCGCTCAGCGGCTGCCCCCCCTCGTGTTCGGAGGCCTCGGCTCCCTCCTGGCCGCTTCCCTCGGCGCCTCGCTTCCCACCTCGCTCTGCCAAACCTGCCGGGACCACGTCCCCGGCTGCGTTGTGGGCACGTCCCTGTGCCACAGCTCGGCCTCGGCGTGCGGTGATCGAAACTCTGCCGGGACCCTCTCATCCACGTCTCCCTTCCTTTCGTTTGGGTCCTGGGGCCAGCCCCTGTGTTTCCCCCCCTGCCCCGTGTTCTAAAGAAGTTTGTTCTGGGGGTGGCCCTGGTCTGCGCTGAGCTGGGAGGGGCGAGCGCTCGTTTGGGTGCCCGAAGCCAGCGTCTCTCCCCCGTGCTCCCAGTAAACCGAGCAGAGCTGGACGTTGGCAGCGGGGACAAAACGAGGCTGGTGGCTGACAAACAGCCCAACGAAGGGCGGGACGGGGCAGGTGGGGGCAACGCAGGGATTCTTGCCCCCATTTCCCTGCCTGCAGATCTGGGTCCAGCCAGGCCGAGCGGATGCAGGTGCTGCTGCTGCAGGTGCTGCAACCCCGCCTGGGCTACGAGCTGCCCGGAAGCGGCCAGGCCTCTCCAGAATCGCCCGGCACCTTCCGCCTGGGTGTACGCGGAGGGTGCCCTGCAGCGAGCCCGCCTCCCGCGCTCGCGGGCAGCAGGTCGGGTGCCGAGTTTTGGGGTCGCTGCGCTGGGGGTGGCGGGGGGCCGCAGCGGCGGGGAGGCCGCACCTCGAGGCGCCTCCGGCTGCGCCAAGCTCACCCTGCCGCTGCCGCCCGCCCGCTGCCGCCCTCCGGAGTGCCAGGGGCAGAGGAGTGCGGTGCTGGGCCCGTTTTTTGTTTATTTTCTCTTTGTTTTTTCCCCCCGGCCCTCCCCTCCCGCTGCAGCCGTCCCTGCTGAGCCCTGGCCCGGTGATGTCATGCTGGGAGCGGGACTGTCGCCTACCAGCCTGCTCCTGTCCTTCCCTGCGCACCCTCTCCTCCGTGCGAAACCCGAGCCCCCCCGTCCCTCCCCCTTCCTCTTCTCCTCCTCTCCCTCCGTCAGGAGTCAGGAGCCTTGCCGGAAGGTCAGTGCCGGCACAGCGGCCGCCCGCCCGGGAGCGCCGCAGGGGCTGTGTTTGCAGAGGGCTGCTGGGTGGGCAGATTCCCCGGAGGGGGGGAGGCAGAGGGGGAACTCTCCGGTGTCGGGAGGACGCAGGCTGCGCGGGCGTGCGCCGCAGCTGCTGGGCGAGCGGATGCCGTCGGAGCCGGGTGCCGGCCGGGCGCGAGGGGGAGCGGAGGAGAGCCCCTGGGCTTGCCGAGGGGTGGGACAGGCGGGGACGGGGTGGGCACGGAGAGATCCCCTTTGGAAATCCCGTCAGCCTTGGGTCACGGCGCCTGCTCTGCCCCCCGAACCGCTTCGCTGCCCTCGGTGCTTCTGCTCTGCCTGGTTCCTTCGTCCTCCCGCGGAGGCACGTTTTGCTCCCCGGGGCCGGGAGGAAAGGGGCCGTGGGAGATTGAATCCCATGTCCCTGGATCCCCAGATTAAAGGCTTCTGCTGTGCAGGAGCTGTTCTTGGGGTTAACCTTTGTTTCTTTCCTGATCTGTGACCTCTTCCCGAGCCTGGCTGAGTCCCTTCTGGCTTTTCCGTTGGCAAAACCAATTACGGTTCTGGAAAGTAGCGAGGGCAGCCACCGAAGGTGGAAGGTGGGGAACCGGTCGGGCGCCACGCTGCGCACCGGGGGGGCTGCCGGGCGCTGCCGTGCCGGTGAGGGCGCGGGTGCAGCCCCAGCGGGACCTCGGTGGGGCAGGAGCCCTGGGGAGGAGCGGGGCCGTGCCCGAGCTGGGACCGGCCCGGATCGCTCCGTGCCTCGGTTTCCCCCGTGCAGCAGGGAGGAGGGGCAAAGCCCCAACTTCGTTACGAGCGCGATCTCGTGAGGATGGTACCTGCGCGCCAGGCCTCGCGATGGAGGGAGATGTTTGGAGGGGGAGAGGAAAACCAAGTCCTGGGAGTGACTCCTGCAGGCTAAGCGTGTGGTTCCTGCCAGGCAGCTCGACCCGTGCTTCCCAAGCAAGCTGCCCTTCTGGGGGACTCGTTAATAGCTGGCTGCCAGTCTAATAATCTCTCTTAAAATCCTTTCATCTCTGAAATCTTGTTTGCTCTCTGGCCTTAGCTCCGTTTGGACAGTAAAATTACACTGATCTGCGTCACTTGGAAAGTATCGGCTTGGTTTCACCTCGTCTTTGTGCGCCAACTTCACGCCGAGGTGCTGGGGGACCGCTCGCCGTCTGGCCGCTCTCAGGAAGGTTTTTGTTTCGGGGCACCCCCACGAGGAGCGGGGCGCCCTCCTGCCGGGGGGCGGAGGCTGAGCGCTGGGAGCAGGGCACCGCATGCGCTGCAGCCAGAAACCCGCAGGGTCGGCACAGAGCCGCTCCTTCCAGAGCGCCTTTCTGCTCAAAGCCGCCGCTGCTCGCACCAGCTCAGGCAGAACTCATCAAAAGGAGCCTTCCAGCCCCCGGCGCGCGCCTTTCCTCTTGCCTGCACCGCCTCTCACCCATGGCACCCGGGCAGCGGTTCTGCCCCCGGCTTTGATGGCTGGGGGGGGACACACGAGGGGCTGCTGTGCCCGGGGGCCGCGGATCCCCCTCCCCCGGTGCTGGCCGCTCGCTGGGAGCGCAGCGCCGGGGGGGAAGGGGAAGGGGAAGGGGAGCGTGCTGCCTGCTGCTGCAATAACCCCAGACGGGGCTGCTGGGGGCTTTGCTGCCCCCTCCCCGCCAGGTACGGGGCCGTGGATGGAGGCAGTGAGGCGGAGAAAAGCCACCTCGGGTGCCGCCAGCTTGCTGCTCTCGGGATTCGCCCCGTGATGCTGGCGCTTGTTTGGCTCGCGGGGAGCAGCCGCTCTCCCCGGCGTGGGCTCGGCACAAAGGCCGGGCCTTCCCAACGGGGGAGCGGTTCCGAAACAGCTCCGGCAGCCCCGGGAGGGCCACGGAGGCCGAGCTGTGCTTGGCTCCCGCCCGCCAGGTGAGCCTGCTCCTGTTCCTTTCACAACCGACCCGGCGGCGACGCCTTTTCTCCGGGGCCCTCCCGGTGCTGGCGGCCCGCGGGAGGCCAGCAGTCGAGGCCTGGGGAGCGGTGGCACGGGGACAGGCTTTGTCAAAGGTTTCCTCCGTGCCTCGGAAGCTAATCCTGCCGTCACGTGGTGCCGCGGCTCGGCGCTCCCGCTGGCCTCGGACGCAGGCAGGCAGGGCCACGGCCCCGCGCGGTGTACGGGGGTGGCGGGGGGGGCTCCGCGCGGCTCCGCTCAGCAGGCGGGTGTCGGAGGGTGCCGGCGGCCCGTGCTTCGGTCTCGGTGACAACTGGCCGGTGGGAAGCGAAGCCCTGGCGAGGGTCAGGGAGGGAAACAGGAAAAACAGCCTGTAAAAACAGCGAGCCCTTGGCACGGGCCTGGCGTTCGGGCTTTTGTGTGGGCCCGTCGGGGCGCCCGGCGTCAGGGCTGCTCCCGCAGGCAGCCCAGGGGCTCGGGGGCAGCGAGCTCGTGGCGGGACGAGCACGAAGCCCCCGGCGCCCTGCGTTGCTGAGCCGCCTCTTGGCAAGGCTGCGGGGCCGTGGATAAGGCTCGGGGCCGATCGCAGATCTCAGAACCCCCCCGAGTGCTGCGGGTGGTGCAGGCAAGGGCAGGATCCTCCGAACGCGGCCTCAGCAGGAGGGGCTGGGGCAGAGGAGGGCAGCGAGCGGCGCCTCCCCGCGAGCGGCGCCTGGTGTTGGCCGGGCAAGGAGGAAGGAGCTCTGCTTCTAAAGGAGCCTTGGTTGCTGGAGAGAGCTTTGGTTTTTAATCTTTAAATTTTCTCTTGTAGCGGTAGGCTGAGTAAGCGACCGAGCCCTAAAGCTGCCCGTTGAGTGGCTCTGAGCGTTATTATTTCAGCTGCCAGCCTCCCCAGCTCCCGGGGGCTCGTGCTGCTCGCCCTCAGCCAGCCCGGCTGGCCCAGGACCCGCGTCGCAGGCGGCACTGGGCTGGGCTGGTGGGCACCAGTTAATGCGAGCTTGGCATCAGCACGTTTGGGCCCTGGTTGGGCCTTCCTCTGGTGGGGGCCGACCCGACGGCGGGAAATGCCCGTCCGTGTCTGCCACCTCCTGAGCTCCGAGCGGCCGCGAGGCTGCTGGCACACGGGGGGTGCGGCCCTGGCTCCGCAACGGCGAGGATTTGCTCCCTGTAGCTCAGCCCGGGCTCCGCGTTGCTGACCTCCTCCCGTGTCCGTTAGGAGAGGCGTTTGCAGGCACCGCTGGGGGGAATTTTGGGCCCTGCACGCCGGTGCGAGGCCCCAGGTCCTGCGGTGCCGGACCGGAGAGCCCTGCACAGGACCAAAGCTGCACCCGCAGGCACGCGGGGCCTCTCCGAGAGCTGCGCCTCGCGGCACGGCGTCACCAGCCTGGCTTCCTCTTCCTGCCGGAGAGCGGCCGAGACGCGGCCCCACCACGGCGAGGCCAGAGCCGCTCGCCGCCCGGGTGCCTGTGCTGCCCTCGGTAAGCGTGGAGCCGGCCTGGCCCCAGCTCGTGTCCCGCGTGGCGCTGAGCACCGCTTACGTGGCCAGGCCAGAGCAAATCCGCCCGGCAAGCGCCGCGTCCGCTGGGCAGCCAGCCCGCGCCGGGCAGGATGGTTTGGTGAGCGGGCTAACCAGAAACCTGCTGCCTGAAAGCGAAAGCCCGAGGGGAGCGCTGGGACTTGCTTCTGCTCGCAGTGCTGGCTTTTCGCTGTGCACGTAGCGGGCGGGGGCTGCCCTGTTGTCAGGGCCTCTTGTGCCCCCGCTGGGAGCAGGGCCGGTTTTAGCACAGCGCTGGGGATTTCACCTCAAAGCCCCGCGCAGGCGGTGGGGAGGCGCCACTGGCATTTCCACCTCGGGAGTTGAGGGGTCGGTGCTGGGGGCACAGGACAGCCGGGGAGGCAGCGGGGACGGGGCTGAAGGGGGATTCAGGGAGCGTGCTGGTTTCACACCCAGGGCCTGCCCAGCTTCTTCCTCGAGCCGGGGCCTTGGGTCTCCTGGCGGCTCCGGTGCCAGCTCGCCTCCTTGCTGGTCGCGTGGCTCGGCAGCAGTGTGGCAGCTGCTGGTGGGGAGCGCAGCGGGGCCAGCGGAGCGTGTTCACCAGGGCCAACGTCTCTGTGAAGAGGTTTTCAGGGAGGGACAGGATCGGTTGTCTCCAACGAGCCTGTGCCCCGTGAGCTTTGCTGTGTTTTTGGTGGTAGCCAGGGTAATGAGCGGCGACTTTCGGACGGGGAGGCTGCTGTCCTCTAACTTCAGACCAGGGCTGGGGTGTGCGGGGCAGGCTGGCAGACGGGTTCTGCAGCCTTTGGCTCATCCCTTGAAGTCGGAGAGGATTTCTGGATCTTTTCCCACCACCGCTTTGGATCTTTGTCCCTTTCTCTCTCCCGTGCCTCGGTTTCCCGAGCCGTGGAAGCAGGCGGCCGGGACCACCCCTGCCAGCGATGGCTGCGGCGGGGCCCTGCGCGGCTCCGATCGCCGCTCCCCCGGGGGGCAGGTGCCTGCGTGTGTTATCCCTGTCCCTGGCCAGGCGGGACGGTTAAAAATACCCCTCCCTTCCACCACTGCCTTTGAAAAATAGTTCTTTTGCCTAAGAAAACAGTTGTGTCTTGAGCTACCAAAATAACTCCCCGCGTCAGCATGGCAGGGGTGGAGACGGAGCTGGGCTCTGCCCACCTCTGTTGTCTCCTTTTTGCTAGGAGTTACAGCTGGAGAGCAGGGAGAGGGCTGAACGGGGGATCTTAGGCTTGGGGTTTTGAAGAGCAACACTTGTGGGGCAGGGACCTTCCCGTTAGCTCCAGGCACGGAGGAGTCCCGGGGTAAGGGGCGCTGTGCAGGGGCTTCCGCTAGGTGGGCCGCCATCTCGGGGAGCGTGGAAGCCCTGAACGGTTCCCCAGGCGCTTCATTCCTGTCCCAAAGCTGTGAGCTTTTTTAAAAAATGGGTTCAATCAATCGAATGGACCCAAAATGGGTTTTGTTTCTAAAAACAGGGATGCTAAAAGGAGGGCACAGTTGGCTGAGACCAGGGTAGGGGGTACAGAGGTGACAAAGGCGTGGCACTTTTTATCGGGGGGCTGGGAAGGAAGCGATCTAAGGAAACTAAGCAAGTATGATCAGTTAATTTATTTAATCAACTGATTAAATTAACAGTAATGTATTTAAAACCAATCTGCGAGCCCAGAGAAATCGGGGGCTGAAGGTTTGTTCTCTCCTCTCCCTGCCAGAGCCCCTGATGACAACGACCCCGCTCGCGGCAGTTCGGGGCATCAGCCCGGAGCAGAAGCGCTCCGCCAGGCCGAGCGCCAGCCGGGTTTCGTGTGTTGGCACACTCGGGTGCTCGTTCCCCTCAGCTGGAGAGAGGAGCGGCGGGGACGCCAGGCAGCGCTTCGGCGGCGGGGCCGAGCTCGGCGGGGCTGGAGCGGGGCCCCTGCGTGCGTCCTGCCCCGCGTCCTGCCCCACCAAGCAGCTCTGTGCTGGGGAGGGCACGGCGGGAGGGCTCGGCTCCTCGGGGCTGCTCCCAGCCGTCCCCGGCACTGCGAGGAGCGGGGTCAAGCCTCAGGGACCTGCCGTTGTCCCCAGGCTTGGCACAGCTCGGAGCTGCCGCCGCTTTGGGGATGGAGCTGTTCCCCTGCGTGTTGGGTGGAGGAGGATTCCCCTCCTCCTTTGTTTTTGGGAACCTTTTTTTCCCAGTGCAACAACCTGCTTCTCTCCACTTTACTGCGAATATTTGTATCCTGCTGAACGGTGGTTGGAAAAGTCGCTTGGAAACCAAATGTCCTTGGGGTCGTCATGCCGCTCTCAGCAGAGATTTGCGCTGCAGAAACAGATGGCAGCGCTGGAACAGGAGCGTGGTGTTCGCTCCTTCCCCTGCTGCAGGACTGTGGAGCCTGGTGCTTCTCCTCCTGGTCCTCTCACCGAGGCTTCTCCCTGAGGTCGTGGCTGAAGTCCTGCGCAAAAAGTCGGTTTCCTCACTGAACTGCACAGGGGCTTTGCAACGTGGGGTGCAGTTGGTGAAATCTTGCAGAAATGAGCCAGCTTCACCAAAGCCATTGGTGGCAAGAGATTTGGGGGGCAGAGACCAGCGGTCCCCTAGCCAGGGGGGTGGGACACGCAGGCAGTCAAGGCAGCTGGCAGCAAGGGCTGATTTTGCTGTTTGGGGTCAAGGTTATCTGCTCTGCTGTAGTACTGTCTCTTCCCTGAAGCGTGTTTGATTCCATCCCAAAGTGGAGTAGGACGTTTGGTTAAAAAATACGTGATTGTGGGGGAGAGAAAGCAGCACCATCTCATGCTCTTGCAGACCTTATCCCTGTGGATTTCACCCCGCCAAAACAACCTTCCTGTTGCAAACAAAGTCCCTGTTGCTGTGGGGCTGGCGAGGCCACAGTGCTGCAGCGTCCCTGGCTGGCCTGCCCCGCTCTCAGGAGCTGCTTCTGGCCAGCGCCCGGTGCCTGGGGCGGTGCTGCTGTGGCCCGGAGGGCTCGTGTGGCCTGGCGGGAGGTTGCCGGCCTGCGGTTTGGAAGCCTGTTGGTGGTGCTGGTCTCTCCTGGCTGTTCTGCTGTGAGGTTGTTTCTGCTTCAGGTACGAGCCCAAGAGAGCTGCGGTCGCTGTCGCGTGCTCAGGGGAGACCCAGGCTGGGCTCCCCCGAGGCCAGATCCTGGCAGGAGCGCAGCGGGCACCGGCTCTGCTTGTTTCTTCCATCTGCCTCCGGTTTGGGAAAGGAAAAACGCTGCAGGACGGAGGGGTTTGCAGCGGGAGCGTTTGGCCCTTGCGGACGTCGCAGGGTCTCTGAAGAGGAGATCGCCATGGAAGCTGAATTGCTCCTGCGAGGACGCGAGCCTGCTCCTTCCCCCGAGCAGCGCAGGCGCTCTCCTGGCCTGTGACACCGTGCTCGCTCCCGGGGATGCTGCGCTGCCAGGCTGCAGCCATCAGCAAAAGCCTTTCTGCGGCCAGCGGGGAGCTGGAGCGTCGCCTTCTGCTCAGCGTCACAGCCCGGGCGAGGCGAAGGGAAGCACTGAGCCGTCTTCACTAGGGGCAAGGTGCTGTGGTCTCCAGGGTAGGAGGCTCAGACAGGTACGTGTCCGAGATGAGGCGCTCTGGAAAGCTGCGGCTCGTGTTCATCCCTGATTAGATGCGAGAGATCGTCGGGAAAGCAGCTTCGTTAGCGCTGCTGTCCGTCTGGCAAGAGCCAAGGTGCTGAGGATCCATCCACGCGTGCATCCCGCCTCTCGTCAGTGAGCGGCAGGACGGAGGTGGCTCTGGAAGGGACGTGTGTGTGTGTCCCCGCGGCACCTCCCGTGGCAGCTGCGTGTTCGTAGCGCGGAGGTGTCCAGCCCTGGGGACTCGGAACTGCTCGCCTCCGCAGCAGCCTGTAGGACGAGGTGATGGGTGACACGATCCGAAGATCTGGCAGCTGAAGGTGCCTCTGCTGTGCCACCAGCTGGGAGGATGCCGTGGCTAACCTGCTGAGACACACGCGGCGGGTGTTTCGCCTGTCAGTGCTTTGGCAGGTTTCGGAACAGAGACTCGGTTCTGGCATAAAGCGTGGCACGGCCGAGGGCTTCCAGCACTGCAGGGGCTGGTGTCCCCGCGCGCCTCCGGGAGCAGGACGCGCAGGCTGCGCTCATCCTTTGGGGCTGCTGAGCGTCGGCTGAGCCCATCGCTCCCTTGCGCAAAAGGCAGATTTATTCGGGAGGCAGTGCACCGTCCCCGTCCGTCCACGGGGCCCGGCCTGCTGTGGTGCAGGACCCAGTGGGCAGGCAGGAGTTGGCTGTGGTGGCTGCGTTTGCTTGTACCTCCTACAGCCTTTGAGATGAAGGGTTTGGTTTTGTTTTTTTGCTTTGCTAATTGACGGTTAGGGGTAACCGGCTGCCCCCTGTGGGCAGTGCCGCGGTGCCATCCCCAAGAGCATCCTCAGCCCCGTCCTCCTGCCCAGCAGCGCAGTTATCCCTGTAAGTCAGAGCCCCTCCTGTCTAAGCCACATCCCTTGTCTGCAGTTTAATCCTGGGATTTCTTACCCGGCCCCCGGGGGCAGGAAGAACATTATTCCCTTTGTCTCTGCTGCAGCCACGTTTGGAAACCTGTCGCCACGTCTCCTCTCAGCCTCCTCCTCTTCATCCTCTGCTCCCCAGCCGCGTGTTTGAGGCCTCCTGCCCGAGCCTCGGCACTGCCTGGCTCCTTCCTCCTGCACAGCCTCCGGAGCGGCCAGCTGGCCCTGGGGAGGCCTCGCTGCTGTGGGGCGAGGACAGCTCCTGAGGGGCCTCGGCCCCTTCCGCAGCCTCCTGCGGTGATTCACTGCGAGCCTGCGAGCCGCGGAGGGCTCTGGCCTCAGGGCAGCGCTGCCTTTGCCAGTCGGCCTCCCTCGTGCTCAGACTCTCCCAGGACGCTGGGATCCTTTTGAACTCTCTCCTCCGGGCTAGGGATCAAAAGATGCTAAGCAGACAAAGCAGGAAAGGCAGAGAAGTGCCGTGATTTGCCCCAGGGCTTCAGGGCTGGGGTTCAAAGGGAAGGAGGCATGGGGATTTTGTGGCTGGTGTGGAGTAAGCGAGGAAGAAGCAGGTTCCCATCCTTGTTTTGCAGGGGTTTGGTGCAGAGCAGTGGCTCTGTGCCGCCTGGTGAGCTCGTGGTGCAAGGGAGAGCCCAGCACGAGTGGGGTCACGACACGTGGGCGCGCTGATGGCTTCGTCTGCGTGCTGGGGTCGTGGTGCTAATGCTCCTCTCCTCCCTCTCTTACAGACTCTGCCGTAGTCCCCACCATGGGTGACATGAAAACTCCAGATTTTGACGACCTTCTGGCAGCTTTTGACATTCCTGACATCGACACGAACGAGGCCATTCACTCCAGCCATGAGGAGGCTGACGCTCACATCAAGCAGGTCCCTGGGGAGCCGGGGCCCCCTGACCACGTCCTCCCGCACACGGACATCACCGCGGTCAGCGTGATCGTCAAGAACACCGTCTGCCCCGAGCAGCTTGATGCCCTGGATGGGCGCAGTAAAGACGGGCACGTCATCGGGCCGCGCTTGCTGCAGAATGGCTTTGGGGCCACCGAGATGCCCAGGTCCCCCACCTCCAGGTCCGTGGAAGCTGTGGCATCCTCCAATGGGGAGTGTTGGGTGAAAGAAAAAGGTCCCAAACCCCTGGATATCTTCTCCCATTTTAGTCCTGATCCCAACGAAGACAATGCTGCCAACCTGATCGACAGACCTCGAGAGTGCAAGCCGAAGGAGAAGTCCCTCGCCGTGCCCTCCCTCTCCCCGTCGCCCACCCCATCGCTGGACTGCAAGGAGCCCATGGGAGAGAGCACCGAGAACCTGCCCCCGGCTTTCCCGCAGCCCTTTGAAACCAGCCAGGCAGGGGGTGCAAGCGGGTCCCCTCCTGCAGTTCCCTGCATCAAAAAAGAGGAGTCTGACTCAGAGGAGGTGGGCCGTGAAGCCAGCCCAAAGGGTTTGGCTGCAGCCCTGGGTGACAGTCCCTTGGAGCACTTGAAATCGGTCACTGTTCGCTACTCCACAGGTGATTCTCCCATTGCATCGTGGCCCGGTTCCGACCCAAACCTCGACAGCAGCACCAGCAACCTTCCTGAAGTGAAGCGCTCACCCACCAGCCCCCGGGAGCCGTTCTTCAAGCCTTCGTCACCCATGGTGCAGAGCCCCAGACTCCCCCCTTCTCCGAAGCAGCTGGATGACATCGCCCTCAAGGAAGAGCAGGAGGCTCTGGAGAAGTCGATGGGAAGTCCACAGAGTATGTCTAGTGCTGAGGAAGAGGAGGAAGAGGACGACAACAACAACGATTCCCCTTCTTCCAATTCCTCGCGGCCCCTGAAAGTGCGGATTAAAACCATCAAAACGTCTTGCGGCAGCATCACCAGGACGGTGACCAGGGTCTCATCAGACTCAGAGCCAGGCTCCACCAAGGGGACGGCTGAGCAGAGCTCTCAGGAGCCCTCTCTTGAGGGTATCAGCTTTTCGGGTTCAGCAGAGAAAGAGGACGGGATCGTGCTGGAGGTGCCCAAGGAGAAGATGGATCTCTCCAGCCCCTTGAAAACCATCGAGGGGCCAAAAATTGTCAGCGTTCAGCTTGGCAACGGCACCAAGATCAAAGGGACCGTCCTGCCGGTCTCCACCATCCAGAACGCCAGCAGTGCCATGCTGATTGCTGCCAGCGTCGCTCAGCAGAAATCCGTGGTGCTGCCGTCCAAGACGGGCAAAGCCGTGGCCAAGAACATCATCAACCTGGTGCCACAGACCCTGCCCAAAGCCGACACGCGGACCAACGTCAGCACCGTGACGCAGACCACCACCATCACCACCACGGCCAACCAGAAGGTCAACGGCACCACAGTCGTGATGGTGCAGCCGCAGAAACCTTCCCCTACCATTGCGGGCACGGTCATTTCCAGGAGCCAGTCCAGCCTCGTGGAAGCCTTTAACAAGATTCTCAACAGCAAAAACCTCTTGCCAACGTACAAGCCCAACCTGAATCCCCCAGCCGATGCGAGCCTCACCCTGCCTCCGTTCGGTTACCGCTGCCTGGAGTGCGGGGACTCCTTCGCCCTGGAGAAGAGCTTGGCTCGCCACTATGACCGGCGAAGCATGCGCATCGAGGTAACCTGCAACCACTGCACCAAACGCCTCGTGTTCTTCAACAAGTGCAGTTTGCTCCTGCACGCCCGGGAGCACAAGGACAAAGGGCTGGTGATGCAGTGCTCCCACCTGGTGATGAGGCCCATCGCTTTGGATCAGATGATCGGGCAGCCGGACATCACCCCCCTGGTCTCGGTCACCTCCTTCCCTGCTGGCAAAGTGGCCGGCGTGGCTCAGGACGCCTTGGCCGCGGCCAACGGGGCTCCGGACCTCCCCATCCTGCCTCTGAGCAGCGGCTTGGAGCAGACCAACTACAGCTGCTTCAGGTGCCTGGAGTGCAAAGAGCAGTGCAAAGACAAGGCCGGGCTGGCCGCGCATTTCCAGCAGACGGTGACCACGGGGACGACCAGCAGCACGGTACGTGGGTGTGATGGGCCCAAGGCTGCCTCCTCCCTGGCATGTGGCTCGGGGGCGGCTAGCGTGAGGGGAGCAGCAGCTGGAGAATCCACTGGGTTGTTGTGGGGCTCCGTGGGGCAGCTCTTGGGGCAAGAGTATTTCTTGTGCCCGCGTTCACCGGCCTGCCTTGCGGATGCCTGCTTGGCAGAGCTGGCATCGAGCTGGAGGAGGAGGCAGGTGAGCGGCAGCCCCCGGCGCTGGCTGTGGAGGCGCTTTGTGGGAGGGCAGCAGCAGGCTGGATGTTACAGCCGTGAGAAGCGGGCCCTGGGCAGCACCGGGCAGCAGGGCAGGGCTCTCCAGATGCCATCTGAGCAGCTCTGCCCCTGCGTGCCTGCTGTGAAAACCACGCACAAAGGAGAAGGTGAGAGCCAGGATCCAGTCCCTGCCCGGAATCGGGGGGGTTGTTGGCAGGGGATAACGCTGCCCGGGGGCGTGGGGAGGAGAGCAGCGCCCTGCCTGCCGGGCAGCCCCTGCGCAGCCATGTTACAGCCGTGGCCGCTGCTTCCTCTTTCCGTTGGCTTGAAGCACAAATGGAGTCTGGAGAAAGCAGGGTGTGTGTTTTTTCTCCTGCTTCGAGAGCTAACCTTGAGATGTGTGTGCTTCCTGTTGTTGCCAAGACATCCTGGTTTGTTGGGCAGGCAGCATCCAGCAAATGTAGGGCTAATGCTGCTGAGAGGTGACCTCTGAAAGGCAAGCAGAGAACGCAGGCCCCCAAAGGAGCCCAGCCGTCCCGCCTGGGCAGGACAGCACCCCGGTCCTCCTCACCTTCCCTTCTGTCCGCCAGCTTCCCCTGCACGGGAGGAATTTGCTGTTTCCTGGTGCCTCTGTTTGCTTTGAAGCGCTGCTGCTGTAGCCGGGACGCTGTTCGGACGCAGCCCTGCTGTTCCGGAGCTCTGCTTTCTGCTTGAAGGTCACCAAGGCTCACGTGCTTGTGTGCCTGTTTCACTGCCAGACCCTTATGTCCCGTCTGCAGACAGCGGGGGGGCCTTAGAGCATTTCTGGGGCACAGGAAGCGTCCTCTCAACAGGGAGGATTTCCTACTCCCATCCCCTCTCCTAACCCTGCTGTTGACAGGGGTTGAGCTGCGAGCTGTGCATGGGATGCAGCGATGTCAGGACATGCTCTGGATCTCCGGGGCTGCGGCAGAAGCAGTGAGAGGGCACAGAGATCCCTGCTGGGGGAAGGGGGGCCGGGGGAAGGCGTCCCTGCCTCCCCGTGGGTGCCAGCTGCCTGGGAATGCCGGCAGAATGACGCTGGCAGCTCTGAGCACCCATCTCTGGGACTGCTTTAGCTCAGAAATTTGATGTGAAGTCGCTGACGGGGCACAACTCTATTAACAGCCTCCACCTAGCCACCGCAGCGCTGTCCCCAGACCCAGGGGCAGACTCCTCCCCAGGCCAGCCCTGCCTACAGCCAGCCTCTTCTCGTCCTTTATCACAGCCCGAGGCAGGAGAGGCGGCAGGGGCTGGCACTGGGTGGTGGCTGCCTGCGGCAGCCAGCTCAGCCCGCGCTTGTGCCGTCCCTGTTCTGGTTTCTGGGCGCTTTCCAAGCATGGGGCAGCTCTCAGGGAGTGGTGGGGTGGATGCTTTGGCTCCTTGCAGGCAGCTTCTCCCTTCCAGCAGCCTCCTCAGCGGTTCCTGCGCCGTCCTTGCCCCTCCCAGCAATGCAGACCCTGCTCAGACCCAAAGGTGGCTGCAGGATTGGGGCCCAGCCTTTCCCATATCCCTCCCTCCAGGCGCAGCACTTGTGTGGGCAAGGCTGGCTGCTCCTGCTGGCTCAGCCTTTGTCCTTGGCTATAAAAACCCTGCCGTGTTTATGGACCTGCTCCTTTCCTTCCTCTCCCCACCTTTGCTCTGGTTATCCCATCTTCCAGGGCAGCTCCTTCCATTGGAGGCTCCGTCCTGTTTCCTTGAGCCCTTGCCAGCCTCCCCCCTCAACATCCTCGTGGCTGTGCCCTGGCGTGGAGGTGGAGGTGGCTGTGAAATGGGTTTGGAAGCTGGTTTGAATGAGCCCCCGCTCCCTCCTTGCAAAGTGGCTGGTGCCAGGCTGACCTCAGCACACGGTGCATGTGGGATCTGTCTGCGATGAGAAGCCTGGAAAAGGCGTCTTGTCTGCATGGGAAACACGCTCAGCAATTACCAGCGAGCTGGCGCAAGCAGATTATCACCTAGAAGTGCCCTGCATACAAGCTGTCTGTTCCCGACGCTTTCTTTCCCCCGGCAGCACAAAGAAGGGGCTGAAAAGCCCCCTGCACGCACGGTGCACGTCAGGCTGAAGCTCTTTGTCCTTCTCCCCGCAGGTTTGCACGACGTGCCCCATGATCATGTCCAACCGCTGCAGCTTCAACGCCCATCAGCGGATGCACAAAAACCGGCCTCCCCACGTCTGCCCCGAGTGCGGGGGGAATTTCCTCCTCGCCAACTTCGAGACCCACCTGAAGGAGGCCTGCCTGCACTTCTCCCGGAGGGTGGGGTACAGGTAGGGCTCTGCCTCTGCTCGGGCTTCTGCTGGGGCCGAGGGGGCTGGGAGATCCCAGGGCGGGCGGGGGCCAGTCTCGGGCAGGTTTCTGTTGAGCAGGTGGGGCAGAAATCCACGTTCCTCCTCCCCACTGGTGCTGGATGCGGGGCTGAGGATGAAATTCTCGCTTCGCTCCCTTCTTTGGCTCTCCCCCCTCCAACCCCAGGGGAATTTGCCTCCTGGCCACGGTTCTGACCTCAGTCAGAGCTGGCAGCATCAGACCCCCACGGGCTCTTCCTGATGAGCCACCAGCAACGGGCAGGGCTGGTTGCTCCAAGCTGGAGTCCTCCTAGAACTGGTGGGGTCCTGGTGTCTCTTGGGGCTTGGGGGCTCCTACAAAGTCCCGCAGGCGGGCAGGAAGGAGTGAGCTGCCCCTGCAGCAGTCGTGGGCTCTTGGGCTCTGACTGCTCCTTGCTGCTTATGTCTGGACCTCGGCATGCACTGGTTTCAGTGAGAAGGCTGAATCCCCCGTGCCCTGTGTCACCCGTCCCCTGCCTCACGCTCTCCTCCGCTCTGCAGATGTCCCAGCTGCGCTGTGGTGTTCGGCGGGGTCAACTCCATCAAGTCCCACATCCAGACCTCCCACTGCGAGGTGTTTCACAAGTGCCCCATCTGTCCCATGGCGTTCAAGTCAGCCCCCAGCGCCCACGCGCACGTTTACACGCAGCACCCTGGCTTCAGCAACCAGCAGTCCAAGTAAGTGTTCCCTTCAAGCTGGCACCCTGGCAGATCCTGCTGGGAGAACCAGGAGCACTCCCAGTGGGTGGGCCGCTGGGGGAAGCGCTCAGCACCAGTGCAGAGAGCTGGGTCCCTCTCCCTTTTATTTTCCCATCGCTTGGCGTGGGCCAGACTGCTCCCAGGGCTGCTCCCAGCCCTCCTGCCAAAGGGCGTCCTCCACGTTTCTCTTGACCCAGACCTGGGCTGTGCTGACAGTGGCCTTTTCCTCCGACAGAATGATTTACAAGTGTGCAATGTGCGACACGGTCTTCACCCACAAGCCCCTGCTCTCTTCCCACTTTGACCAGCATTTGCTCAACCAGCGGGTCAGCGTCTTCAAGTGTCCGGACTGCCCGCTGCTCTTTGCCCAGAAGCGCACCATGCTGGAGCACCTCAAGGTAACGCTGTGGCCAGGCTCAGTGCTCTCTGCACAACCTCCTGGTGCCTCTTGACTGCCCTCTTTCACCCCTAATGACCACAATGCTTCAGACCTGAGGGGAATCCCTCAGCCCCACGTTGGGGCTGAAGAAGGAGACGGCACCGCATCGGCTGCGTGCTCACCTTCCCTCGGTGCTGGGGATCTGTGCCCATGCCTGAGTGTCCCTTGGGGGACAAAGTCCCCGATGTGCTGTGTTCCCACACCCTTATCAGGATATTGATATTTGGTAAATAGCCTTTTACAGGGATGTCCTGGGGCTGGATGATGGCTGTCAGGTCATCCCCATCACAGCAAGGCCCGGTGTCTCCCCTCCCGCCCCAAGGCTGAGGGCAGGAGGGTCCATCTGTGCGGAGGGAGGCCTGGAGGCCACTGCAGGTTTTCCTGGCCACGGTCAGCTGCCAACACTCTTGTCTTTGCTTTCCAGAACACTCATCAGCCCCAAAAACCCAAGGACGACCTGGCAAAGAAGGCGGCTGTCCTGCTCACACCAAAGCAGGAACCTGTCGAAACCCCCGTGTCCAAGATTTCGGAGGAGTCATCGTCCTCCACAGAGGAGGATGAGCCTCCCAGCTCACCAGAGCTGCGCAAGACAAAGCGGAGCCGCTTCCAGCGCAAGACAGTCAACAAGTCGAAGGGCAGCGGGTGGACGTGCGGGGTTTGCCACTCCTGGTTCCCAGAGCGTGATGAATACGTCTCCCACATGAAGAAGGATCATGGCAAGGTGAGGAGGAGGCCAGGGGCTCCAGCTCTGGCTCTGCCAGAGGGCAAGGCACCCAGGCTCCGTGCTGGGCCCAGAGCATTCTCTGCCTCAGTGTGGGCAGTGCTTCTCCCCCCGTACAAACCTGGTCAGGAGCCTGCCTGCTCGCGGAGGCTTCAGGGAGCAGGGCTGTTACCTGTTATGGTGAACAGCAGAGAGCAGGTATTTGTTTTCCCAATGTGCAGCCATGGGATAGGCAAGGGGAGGAGATCGGAGGCAGTGCTGAGGTCCCACATCTGGCTTCTCTGCACAACTGGAGAGCCTGACTCTCTGGTCTCAGCTCCCTGTGTGGTACCCACCTGCCTCTTCCTTTCTTACAGTCGGTGAAGAAGTTCCCGTGCCACCTGTGTGAGCGTTCGTTCTGCTCTGCTCCCAGCCTCCGGAGACACGTGCGCGTGAATCACGAAGGGATCAAGCGCGTCTATCCCTGCCGGTACCTACGGCACCTTCTGGGTTTGGCTGAAACAGGGCGGGTCTGGTTCAAAAGGGGCGAGTGGTTTCCCTGTCAGGCTGTTGTGGGGAGGATCAAGTTGTAGAGGGTTGAAGCATGATGGGGATTTAACAGGTGTCTTGGACGTCAGATGGAAAGAAGGTACTGAGGGAGGGACTCAGTTTTATACCCTGTAGAGGAAAGCAGATGAGAATATTTGCAGTTAGAGCAGTAAACTGGGGGGGTCAGGATGCTGGATCCAGCTTTCCTAAGGGAGCCAGGGCTCAACATGCGCACAGTCATGCTGAAGCAGGCCTGGGGCTCGGCTCCTCGCTGCAGAGCATCGTGTCATTGCCTCCCTGCTCTGGCCCTGCAGGTACTGCACAGAGGGCAAGCGGACCTTCAGCAGCAGGCTCATCCTGGAGAAGCACATCCAGGTGCGACATGGGATCAAGGTGACCGACCAGACAAAGAGCCAGGAGGTCGTTATCGCCCGGATAGGGACTGGCCCTACGCAGGTATGAGGTCACTGGGGGTGCTCGTAAGGGCCTTGTGGAGTTTTCAGACAGGGTTGAAGGCATCTCCGTGAGCCCTGATCCTGGTCACTTGTGCCTCCACACGTCCTGCAGTGCCTGGGATTGGCAGCTCCCTCCCACCGTGAGGCCCGGTGGCTGCTGCAGGGGCGCAGGCCGCATCTTGGCATGGTTTGTTTAGCTCCCGTCTCTCCGTGCCAGCATGGCAGGGACTGAACTTCGCTGCCTCAGCCTCTTGCTGTGTGCTGGGAGAAAATGCAAAACATCCCGTCTTGCTTAGAGTTTGCTTGGGAGCAGTCCCAGGCTGCGTGGGGTGAAGGCACTTGGCGTGAGGGGCAAAAGCAAGTCAGAGGCAGTTTGTGGGATTCCCTTGGCCGGGGTTACCAGCGGGGGCGCAGCTCCTGGGGCCAGCCAAGAGCGGTGGAGTCACTCCCCCCGTTCAGCCTTTATCTGAGCAGATACGTGGAGGAGCCTGTTGGGGAATTACTGAGCAGGTTGGGGTTCTGCTGGGAGCTGCCCGGGCCAGGCACCCACGAAACCCAACCTTTGTCACAGGTGTCCAGCCGGAAGCGGAAGCTGTCCTCGGACGAGGGTGACTCGTGCAGTGAGGAGCCTGACAGCACTACGCCTCCCTCCAAAAACCCCAAGGGCGACCGCAAGGCGCCCTTCCGGTGCCGCAAGTGCGGCTACCTCGCCAGCAGCTCAGCTGACTTCCAGGAACACATTCCCCAGCACCGGACTGACGAGAGCTCCCACCAGTGCCGGGAGTGCGGGCTCTGCTTCACCTCCCAGGTCTCCCTCAACCGCCACCGCTTCATCACCCACAAGAAGAAGAAGGGAGCGGGCGAGATGGAGGAGCCGGGGCCCCGGAGCCCCCTTGAAGGAGGTGCCCAGCACATGGCCGACGGCAAGCTGTCCTGCAAGGTGTGTGGCCGCTGCTTTGACAGTCAGCTGAACCTCAAGACACACTTCCGCACCCACGGCATGGCCTTCATCCGTGCGAGGCAGAATGCAAGCCCTGAAAACTAGGGCCCCGGTCGAGGGGTATGAGACGTGTATATAATCAGCACAGAGCAATTTGCGAGGAGGCTGCTGGAAGCCCACCTGGGTGCCACCTTCCTCCCTCCTCCTGGGCAGCGTTTTGAGACAGGGTCGCGTGAAGGAGCTGTGAAGAGATGAGAGCTGGCTTGTGCGATCTGGCCTGACTCCGTGTGCCCTCCACGCTGAATCTGCTCGGCCACGTCCCTGCTCGGCTGAGTGTTCACCCACCCCTGCTCTGTGGGTGAGAGCAGGGCGAAGGCAGAATTTCGGCTGCCTTATTGTACAGCAGATGAGGGGCAGAGTCCATGCTGGCCACCCTGCCCCAGGGGAAACCAAACAGTCTGTTTGCTGCTCTGTTGTCACACGGGGCCACAGCTGCCCCACAGCTGGTCACATCTGTGCGGAGGGACAGTGGCCTTCCTCGCCCAGGGACGAGGACAGGGAATGACATCTCCCCACCCTGGGCCAGTGTTGGCAAATCACAAGTCACTGCCTCTTCCGATCTCGGCTTTTACAGCGCCTGGACCTTGTGCTGCAGCTCAGTGGCTTTCTTCTTGTTCCCTCTTTCCCAGGAACCTCTCCCACATCCCAAGAACCAGCCTCAGCTGCGGTCAGCTGTGCTGGGAGCGGCCGTGTTGGGGTTTGCTGCTCCTCTGGGAGGGCTGGAGCAGGGCAGGACCTGGGGGCCAGGGGAAGATGTCTCCACCGCCAGACAGGGCTGTCTGTGCTGACAATAACGTCACAGCAGGATCCACCTTTTTTTTTCCTTTCCCTTTTCTATGTTGCTTGTTTTGTATCTTGCTGGGAGTAGGGGGGAGAAGCCGATTCCAGACTCGCGGCCGCTCTCCGTTTCTGCAGAGATGCTGCTGCTGTCCTGGCCCCTCTGTGGCTCAGTCCCGGCGCCGCTCACCCGCGAGGTTGCTCTTCACCATCGCTTGCACTAACTTGAGGCGGCGCTGGTGTCAATGTGCTTGTTTTGCACCCAGGGACGGCCATGCACGAGGCCCCAGCCTGTGGCCTTTCACGGGGAGGAGGAGTTACTTTCAGTCAGCACTGGAAAACAAGCAAACAGAAGCGTCTCGACAAGCTCAGAGCGAGCCCTGGTGGCGTGGGCTACCCCAGCAGCGCTGCACCAAGTCTGTTCCTCGGAGCCGCAGGGAGGTTTCGGGACTCTCCTTGGGCCCCATCCTGGATCTGGGCCGGCAGCGGCTACTTGCCAAACAAAGGGGCCGTGAGGAGGGGAAGCTGCTGCCAACGCGCTGATGGTGAAAGCTTTTGCCTGGCTTTTCCGAGGGGCGATGCCATCATCCAGTGCTGCTCGCCCAGCACCGAGGGCTTTGCTAGTGCCCGGCCCGCAGCGGGGGCTCGGCCGTGTTTGCTGCTCCTCTTCCACACAACGCTCGCAGCCAAGCAGCTCCTGGCATGGCTGAGCTCCCCCATGGCCATGGTGAGCCACGTCCTGTGCGTGTGCGAGAGCTTGGCCCTGGCGTACAAGCCGGCTGAATGTCGTGGTGGGGGCTCACCCGTGCGGGGCTGCTGCTGCATTCCCCCCCCCCCCCCCCCCGGTGACCTTCGGGGAAGGAGAATAACAGCCAGAAAAGAGACTTTCTACTTGTTCTGTTTGTTTAGCGCCTGTGCTTGGGGTAGGGTGTTTGTGTGAGTAATTATTTCAGTAACTTAACTTTGGGCTCCTTATTTCCTTGTGAATAACATCTAACACGCTGTGTAAAGTTGTATCATACACTAAAAGTGACAAAAAACTACTGTTGTGATTTGGGTTGCTTTTTTTTTTTTAGTTTTTAGTTTTATTTTTATTTTCTGGGGTGGGGAAAGATGGTTTGCTGGGGTTGGTTTTTGTTGTTTTTTTTTGTTTTGTTTTGTTTTTGTTTCAGGTGCAAGGAGGGGGGTTAATCCTCCCCCTTGCTGCAGGTGGATTCAACTGAACGGCACACACAGAAGGGGGGGGGGGGGGCTTTTTAAAAATAAAAGAAGAGAAATAAAGTAAATTAGCAGTTCCCACAGCCCCCAGGCCAGACCCCCCCCTCCTGGCAGGGGTGCTCTTTGCCTCCCAAACCCCATTGACCACATCGTCGTTTCCTCCATCGTTGTCTCCCCGACCCCTCTCAGCTGTAGCACGTGGGGCTGTGAACGTGTAAATGATGTTTAATAATAGAGAAGAACCTAAAGTTTCTACGAGTTTTAGAGGAAGGAAACAAAACAAATTGCTTTGTAATCTCTTGGTTTTCAAGCACTTCAGTGCCTTTAGCTCAACTTCTGTTAAAGCGGGGGGGCATGGGGGGGGGGTGCATCTGTACACTTGTTTTTAGGGGTTGTGACCTGATTATGCTACATTAAAACTACGGGCACTGCAAGAGGCTCTCAGGTATCCTTTATTCTTGTAGTAATAATGCAATTAAACTTTTAGTGGTTTAACCCCTGCTGTGCCTGTGTTACTTAAGCAGCCCCCACAAGGGCTCCAGTGGCTGCCTGCTGCTCTCCTGCCCGCTGCGACGAGCAGTGGTCCTGCCCCACAGTGGGGTCCTTCCCCCCCGCCTGCCTCCCCCGAGGGGCCTTGGGCTGCCCTGAGCCCCCCTCCCACCCCAGCAGCCCCCAAACTGGGGGGGGAGGGGGGAATGACACGACACGATTTGGGGGGCGGGGGGGGGGAGGCTGTCAATGGTGGTGGTCCCCTGTGTGAGCTCAGGGGCCCAGTGGCCTTCCCCAGCCCTGGGCACCCCCGGCCATTGGAACCCAGCGTTTTAAAATAGAATTTTCTTTTTTTTTTAATGCTAAATAATCAACATGACAAATAATTAGTGCTAAACAAACAGACTGAGGACGTCGGAGGCTACACACTGGTGCACTGGGCAAGGGAACAGCACCCGGAGCTACAGACACCGGGCGTGGGGGGCAGCTCTCGCAGCTGGTGGGGGCTTCGCCTTCAGACCAGCAGGACGGGCTGGGGGGGGGGGGGGGGGGGGGGGCGGGTCGGGCGCTGAGCTCAGACCAAAGCACCGGGGCCAGGGGAGTGACCAGGCTGCGGGTGCCCTTCCTGGAGCCTGCTGGGGTTACGGCCTCAGCACAGGAATCCCCTTTTCCTTCGGGCCTTCCCGGGGTGCTTGCTCCATCCTCCTGCGGATGCACCCGCCGCAGGCAGTGCAGGGCGCGCTCTGGCCTGGTTTGGGGAAGCCAGGGCAGCATCAGGCGGCTTGCTCCTGCCCCTGCCCCGTCCCGTTGCCTCTGGTGAAACCCTCCGCGGGGCTCCCTGGAGGGAACCTGCCTTTGCCAGATGTGTCCCAGACCACAGCAGGGAGATGAGGCCCGACATTGAGCGTGGGGCAAAGCAGACGTTATTGCACCAGGGAGGGCAAAAGCTTCACAGTCCCAAATCGCTGGAACAGAGTCAAAAACGGGAAAAAAAAAAAAAAAAAAAAAAAAAGAAAAAAAGAAAAAAGTGCTCAAAAGGAGCACGAGGCAATGCAGACACCCCAGGTGAGCACCGGCCTCAGTGAACCCCAACCTTGACGTACCGGTGGTGGGAGATGGGGCAGGTGCCACGGGACAGGGGCAGGAGCAGTGACCTACGTGCAGTGGTACAACGGGACCCTCCCCCTCCATTACAAGGTGGGGTGACGGGGTTGTGAGACACAAAGAAAGAAAGGGGCTGAATAACGCTGAGGCTGCAGTGGGGGAACATGCAGGGCAGGGGCCATCGGGATTCAGCTCCGCTGCATTCAAGTGGTACCAGCAGAAGGCTCGAGTCACGGTAGACGCTGAAGGGTGGTGGGGGGGTCGGTCCCTGTGCCCTCCCCTTCCACCCCCAGCTCCTAAACATTTCTGAGATTGTGGGAGCATTCACAGGGCACCAACAGGCGTAATACTGACGGGAGGAAGAGGTGGCTGCATGAGGTCTGGAGCTAACTCAATGTCCCGAGGCCCTTTGCTGGCTTTTGCCTGGCCATCGCCAGACCCTGCGAGCGCATTACATCAATGGTTACCGCATCATCCTTTACGCTTTGATTTTTCACAAGTAGGATTTTTTTTTCTTGCTTTAACTGCTTGGTTTTGTCTTGTTTCTTTGCTTTGTTTTTTTTTTAAGAGTCTGGCAAAAAAAGAAAAAAACACATCCCCAGGAAGATGCTGAGACTCAGCATACTTTTACCATTGAGGCCCAAGACCTCTTCCCCGGAGAGGGTGAAGCTCAGGCCCAGGCTGGGCGCCACGGTGGGCGAGGAGCTGTTCTGGGAGCAGGCGGCCCGCTTCCATCACATGATGCCGTTGGTGAGGTACTGGAAGCCATCATAGAGCTTGGTGGTGATGGAGCGCATGCTGCCATCCACCATCTGCTCAATGAGCAGCTGCAGCTGCTCTTCCGTCATGTTCATGTGGAAACGCTCCTTCAGGTTGCGGATGGTGCTCGAGCCGTGGAAGCAGGGGAGCTGTGAACCTGCAAGGCAGGAGGAGCAGGGTTGGCAAGGGGGCACTGGGCTCCAGAAGGGCTCCGCGGCCTCCAGCGGGGCTCTTTCCCTTGTCGCTGGCTCCGAGGCAGGTTTGTGGCACAGTCATTGCCTCACCGCTCTCGGCCAGTGGCCAGGGTTTGCCGTGACCTGCTGATGCAGAGCACTGGGATATTTACAGCTTGTTCCTGCACTGCAGCAATGGCATCCCCCTTCCCTTAGGTGTGTTTCAGGCTCCCCGAGGCACACTGATGCTTGGCCCTTAACACAGGCACATACCTGCCCCCTTCCTGCTCCTCAGCGCAGCCCAGGTATCCTCACACCTTGTGCAGTTCCAGCAAGGTCCAGGAGCTCTCGGTGCAGCCCACAGGCCCCAGCAGGGCTGCCCAGAGCCTCCTGAGACACGAGACCTCCCCCCGACCTCTCCCAACCCTGCCAGCTTTCCTCCAGGCACCAGGGGTCACCAAGACCTTTTGGCGTGATGCTCTGTGCAGCCCAAACCCAGAGCAGCGCAGCTCACACGTGGCCCCCCCCCGCCCCCGGACCCAGCCCCAGGGCCCCCACATCGCTGTACCTTGCTGCATTATCTCCACAATCTGCACAACTTTATCCATGTGCTTCCGGGCAGCGATGAGACCCTGCAGCATCAGCATCTTGTAGTAGTTGAACATGTCCCCGTCTGGCCCACCCATCACCTGGAAGGCAGAGGCAGGGTGGGTGGAGAGCAGTGGACAGAGAACTGCCAGGAAAATGGCATGCCTTGAGCCTAGGGATTGCCAACAGGAGGGGCACAATGAGATCTGTAGGGACTTTAACTTCTATGAGTGAACCCACACTGCAAAGAGAGCACCTTGAGCTGTAATCTTGAGATGATTAAATCTTGGAGCTGGGTCCCAAGAGCAACTCAGCTGAGGCTGAAGAGTTGGCCAAGAACTACCACTGGTATCAACCCAGCCCTTTGTCCCTGCTGCCAAGGTTTGACTGCACCACCCCCAACGCTGTGCGAGCACCCTTTGCCACCACGTCCCCGCTCACTCACATCCACAAATTCAGTGGTGAGTTTGAAGGCAGACGTCTCAAAGCCAAGATTCCTGGGGGAACTGGAAAGGATGAACCCAAAATCAATGTGGATGATGTGTCCATCTGCATCCAGCAAGATGTTGCCATTGTGCCTGAGCAGGAGAGGGGAAAGCCTCCATTAAATCCCAGGTGTGCGCATGGCCCCCACCTGCCTCCTCCCAGGATTTTCCTGCTGCACGCAGGGACAACAGAAAGAATCCCAGCAGAACACACAGCTCCGTGTCAGCAATACTGCGACCATCCCTGTGCTGGGGTGTGGAGACTCACCTGTCCTTGACCTGCAGCAGGTAACACACCAGGCAGTAACCAGCACAGCTCTGCACAAAATTCCTCTGGGCTGTCAGGAAGGATTCGGTGTTGTAATTGCCGTGTTCCTGCAGGAAATAATCCAGCAGCGACAGCAAGGATTGCTTCTTGATTTGGTGGATGGAAACAGCATTCACAACTGGCTCAATCATGCCGCTGTCAGCGGAGATGACAAGGATTTTGTATGGCTTGATCCAGAGGGGAACACGCTCCTGCTCCCAGATGGACTGCAGAGAGAGCAAGGAAAACACAGTGCCCAGGGCGCGAGGGAGGCCCCGTGCGGCCATGGCCCCCGACAGCCCCTGCCCCATCTCACCTGCAGCTGCTTGAGGACCTGGAAGGCGAGCAGCTCCTGCCGCAGGTCGTCCCCACACTTCACGATGACGGAAAGGAGGCGCCAGGAGGGGAGGTGGCCGTACGGGGACCCTTCCCTGATCCTCCTGTGGAGAAGGGGCAAGGGTGAGAATGTGAGGAAAGGGAGAGAGGCAGCCCGCAGGCTTCCCATCAGGGATCTGGGGGCAAGGAAAACCTCTGGAAAGGCAGCAGCTCGCTTGGGACTGCAGCAGAATGAGCTCCATGGCCCAGGACTGCAACAACTGCACACTGAGCCTTGACCAAACTATGGGGCAAACTTTGCCTGCACCACAAGACATCTTGGAGGAGTGCAGAAGGGAATGTACTCTCCTTGAATCCCACAGCCCTCTGTCAGAACAACATCCCAGATCTGTAGAGCACAATGCTCTCCCTCTTGCTCAAGGAGAAATTTGGGGATTGGACGCACAACTCTGAGGCCAGGGACAGAAATGAGTTTATTTTGGGATGGGACAAATTGCTATGCCATAGAAGAAGCCTATAAATGCTTGGTAAAGCCCCTCAAAGCCTAGTCCAAGAACAGCAAATCCGCCGTGGATTTTCTCCCTCCTCCAGCACAGCCACTGCACCCTGCTCTCCGCCTCCCCATTCACCATGTCCTGAGCCAAGGGCCTCACACTGAGTTATTTACAGGGCAAATCTCAGAGCCACATTCTTATGTTTGCAGGGCACACAAAATCCTTGCAATGCTGCGAGCAGCCCCGTGCACGCAGCCCCCTGGCCCTACCTGACTTTCTCCTGCCAGGGCTCCTTCAGGGCGACTGCAGATGGGTCCTCGGGGTCCCTCTTGAAGGCCGTGGGGGTGTGCGCCAGCTGCTCCGAGAGTCGTCGCCTGCAGGACAGAGCCGGTAAGCAGCGAAACCCCTGTGCTCGGGGTGCACGGTTCGATGGGAAGTACCATCCCCATGGGCACCCAGAGCCTCTCTGACTCAAAGCACCTCACAAAGCTCATGGGTTCAACCTGGCTTGGAGCAAAATGCAAACCAAGGCCATGTCCACCCCCTCGCCAGTGGGAAAGGAGCTGGGACCTGAGCACAGCCGCAGGGGCTGAATTAGGGGAGCAAAAAGTGCGATCCCTTTGGGAAGAGCTACAGCTGGGGTCTCAATGAGGTACAGCAGGAGTCTCCCAGCAGCTCTTCAAGCACGCATGGGAGGATTATACTGGCCCAAAGCCTCTACTTAGGGCTCTCACACCCTGCCACCACCGCCTAGGAGCCCGCACAGACCCTCCTTAAGCTGTGCAGATTAATTTTCTCCAGGAGTCTACCAGACAAATTTTGCCCCCCCCCCGCCCCCCCCTTTTTTTTCGCACTTGAACTAAGTCCAGCCTCATAACCCACCCCCAGTAAAAACACCTGGGTGCTCTCAGCATGCCAGCCTCACCTGATATCTCCAGCAGCTATGAACACGGGCTCCCTGCTCTCCTGGCTGGTGATGCTGTCCACGGAGAACTGGGAAATGTTGTCACAGCTGTTGGTGTGAATCTCCGGCAGCTGGGAGGGGAAAAACGCGAGAGGTGCAATGAAGCAGCATCGTCTCTACACATCTGCTACCACAAGGGGCTGCCCCTTCCCGGCAGGAGCTGGCCTTGATCGCCGCCTTCAAGGGCCAGCGGTGCTACTGTGCGGGACACCAGCAGCATCTCAGTCTCAAGCAGGATGGAAAGGGCATCGTACCGTGAGACAAACCCTGCCCGGCACGCCCGGCCTCACCTCTACTTGCAGCTCCACGATATCGTCCACAGACCAAGCCTCGTCGTCATTGTCATAGTTGGGGACGGTGGTGAAGCTGCTGGTCCGCTGCTCGTGCGTGATCCCGCACTCGGGGAGGTTCTCGGCTGAGCGCGTGCTCCGGATGCGGTTCTCAGGGATCCGGGCAGGCACATTCGCTGTGTCGAAATTGTCACATTCAAGTACTTCAACGTAGATTAAATAAGGAGCCTGGGGAAAGCAAAACCCACCGTTACTGGGGTGTGGGCTCTGAAGGGACCAGGAGGCTAAAGGATGCAGCACAGCATTCTCTGGCCGTGCAGGGTGCATGCAAACATAAAACAAAAGGGGTGTGCTGAGGACAAAAAGCCGCCAAGAGCTCTTCTCCCGCGTTGGCCGTGCTCACCTTGTCCTTGGAGTTGAGCACGACTGCCTGCGTGTGGGGCACCCGCACTACGTGATGGTCGAAGCCAGCCGTCGGGAGCCAGGCACGCGCTGGCAGCTTGTGGTTCAGCAGCGACAGCTCTGAGATGAGCCGCTGGGTCTTCTGCTCTTTGGTCGGCAAGGTGGCCAGGCGCTTCCCGATGGCTATCAGGGATTTGATGAATTCTCTCTCGGGAGCAAGTCTGACAGGCTGAAAAGTTGTAGGGGAGGAGGGCAGGGGGGAGAGTGTTACAAAGGTCAGTAGGACACCGCTAATGTTTCTTATCAGGCTCTGCAACCTAAAAGCACCGGGATGAACTCTGGAGAGCAACGAAGGCTCTTCCTGTCCCACCCTGCCTGCTCTCGGATGATGCTCCCGTGGCCAGAGGGACGGGCTCAGCATCCGGCTGCAGGGCAGGGCAGGATCCAAGCGCTTCCCCCTCCCACTGGGGGTCTGGAGATCCCCTCCCGGCCCCAGGAGCTGCTCAGCGTCCCCAGCGCTGCCCCGCGGCTCCGGCGAGCCCGCAGCCAGCAGAGCGAGCGTACCGCAGCCACGGCCCGACTCTGCGCTGGCTTCTGTCTGTCCTCACCCCAAAGCCTCCATCGGTTCTCAGTCCAACCATTTTGCAAAGACCAAACTGCAGCTTTAGCAGCCCCTCTGGTCCTCGAGCCACCCCGTACCCTGCAGGTGAAGGCGGGCTCTCTGCTCTGCTTTGCACAGCTGAGCTTTCAAATCAGAACAATGAATGATTGTGGCTGATTTTGCCATTAAAGATGCAGAATTAAACTTGCAAAGTGTTCACTGCACAAATCATGCTGGAAATGCACATGCAAAAAGCTATGGAGCATGAGAAAAGGAAGCAAAGAAAAACGTCGGAGAGCCGTGAAAGGTTACACAGCAAAATAAAGAAATGGTAAAAGACAGGGAGGAGGATCACTCCAGTCGTTCCCTTTTGGGAAGGGGCAGGTGTGAATTGGTTTGTCTGTAGTCCACGTAAAAAACCCTTCCAGACTCAGGGGTGAGCGCTGCCCCTTCCTCCAAAGTGCTCTGCTCTCCCTCTTGCCTTGCTCACACGTGCAGCAGAGGTGCCCTCACCTGGCGGCCCAACACTTCCTCGGCCTCTGGGGCCGTTTTTCTCGGTTGCACTTTACCCGGTTTCTGCACGGAGCAGAGTGGTGTTCTGTAGGTGCTCGGCTCCTTCCAGCACCGCTTCCCTTCCTCTCCCGCCGCAGGCCGGGGGGCGCGAAGCAGCTGCTCCGGGAAGGAACCGCTGTGCTCTGGGCACGGAGGTTTCCGAGTGTGACCTGTACTTGACCGGCGGCCTGAACGCAGCCAGGTTTCCACGCATTGCTCATCTCAGCAGAGTAATTCAATGAGAGAGTCGCTGTGGCAGGAGTTTGGGATTGTGCCCAGTGGGACAGGCAGTAATTCAAGGTGCCCACATGCGGCAGCAGCCCAAGAACAAAGTCCGTCCTGGTCCAGGGCAGTATCGATCTCTGCATCATCAGCAGCGATCAATCTGCTTCCACAGCACGCAGTGTGAATCCCTGCTTCTCCGGGATCCCCAGGCACTCGCAAAGCACGCGGTTCTGCCATCTGCTCCCCGTTGTGCCGCGGGAGGGAAGCAGTCCTGACCCTGGGCGCACCTCGTCCATATCCAACGCACGTTCTGCACCTCCGATGGTCGTGTTCAGGCCTTGGCTCCTACAGCCAGAAAGACGTGGCCAGAAGACGGCCTCCCCAGCCCGTCCAGCCCCAAATGCATCCCACCAAACTCTGCTCCAGTCTTTCGTGCTGGGGCTGAGCAGAGAAAGCTTCGCACTGTTTCGCATCCTGTTGCAGAGAGTTATTGTTGGTGGGAAATGGCATCAGCTGAACCCGGGGCATCCCTGACCTGCAGGCTGCATGTACCCTGGCTTCCCGAAAGAGCTGAAGAAAGCCAGGCTGTGGCTGCATCAGACTGGTAACAACATGCTCTTGTAGCCGAGCAAACGGGGAGGAAGGGAGATGGTTTTCCCTAATCCGACTACCCAAAGGACCGGGCTGTCACTCCGAGCCAATGTAAATATTAATTTTCTTCCATTTACTTTTACTTCAGCAAAACATTTCGCTGGCAGAGTTTCAAAAAAAAAAAAAATCCCTTCTCTTCAATTAGGTAGGGCTCTTGTTGATGTTTTGCTAAGACATAGGCCAGGAGAGACGCTGCAGGAGGAAGAACCGCGGGGCCCTGCTCCTGCACGGATCCAGACCTTTTGCTGCAACCAGCAGCGATGGCTCAGGTGGAGGCGACGTCCAGCACCAGGCGATGGCTTCGTGGCACTGCCAGAAGTGTTAGGATGCAGCGACGGGGCTGTCCCACCACTACTGGAGCTCCAGGGTGGCTCTGCCCACGGTAGCTTCGAGCATCTCAGGAAGCTGGGGGTTAACCGGCTGCCGTCTGGCCACAACTGCCAAAGCGTCTTCTGCGGTTCTGCTGCTTTCACCCCTGCGGCCCCAGCGCCGTGTGGCGGGGACCAGCCCCCGAGCCGCACGGGCTGTGCCTGGCTTCCATCCTGCCCTCCACCTCTCTTCCACCCAAAAAAGCTCCATCGTCATCTCAGAGCTTTATGCAGCAAAACCCTGTCTGTGCCCCACTTCTGCCTGCTCCATGGCAGTGGCAGTGCGGTGCGGAGCAGAGCTGCTGCCCCGGCCCTCAAGCTGGATGTCTGCCCCAACGATTTCAGCATCCGCACTGGTAACGGCTACCTGCCTTTACCTGACACTCAGGTGCCTGCAGCAGGTTTATACATTTGCTACAAATGCTTGCAAAGAATCCTGACTGCTGCAATCATGGTCTGCCGTGCTCAAGCACCTGATAAATGACCAGGGTTTGCAAAGCCTGGAAGGAAAGAGCTCCGGACTAGGGAGAGGGATGCTCGCTACCACCCTGCTCATGGAGATCCTGTGCTGCGGGTTGGAGGCGCCGCCACCCCGGGCCCCACAAAGTGAAGGGAACGATGTGATGGGAACAGCCGCCGCTGCACGGGGAGCCAGCGAGGCTGCTCCAGCAGGGTGCAGGAGCATGGAGCCTGCAAGCGCTCCGCAGCATGCAGCCCCCCGAGAGCTGCGGCCAGGGGGGGATTCGGCCCCACAGACTACAAGGGGCAGGGAAATGCAAAAAGCACCCCTGCCCCAAGTGGGGCACGCACTGGGAATCAGCCCCAGGCATCCTGCACCTCCCACTCAGCCAGCCTCTTACTGTCCTTTGCACCTCGAACAGCAGAGTCGGAGAGATGGAAAAACGTAATGGGGGAGCCTACGGCAGAGGGGGGTTTGGGACAGAGCCTCGGGTCCATCCATGGCTGCAGATTTTCTGCTTGCACTTGCTCGCAGTGCGCCCCTTGCAGTGCTCGTGCTTCTGTTCTGGAGGCACTGGAGGACTTGGGAGGAAGGGGAGCCCGGCACACATCCCGCAGCTGACTGCAGCGGCTGCAAAGGCTGGAGTTCACCTTGCAGAGCCTTTCGGGGGGATGCGGATGCGCAAGGCACTGTGCCTTGCTGCCTGGGGCAATGCTTTTGATCATGGACTACATGTTCGAGGTGTGGAAGCCCACTAGAAATCCCAAACGGAGAACACACGCACTGGGAGGAGAATGACACAAATGAGAAAGATGCTGTTGATTCAAAACCAAAAAGAGGTTCAATTCAAAAGAGCGTTCTGCTAGGGAAACACAGGGGTTTGATTGAAAGACCGGAGTGCAACGAGAAAGAAGGGAAAAATGATTGGTGGAAAAAGCAAATTAAATCCCATCTGGCAGAGAACTTTTAAGTAAAATTCAAGGAAACAGCATTTCCTCTTTCATCTGCTAACGACGTGATGCAAAGGGTCAGCGAATGCTCAGGCAGAATTGGGCAGCATCAGCCCGGCTGCTCCCCTGCCTCCATGGCTCGTTTCCAGCACGAGGGTTTTTCTCTCTCCCTCGCGGCCTTTTTTAAGCGATGAGCAACCGGGTCAAACTCCCAAGCCCCTGGAGGCTTTCTGGTTTGCTTTAGCCAAACCGGTCCAAGGAAATTTGCCCAAAGCTCCGTTTCAGCTGGCGTTTCCCTGCCGAGCAGGGAAAGTTCCCATTCGAGCAGCGCCCTGGCGAGCGCTGCTGCCCGCGCACGGGGCAGAGCCGGAGCGCATGCACGGGCACTGGCAGAGAGAAGGCTTGCTTTTCCCCAAACCAGGCTCAAGCAGTGCAAAAAAAAAAATCGTACGTTACGGGACGGCTTGGTGTCAGCGCTGCTCGTGGTGCACGGCCAGGCGCCGGGGTTTAGTATTTTCATGAGACAGAGGAAATGCTGCTGTAACACGGAAGCCAGGCAGCCCAGGCGCAGGAACAAAACGGGCCACTTACGGAACAGAATGATTTATCAAGGCTTTCCGTACTCGAGGAGAGCTCCTGGGAAATGGATGGAAGGGATTTTGGTGGCAGGTTTTGGGTGGCGGTGGTGTTTTTTTTCAAAGGAGAGAGAGGAAGGAGGGAAAGGGGGGGAGAAAAAGCAAGAGTTTAGCTCCAGGTTCATAACCATCCCCTTTCACTTGTTTGTTCTTCCCCGCGGCAGCATCGCTACCTCGACTCCTGGCTAGGGAGAGGCTCCTCGGAGCCTCAGCCACGAGCCCGGCACACAACGGATGCTGCCGGAGCAGCGCGACGTCCAGCATCGCTGCGCAGCCCTGGTACCCCACAGGGAGCGGGGCTGTCGGTATGCACTTCTGCTAGATGTACAGAAACTACAGTTCTTCATCCTTTATTTTGCTACCTGCAGTGGGCTTGCAGCTTTTCTGAGCTGGCTTCCTCAGACCGGGCTGGCCCAAAGGTAGCCCGCTGATGGCGCTGGCCCTCGCTTTGCCCCAGGACTCAGCGAACGCACCCATTGCTCTTCTCTGGGCTCCAGTTTAGCCCCAGCAATTAAATCAACCCCACGCCCTCTTCCCTGCAGCCCGAACAAGCTGCCGAAAAAACTGCTCTAACCCCACTGGCTTCCAGCAGCTGTCCCCATGCAGCCCAGCAAACTCCCGCTCCGAGCAGCCGCAGCCACATTTTGTTGTTCTTAAATAAAAGGGTAAATAGCTGTTTCAGCAATGCCCTGGCCTTGTTTTCATCTGACCCCATAAAGGAGCTGGAGAAATCGCCTGAGCATTGCTCAGTGGAGGCCAAAGGCCAAACCCGTGAACTCTGCCATGCCCTGCTGCAAACCCGTAAATCCATTATTTTCTTACAAAAAGAAATAATAATGGTGTTTCACCCCCTTGAGACTGGTGTGTAATTGGTTTTTAAAGTTCCCTTCCCAAAAAGAAGCAAACAGGTCTGTTTTTAGCATGTTAATTACAGGGATATGCTAATTCTATCAGGCTTAATCTTACCATAAGCAATAACAGCATTTAAATTAATAGCTTCCTCATGACCACATAAAAAAACCCCTAACAGTGCTGAGACTGGGCAAAACTGATCGAGGGAAAAAATAAAAAATAAAGGATTTGCTTGCAAACTGAGTGAAAACCATACAGGTAGAAACATTAATAGGGGAAATTTTGGTGGCCAGTGCATGGGAGCCGAGCAGGCTCCCCCAAAGCTGAGCCAGGCCACGCAGCGCACGGCAGAGCACGCCGGTCCCTCCTGCATTCAGGACCCAGGCTCCCGGGTTCGGTGATGCACCTGAAAGACTCGCGCACCACGGAGCACCCCATGGGGAGCTCCCACGCTGTGCCCGGTCCCTGCTCCTCAGCAGCTTCATGCCAGGCACCTGCGACGCGGCCAGTCCTTAGATCCCGCGGAAATCTTTAAAAGGCTCCCTAAAACCTTTGCCAGCTCTGGAAATCCCCGTCCCGACGCCGGGCCGCAAGCCTTCATGTGGGAACCGTGCAGCTCAGCCACACTTGTCATTAAAGTGAAGCCCTGTGATGAATTTAAGAGATGGCATTACATTAACACTTCCAATTTAAGGGACTGCCTTCAGACAACGTGGCTGTTATCCCCTTGAGCAGCTGGTGAGCTCTCACAGGCCCCCCACCCACCCCTCCATGCCACCAGGACGTGCGGGAGCGGAGCTGGCCCCGAGGGATGACGGGGAGCTGCGACCGCTTGCTGCATCGCGGTAACACGCTGGAGCCGGGGCTCCAAAGGTTGCTGCTCTGGGACGGATTTCTGCCGTCAGGGCTGGGCGTGCCGGCTGCTGGCACCGGGGCCGTTGCCGCACACCGGGCACGCTGCGCCCAGCTGCACCCTGCTGCCGCACGGCGGCTCGCACTGCCCAACAGCCCTGAGCCAGCGCCAGCCCTGGGGACGGATCCTGCCCAGGGCACGGACGGTTCTCGAGAGCGGCTGCAAGACCAGAGCAGAGGCCAGGGAGGTTTCTGCGAGGTGAGTGCCAGCAGTGGGTGCCACGCAAGCACGGCAGGCATGATGTATGTTATCCTGTGTGCTACCACCACTTGTCGGTGAAAAGGGACAGGAGAGGGGCAGCCAGAGGCAATTTGGGTACTGCTCTTGGATATTATCGCTCACATGTGAGCGACAAAACCTGCTGGCAGCAGGAGAGCCCGGATCTGGAGAATAGGAATAACCAACTCCAAGTGGGAATTAAGCACATCGCTTCTGTGCCTAGCGCCGAAGCCCCTGGCACAACCTCAGCAGCTCTGGACGTGTTTGGAGCTGGCTCTTCCTCACCTGCTCGTGCTTCCAGCAACGTCATTTCATGGGCATGGCAGCTTCGCTTCCCCTGACTCCAACGCACATAAACCTGGGGCAGAGGCTGGCCTACACCCACTCCCTTCCCCTGGAGAACGAGGCTGCAGGAAAGGCCACGGCAGCCCCAAGGGCTCAGCCACCCTCTGTGCCCCGGCACGCAGCTGGGCTCACCAGCTCCCGGAGGCTTTCCAACCAAGGGAAGATGCTTTGGGGCCTCCACTCTATGTCTGATGGTGCCTCCAAAGAGGTCAGGCAGTTTTACAGCAGCCAGTCCAAAAACCACAAGCTCACCACTGCCCACACGGGGCACAAACCATCACGGAGCAGCTGTTTCGGCAAAAGGGAAGAAATTCAGCATGCCCCTGGCTTTTCCTCCCTGCAGCATTTGGTGGACACTTCAAGAAGTTGCTGGTGGCAGACAGAAGGGTCGCACGAGGCCCGTTCCCGCAGGGATTGGGCTGGAAGGTGGAGGCATGCCACGCTGCCAGCAGCACGCTGCCTCTCCCCACAAGCCCGACATACGGAGGAGCCATGTGCCGAGTGCCAGCAGGCTTCCAGGTTTGTCACCTAGGAAACAAGAAGCCTTGAACATTTAATATTTTGGGCTGGCCCACCCGAATTCGATGTGCGGAGTGTTATTTCAGTCGGTCGTGGCCCTCACACCTGTTCGCGATCCCTGCTCATCTCCTGGAGGCTTTGCACTGGGGTTTTGAGGCACTAAGGCCGAGGTTCTTGGTGCTTCCCAAGACTTCAGGACTTTGAGTACAAGTTTCTACCCAGTAGATACATAGCAGCAGACCGATAAAAATAACTTCAGCACTCTTGTAAAGCATCCGAAAGTGAGCTCAGCACTCCATGCCCTGCAGGGATGCTTTCACTTCCCCAAATCCCCCGCAGAAGAGCTTACACTGTTCGTAAAACCCAACAACAAACCTTTTGGTTACTGTGGATGGCAGTGTTTTGTGTCTTAAAAACAAAAAAAAGAAAAACAAACCAAGGCAGCTCTTGAGTCACACCTCTCAGTGACGCTGTGCGTTATGGGGAAAGGAAGAGCTGTCAGCTGTGAGACCCCGAACCAGGATGCGCACGGCTCTGCAGCTGGAGCTGCTGCTGCCCCATGGCCAAGGGGAGGCAGCAGGAAGGCCCCCCAAGCCCCAAGGGACAGGAGAGAGGCCAAGCCTCCGAGCCCTGACCAGTCTGTGGGACTGGGACGCGCCTGGCAGAGCTGCCTCGGAGCACGTGGCCACCGCAGCACCCATTCTGCAGCCCGTTCTTGCCGCTGTAGGGCAGCGGGGGAGAAACGAGCTCTACCAGACCTGGCACTTTCACCGGCATCGCCGAGGGTGCAGCTCCAGAGGTGAAAGGCCAAACTCCTCCACACCCTGCCTGGTGGAGCCAGAGCCAGAGAGAGGAGTTAAGAGGCCAAAGACTTGGGTAGATTGTGATGGGAGGAGCGAGGGGAAAGCTTTCAACCTCTAAAAACTAAAAAAAAGTAGCTTTCCAATTCAGAAGTTGCTTGCAAGCACGCAGGCTCTGATACGTGAAGCTGTGCAGAAATGCAGACGTAAACAGCTTTGCATACAAACCCTGGCTGCTCAAGATCCTGCTGATGTGGCTGCTAAAAAAAAAAAAAAAAAAAGGCAGCACTCCCCCCCAGGCCGTGGGCAGCGCTCGCATCGCGGGGAAGCTCTGCTCGTGGCGCGGCACTGCAGAAGCTGCCGTCGCAGCGCTCCCTCCCTCAGCCAACCCAGATTCTTACCCGATTATTCAATTAGCAGCTTTCTAATTACAGGTTTTTTCACCTGACTAGTGGAACCGGTTGAGCCGAACGTTTCTGTTCGCACGGCGTGCCCTGCCTCCAGGCACCGGAGCATCCTCCGGGTCCGTCCAGGCGTCGCATCCAGGCGCAGGACCTCGGCTGTGAACCCGGGTGCATCCACAACCCCAGGACCCAGCACCACGGTGCCAACTCCTCCGGCCACAGCCAGGGGCTGAGCCACGACATGCCGGGGGAGATGGGGGGCCGAGGCTCAGTGTCCCGCGTGAGGCTGGCGGTGCAGAGCCGGCCAGGCAGGAGAACTTGGGGCAGGCTGCGGAGGGAAGTGGCTCGTGCCCAGCTTTGGCTCCAACTCGGAGGGGAGCCGCGGGGTTTCAGCCCTGAAAGGCGTCTTCCAAAAGCGACAGCGCTACGAGAAACGCTAAGAGGTGGTGGATGCTGAGCACAGCGCTGCGGGGTCCCTGCCCGGGCTCGTGGAGACCTCGCTGGCGGAGCGAGCCCCGGCCCTCGTGTGCCTGCCGCTGGGCTGAGAATGGGGCTGGCGTGTGGGTGAGCGCCGCCGCTGCTGCTGCTCAGCACCTACCTGCAGGAGGAACTGGTGCGGACGCATTTGCATGCTGCAGAGGAAGCCTGATCTGTTTGCACAACAAATCCCCACCAAGCCAGCACTGGGAGAACTCTGCATCTTGCAGGGTTTGCTGCAAAGGTGCACGGAAGAGGTTTCATTAAAAAAAAAAAAAAAACAAACAACAGCAACAAAAAAAAAAACAGCAACAACAACAAAAAAAACACCAACAAAGAAACAAAACCAGCCAGGCTCAGGCTTTGCACTCCGTGGGACCCTTCGAGGCACCCCCCAGCCAGTCTCGGTACCACAAGTTGATTTTTCCTCCTCCCAGTGGGATCTCGACCCCTGTCTCAATGTTTTGGGCACCGATGGCAGAGACACGGCAGCACCCAGGAGGCAGAAGAACCCCCAGATGAGCGGAGACGAGCTTTTACTGCTGCAAAACCTCGAGTTTAAGCGAGGCTGGGGAATGAGCTCAGGGCTGGTCCTAGCGTGACCCAATCCATGCATCCAATGGTCTCTTGGACTGCGGGAAAACCACTCGTAGCTCAAAGCAGCCCAGGACGCAGGGCATTGCGGGTCTCCAACATGGGCAGTAACACCAAGCACTTAAACAACACAGGCGCAGGAAGCTGGGTCGGGACATTCAGAGGCCAGGAAAGCTCTTACGGCGCCTCGAGTATCCCCATTGCTGCGCAACGTTTAAACAGCTTGCGTGGCCTCTAGATCAAAATACGTTTCAAACATTGCCAAGAGAAACTATTCTCAGCGCTCCTTTCATCTATAATTTATGTAAAGCTTCGGTTTCCATTATTCGAGCAGCTGCGGCCAGCGTGAGCATGAGACCTCCGCACGTCCTGCTTTCCATCAGCCAGTTGTTTTCAACCGTGCAGGCGAAAGGGAAAGATGTGGCAGATCCACTTCCCTGTCCCCAAACGCCACGTGCCCTGTGGCCGGCTGGGTTTTGGCCCGGGAGCAGCAGCGGCACGGGGAGCAGGGTGGTTTTAGCTTGCAACCGGCCAAAGCATTTCCAGCCTGGCTGAGCGACGCTTTGCAGCTCTGCAGCCTCCTTCACACCCATTTCCCAACGTGCCATCCCAAAGTTCTGCGCAGGCAGGAAAGCATGCGGCCCCTTCAACGATTTACAGGACAGCGTGGAGCAGAGGGAATTTTAGGTGAGGCAGAAAAGCCAAGAAATCTTCCCCCATTACGAAAACCATCACGAGATCCCTGTGTCTAGACAGAGCAGCAGGGAAGTCAGCTGGCAAGGTCTCAACACGAGGCAGGGATGACCCAGGGAAGCAGCCGCCTGGAGCGGGGTCTGGGTGCCCAGGAAAGGGTGCCACGAGCCTGCTCCGAGCCGGCTGAACCGTCCCGGCCGGCGGCGTGAGGCAGGACAAGGAGAGGCGCTGCTTTGCTCCGTGCACCGGCTCAGCTCCCCGTCCTCCTCTCCCACCCCATGCCCAGGTCTCAGCCTGGCATCTCCCACCCCATCGGGTCGATGCTCGTGCTGAGAATGTCAGCCCTGCAAAAACAAAGCGGCAAAAAAAAAATAATCCTGACTGTTCTTCCAGCTTGATTCCCTCCAGCCCCACATCCCGAGGATGCTGCTTACCCTCCTGCTCCAAAAATCCCTGTCAGCAGATGCATGAAGCGAGTAATCCGCATTCTCTTTGGGAGAAGCCCTGCTCAAGCAAGGGTTTGTGCTCAGCGCGTTGGTACGGAGGCTCACGCACGCGCCAGTACAGCAGCTCAGCACCAAAGCTGAAGCAAAGTTGCGTGGATAACTTCATGACACTGAACAGTGAGCACTGCAAGGCCCACGGGAGCAGTTCAGGTTTGGAAGACGCATAACACACGCACACCCGAGTTAAATCCCTGTTTGCTTTGGCACTGAACTGCATTAGCCCCCAGCCCTGGAAACTGGCAAGGTCCCCTCTACCCTGCGCAGCCCCTCCGGCCTCCCACTGCCTCCGAGCGGTGATAAAACAGCAGAAATCAAAAGCCGAGCTCGTGGTGGAGCGACGGCCGTAGGCGAGCACCGTGGCCTGTTTACCCCTGGGGGGTCTGGGGTGGGAGCAGCAGCTGCAGCACCCCAGCCGCGGGCAGGAGCGTCCCCGCGCGCCCTGAGCCCTGGGCACCAGCAGCAGCTCCCAGCCCTCAGCTGCCCAGCACCCTTCCTGCAAACAGGCCTGATCCAAACAGGTTGGGACAAGGAGGAAATCAGACTTCCAGCAGGGATCGGATGGCTTTAGATTGCAAAACAGACACCGACTTCAGTTGCCCAAGTGGGGTGGGAATTCAGCGGCGTAGGAAGCAGCTCAGCCCTGCTAACCCAGCTCTTTGCTTTATCTGCATCTCACATCCCCCCTTCCCCTCACACCACGAAAATTCCCCCTTCAGAGCCTCAGCTTCCTCGAGCGAAACCAGAGGAGCGGCACTCCCACGCTCGCGCAGTGCCTCCGAGCCTCCAGATGAAAGCAACGTCTCCTTGAACCCGGCTTTCTATGGAAATGAAATTTCAGAGAAACTCTGCCTGCGCGTCCCTCCCTGGTGAACCCTGCGGGGACCGCTCGGCGCGGCAGGGACGAGCGTGGCAAGCTGCGGGGCCGGGGAGGGGAACGGCTCGGGATGAGGGGGCCGCAGGGAGCCTCTGAGCCCCCAGCCCCGAGGCCAGCCTGTGCCAACACACACTGGACACCAGAGCGACGCCTCCGACAGCACCGGAGCCAGGCTGACGGCTCTCCTCTGCGTGAATTTTAAGGCCAGCTCGCTAAAAGACAGCGGCATCAAAGCTTCCTTCGCAGCTACCAGGACAGCAATCCTGCAGCAGAGGAGCCACGAGATGAGAACCAATCCCCCGAGCACATCCCCGCGGGCATCCCCTCCCAGGCCGTGTTTCGGAGAGCCCCGCCATTACCTCTTCCTCGCTCTCGACTTTGGGATTGCTGGCTGTGCGCTTCAGATTGCTGCTCAGGCTGATGGTAACCGTGGCATCCGACTTGGACCTCTGGTGAGTCCTTTTGGAAGGAGACAGCCCCATGTCGGGCGCGGGGCTCAGGGACGGCAGCTCCCTCTTCTTGTGAGCTGGCTTCAACTCATCCGAGAGGATGAGTTTCCGCAGCTTGGTCCCACGGGAGTGTCGCTGGGTGGAGATGTGCATGTCCGAGGAGTAGGCGCCCAGCAGCAGGGCGCACTGCAGGGAGAAGTTGATGCTCTGCCGGCAGCGGTGCACGATGTAGGGCTTGATCGCATCCCCCACATCCTCGTCCATGTGAATGTACATATTGAGCAGCTGTGGCAGGTAGAAGTCCACCTCCTCGTTCCTAAAGCAGAACAACCTATTCCCAATGTAAGCCTGCACACCAGGTTCCTTTGAATTGTACAAGTATGAAATGGCCATGGAGATATCAAAGAGTTTGGATTCAAAGAGCCGGAGGAGCCACGACTGCTTGGCAGAGTTATTCTTCTGCCGCTTGCGGGCGGTTTTCACCGTGTTGGCCGTGGTCTCGTCCTCCTCCTGGATCTTAGAGGCTGTGCTGGGCAGATCGTCCAAGCACCTGATTTCACAGCCCTCCACGACGTCTCCGTTGGGCAAATCCACAGCAGTCCGCGGGGCGCGCTCCGCCTCGCTGCCATCAGCTGCTTTTGTTAAGCTGTCCGAGGAAACGCCGTGCATCAGCTTAACTTTCTCCAGGACCTCCTCGCAGGCTTTCTTCGCCACCTCGGGGTCGATGACCGCCAGCTCCCCGACGCCCTCCGTGATGACGCTGAGGGACGTCCCGCCGTTCCCCTGCGGCGCAGAGCTGGGCACCGGGTCTCCGACAGAGTCTCCCATAGCAGTGGTGGGTCTGCACGCTTCAGAGCTGAAAAAAAAACAAGACAAAAAGGAGTCAGGGACGCAGTCTGTGTGGGACAGAGCTTCTAGGCTGAAGGTGGGAAAGCAGGAATCCAGTCTGGGACGCACAGAGAGGTGGGCTTTGGGGCAAACCTTTCCAAAAAGGCTTTGTCTAGACAAAGTGGCCAAGCCAACGCGGGAACGCCGAGGTGGTTGCTTGGGTTTTAATGATCTTCTCGGTACCCCTGCCACCCAGGCCTGAAAGAGCTGTAAACATCCATCAGCCACTACAACAAATTCCCCTGTTACCATGACAATAAAAAAACCTGAGCAAGCCAAAAAGAGAGGGGGAAAAAAATAACCAGGTTGCTTTATGTATGCCAGGAAAGGAATGCTGCGATGCTGTGTGGCCACCTGTGGGATTAGAGGGTCCCCGGCTGGGTGCACCCAGCGGCTCCGCTGCTTGCTGCAGGGTTTATCGCGCATGAAGCTTTTAGACCTTTACCTCCCCTCTGGGACCGATGCCGACAGCATCGACAGTGGTGCTCCGAAGGCGAAATTCCCCGACCATCCCGGCCTGTGCTCCCCGAGGAGCCAGCGCACGCAGCTCCAGAGCAAGATCCAAGGTTTCATCGTGGCCCTGTTTTCGAAGTCCGGACACTAATGCCTGGGTTACGTATCCTTGCCAATGATTAGCGCTTAATTGCATTTTAAAAATAAGATAAATGCGGGACTGAACACGCTTCCTGGTTTCCCATCTCGATAAGAAGAGCAGCCGTGCACCTCTATGGATAGCCAGCAAGAATAAAGAAGGCCAGCGCCAAGTGAAACCGCCCTCTAAAAATAAAATAAGGCACCCTATTCACTCCAACATCATTACTGTGGCTCTGACTGCTTCCCTTTATTGCTCACACGATCCAACAAGACAGCTCGTGATCAGCAGAAGGACACAATGCCTTTTACAAATGTTAAGCGCTGCAAGCAGATTGCCAATTCCCTCCTGCTTTTCATGTCCAGCACGGTGGAAAAAACGATGGCCTTTGGAAAAGAAGTTCACCGAACAATTTTCTGCCTCTGCTCGCCCTGCAGCCCCCAGCCCCGATTTTGCCACAGAAACCGTGCCAGCAGGTTCTTGCAGCAAGGCATTTCCCCGCTAATTTAATGACCTTGTTTTATCTGCTTATTTTTGCAGGCGATTACAGGTTCATCCGCTGGCCTGCAGCATAAACCCTCGAGGACGAGCGCTCGAAGGCCGGCGCTCGCGGCATCACACCTGCGCGCGGCACAGCGGGGGGACCACAAGCTGCGAGCCGCGGGGACGATCCAGGGCCGAAGCAGGCAGCGGGGGCACTTCCACAGCTGCCTGGTGCCCAGATCTGTCTCAGCCCCGTTTCCTCGGCTTTTAACACCTGGTTTTTCCCACGGGCAGTGGGGAGGATTCGCCCTCCACAGCAAATGCCGGCTCCCCTCCTGCCGCCATCCCGGGGTTGCGGCGCTTCTTTATTCCCAGTACAATTACTTCTGGGACCACCGGGAGCGGGGACGCCGCTTTATGCCGCGCCACCTCCCTGGCAGGCTAATTAATTAGGGCAGCAGCGCGCCAGGACGAGCAGCCAAGGCCGCTATCTGGGTCGGCGCGGGCGCCGTGGCGAGTGAAAACACCACCAGCACACCCAGGTGCACGTGCCGACTTCCAGAGACCAGCTTCCTCCTCTTGTTTTAGAAGCACTTACGCCCTAACGAGGGAGTGAAAGAGCCTGATCAAAGTTCAGCACTTCAGATTAATATGAATAACATCTTTCACTCGGCCCGCACAGCAGTACTGCACAACATTTTCCTCTGTGCTTGCCATTCCCTTTGGTCCAAATCCCACATGCTTCAAATATTTGTGGTCATTAGATCCTAAAGACCCTGCGAGCACAAGGAAGTTGTTTTTCCTTCTCGATGAGTCCAGCATTGCCCCACGAGAGCCCACACGACGCAATTTTTAAATTAGCACTGCACCAGCAAGGAGGAGAGCCTTCAGCATGACCCATGCAGGGTTTGCAGAGAAACACGGCGTGAAACCAGACGCAAGGAAGGAAAGGGTCACGGGAGAGCAGGAGCAGTCCTGGGACCCTTCCCATCGAGGCACGTGGGATGGCCAGTGCTGACCATGAGAAGCACAAACCCAGCGCTGGCATCCGTCGAGCCACAACAGCACCTTCCTCCTTCCTTCCCTGCTGGGCTGCTCCCACCCACAGCACCCTCGTGGGGCTGTCAGCATCCCGGACTGCCCGACTGATGCAGGCAAACGCTTCCACGTCCTCGTTAGGCTGTTACAATGCCATTAGATCCCTCTCCCCATCAACTGCCCGTTTGAAACCCGATGCAAAAGGTAAAGAGAGCTCCCAGCTCAGGAAGCCTCAGGCCAGGTCCAGATCCTCCCTGCAAGGCCTGGGCAAAGTGCTTCACCTCCTGCAATTCCATTTTCAGCAAGGCAGGGCCCAGTTGCTCCTCCGTCTCGCCAGTTTTGCCCCTTTCTTCTTCCTTCTTGTTCGGCCCCCAAGCAGGATGTAAACCCGCTCTGCAGTGAAGGTTCAGCAAAGCACCCGGTGTTTTTCCAGCCTTTTTGTAGACCCGCTCCAGAAGGTGTTCATCGGCTGCAGCACTGCGGGAGCTGATGGAGCGCCACCAAAACGCTGGGGAAGAGGCAACCCTGCCCTCCCTCCTGCCGACTGCGGAGGGACCTGAGGGGCACAGGAGGCCACGTCCCAAGCCCCAGGAGAAAGAATATTTACATTCTCGTTATTTCCGTAGTCTGGTGGCCTCAGACAAGCAGAAGCCCTAGGACTCTGCCGCACTGGTTGTGCAGAGGGACAGCACGTGCTGGAGTTCTGGGTATTAAACCTCCACGGAATAGGCTGGGTCCGACTTGGCATCTAAACCAGGTTCACACAATTTCTCTCGATGCTTTCTAGGCATCTGTGCTTCAAAATGCAGTTGCTGCAAGCACTGACTTTCCCATGGCCAGCCCAAAGTCCCAAATTCTTCTTCCACGTTCATCCGGAACACAAGGCTCGCTCCGCCGCCACCCCGCAGTGCTTTGCGCTGACGAAGGGACAGCCCGGCAGAGATTTGTAACTGCTGAGTGGGTTAAACTTGGATTAAAGAACTACGCAAGATAAATCCACCCACAGGCCTGCAGGGTTGCCTCCGCACCACGGGCACGGCTTTGAAACCAGCGTGCCGTGTTTCTGTTTTGCTCTTCAGCCCCCCCAGCACTTGCACACCCGGCTCCTCCAGCAACATCCTGGCAGCGGGGCCGTTTGGAGCCTGCCCAGGACACATCCCTGCTCCCCAATTCCCAGTGAGGGACTTCCCTCCCTGCCTCCTGCATTTTTCTGCGAGTCACATCACAATTTGCCAAACGTATCGCAACGTGCTATTTACCTCCATCCACAGCTCCTCGGCGTGACTCCCCGCTTCCAAATCGCTGGTCTCAACGGGGCCACAAATCCCATCGGCTACACACAATGAAGCAATGCAGGCTGGAAAACAGGCTGAGCTGAATTCATGTGGCTCATCCTCCACCCACAGCCATAACGGGCCAAGTTTCTCTCTGGTGGAACTGCACCGAAGCCGGTGATTAAATACGAAATAAAGGGAAGCCCCTATTAGCACAGAAACTAGATGAAGCAGCAGCACGTCGGTGAAGCGATTCAAGCGCACAGCTCCTTCAAGAAGCAACAAAAGCAAAGGGAGATCTCCTGGAACAGAGCTGTGGCTTTACAGGAAAGAAAAGTCTCCCTCCTGCCTGACTTGAATAAGAAATATTAGCCCTGGCAAACAACCAGAAGTGCAGGATGAAGCCTCGCTAAGACATCTGGTCCCTATTACACTGCGTTACTTTTTGTTTTGCTCAGCACTGATGGCCTTCTACATCTTGCTCTGCCTCGGGGAGGGCCACAAGTTAGGATGGAGGCACGGAGCATATCGGAGCTGTGCCGTGGGCTGAAGGTTTCCAGTCCCCTCCGCTACGTTAACAGAAGTGAGCCGCAGCTCAGGGCGCCCCTCCGATTCCCTGCGAGCGCAGCAGCTCACCGCGCCTCTCCAGCAGGCTCAAGGGCTGGGGAAACTGAGGCATGAAGGGGCTGCCAGTGACTCGGCTCACCCTGGGCAGATCAGCAGCATGCTACGAGCTGTGCTAAAGCAAGGGCGAGTAATTCTCGTTGGGGGAGGCTGCTTCCTCTTTCAAGCCCAAAATCCCCTTCCAAGAGCCTCAGCGCCGGCACAGCCAGATTGCTGCCCGTGTTTCACACTCGGCTGAACCAGATTCAGCCCATGCACAGCACGCGTGCCTCAGTCTGTTATAAAAATAATGAAATACCAGGCTCCAGCCATCCCGAGGACAGACTGCCCATAAAGCTGCCCCGCTCCACGTCAGCGCTGCTTTGGGACTTCTTCCCCAGCGAAAAGCAGCTTCCCTCCTAGAGGACGCACACCACAGAGCCCTGACGCACCTGCCTAGCAGCTTTCTTAATAAAAACAGAGGGTTGCAAGCGATGCTCTAGTGGAAGAAGCAGCAGCAGCCCAAGCATCTGCAGAGGGGCAGCCTGAGCTCGCTGACAGCGCCCTGTGGCTCCTAGAACCCCTAAAACTCCTGCAATCAGGGGGACTGCCGTGACGGCGTGGCACTGCTGGGCTGCTCTGCAAGGTGGGAGCGGGCGGCAGCGCCCTGCTCCAGCTCGACCTCACCTCCCAGCCCAGCCTCGTGGGGCTCAACTCGCACCAAGCGGTGCTCGGCCAGCCCTGAGCTCCGGAACAGCCGCAACGCCGGGGCTCGCACAGAGCAAACGAGGACTCGCTCCTAGATTTGGAGTGAAGTCAGCAGCACAAGAAGCACAGCAGAATGAGGAGCTGCAAGGAGCGCTACAGGATGGCTTCTAACAGCTCCTTGGCTCCTGCACGGAGAGATGCCCCGAGCTCCCTGCTGCAATGTCCATCCATGGCAAAGCATTCATACTTCTGGCTTTGTGGCATCTTTCCTAAGAACTCGTCCCGCCTTCCCGACTGCTCTTCGCAGCCCCGGGGGGAGCCTGCCAGCCCAAGCCCGCTGCAAGCTCTTCCTTCGCTCCTTCCTCCTCCACAGATCACGCAGCCCCCCGGGAAGGGGTTAACTCCAGCGATTTACCTATCACCCAGCTTCTGCACTCGCCTCTCACCTCTGAGCTGCCTCAGCCCTTCAGGAACAGGGCCCTTGCTACGACAAGGCACCCCCTTCTCGCGCTCCCCGCGGTCCCCGGGGCGCAGCACGCCCAAGGCCGGGAGCGAGCCGGGCCCTTCAGCGGGGGGCAGGCGCCGCACAGGCACCGGGCGCAGCCTCCTGGCCCCCGCCACCACGGGCCGCTCCGTGCCCGAGCGCTCCCACGCGCTCACGGGTGTGAATTCGCTGCCTGAACCCCGCGGCGCTGTCGCTACCCGCGGTCACGGCCGGGCCTTCGTCTGAGGCCCGGCCCGAAGCGCTGCGGGGGGAGCCGGGAGGGGAGCCGGGAGCCCGCGGTGAGCCCGGTGCCGCCACCGGCCAGCCCAACCCGGGCCCCGGACGGGCCGCGGCTGCAGGGGCGCGGGGCTGGGGCAGCGCCGGGCTCTGGGGCCGGCAGAGCCTCGCCCGCAGCGGGCTGAGCCCCGGCGCCGTGCCCGGCTTCCTCCCCGCCGAGTTCCGCTGCGGGGCGGAGAGAACCGGGGGGGGGGCCAGGGGTTCCCCGCGGGCGGCGGCAGCGGCGGGGTCCCGGCGCCCCCCGGAACGCGCCCGGGGCTCGGCTCGGTGCCGCGGCAGGGCCCGGAGCGCCCTACCTGCTGCGGGGCCGCCCCGCGGGGCCGCGTCCCGGGGCTCCGGTGCCGGCGTGCGGGGCTGTCCGGGCGGCGCATCCTGGGCCGGGGGCTGTCGGTGCCGGCTGCCGGGGAGGGCAGGAGGAGGAGGAGGAGGAGGGCGCGGGGCCGCCGGGGCTGGCCCCGCCCGGCGAGAGGCGGCGGCTCGGGAGCGCCGCGCGGCCGCGGCCCCGGCCCCCCCCGGCCCGAGCGCTCCGGCCTCCGCGGCGCGGCCGCTTCCGACTCGGGCCGGAAAAGCGACGCCGGGCCCGGCCCGGAGGCGGCGGCGGCGCCCGGGGGGCGGCGGGGAGGCGGCGGCGCCGGGCTCACCTGCGCGGGGCCGGAGCCGTGGCGGTGCGGGAGCGGCCCCGCGGAGCGGCGGCAGGCGCAGGCCCCGGCGGCCCGGGCTGCCCGGGGCGAGGGGGCGGGGCCGAGCGCGCCCCCTGGCGGCCCGGCGGCGGCAGCGCCCCCCGGCGGCGGGGGCGTGGCCAGCTCCGAGGGACGGGGCGGGGCCCGATGTGGCCCCCGCCCCCGGCCCCGCCCCCCGTCCCTGGGCGGGATCCGAGGCACGGCCCCGGCAGCTCCCGCCCGCGCCCCCCCCCCCCCCCCCCCCCGGTGCCGCCGCCTCCTGGCCGCGGCCCCACGCGTGGCTCCCCCCCCCCCCCGGCAGCCCGGTACCGGTCACAGACGGACAGACGGACGGACAGGCGGCTGTGCACGGCTTTTAATGGCGGGGGGAGGCGGGCGGGGGGACCCGGCCCCGGCCCTAGGTGTTGGGGGGCGCGCAGAGCTCGGCCCCCCCCGGGGAGCCCCCCGGGAGCACGGGGCCGCACCGGGCCGTGTCGGCGGGGGCTGCCCCCGCCCTGTGTCCGTCACCGCGCGGCGGGGGGGCCCCCTCGTCAGCCCCGGTGTCCCCCCGGGGGGGACCGGCTTCGCCCGCGCTCGGCGGCGCTTCCTCCTCCTCCTCCTCCATCCCGTGGCCGCAGGCCCCGGCGGGGAGCTGGGCGCCGCTCCTGCCCTCCTGGATGACGCTCACCTGGGTGACCGGGCTGGCCCCGAGCCGGCCCCCGGTGGCGGCGGCACCGCCGGGCGAGCTGTCAGCGCTGCCGGTCCCCGCGGCCGCCCCTCCGCCAAGCTTCTCCTCCGCGTCCCCCGGGCCCCCCTGCGCCTGCTCCTGCTCCTGCTCCGCCGGGGACCCCGCGCCTCCCTCCTCCGGCCTCTTGCGTGGCCGCCCCCGTTTCCGCTTCTGCGGCGTGGCGGCGGCAGCCCCCGGGGGCTCCGGGGGACGCTTGGTGGCCTTGGGGCGCTGCGAGTCCTGCGGGCTGGGGCTGTCGCTCCCCGCGCTGCGGGGGTTGGCGGGGCTCTCGGCCCCGGGGACGCCCACGCCGGGCAGCAGCATGTTGAGGACGGGCACGGCCGCCTGCTGGCTCAGCAGCCCCCCTGCTCCGTTCGCCCCCGGGGCCAGCCCCAGAGGCAGCGACGGGGACGCCGTGCCCACCGGCAGCGGCAGGGCCACCTTGACGGTGCCCCCCAGGGGGGCGGCCGTGAGCTTGGGGGCCAGCACGGGCGGGGAGGAGCGCACAGCCGTGGCCCCGGGCGCCACCAGTCTCTCCCTGGGCTGGATGCGGGGCAGGAGCAGGGGCAGGCGGGCGACCAGGGCGTTCACCTGGGGGCTGCTCGCCGGCCGGGGGGGCTCTGGAAGCTTCTTCTTCTCGGGCCGTGGTGGGACAGAGGCCTTGGGGCTGCTCTCCTTCTTGCTCTGCAAGCAGAAAAGAGGTATGAGCCAGAGGGATGTGGCAGCAGCCTTGTGCAGGCCTGGGCTGCTCCCAGGGCCTCCCCGCTGCATCCCGAGACTGAGCACCCCATGGCAAGATGGGCACCCCGGGCTCCTGGACCCCGACGGGCACGCTCAGGCTCTCACCTGCCCCTGGCTCCTGTCGCTGCTCTCTGAAGCTTCCAGGCCATTCTTCTTGGCTGCCAGCGGGGACCGACCATCGCGGTGGAGCTTCTCCATGCTCTCTGTGGACGCACAGCAGGGGATGAGACGGGGACAACACCCAGACACCTCTGTGCTCCCCCACACCTGTGGGGGAAACCCGTCCCCTGGGCCAACCTGCTCCCGAAGCCTCCGCGCCCCTCAGGGGTCCCCAGGGGGCTCTGCGGGGTGCCAGCCTCCCCCCCCCCCCCCAGACCCACCTGAGACCACCATGGCCATGACCAGGTCAGCCCGGGCCGAGCGCGAGCTGATGATGTGCTGCTGGATGAGGAACTGGGCCACCTCCACGATGTTGTTGAAGGAGCGCTTGAGGATCTTCTCAGCCCAGTCGCAGGTCAGGGCGCAGGCCGCCTCCATCACCTCGCTGTTGTAGGACTGCACCAGGTCCGTCAGCTCCGACTGCTGCTGGCAGGACAAGCCGTGAGCCTCCCCGGCCCAGGCCAGGACTCCCCAGGTGCACACAGGGCCTGATCTGGACACCCCAGCAGGTCACAAGCCTGCACGAGCAGGCACGTACCTCGTCCGCCTTTTAGGAGGCTCAGGGGACAGAGCAGAACCTCCTCCCAGCCTCACTCGCCCCACAGCCCATGGGAACGCAGAGGGCACCCCTCTGCCCCTTGCCTTCGTTAGACCTAACGAGTGGGGTTTGCTCCCCTGCCAGAACGGGGCTGGCAAAGCTCGAGCAGAGGCACCCGAGGACTTACAGTCTCCGTAACTTTGAGATCCAGGCTGGGCAGGGGCGGCAGGCTGACCACCGTCTTCCTCCGGATCCCACTGTAGCAGTACGTTTGGCAAGGTTAAGGGCTGTCAGCCACACAACACAGCCGCGAGAGGCGACGGGTTACGACTTGGAGGGATGCGGCTGCAGGGCTCACGCCATCGCCGCCTGGGACTGCCGAAAGGGTCTGGGCTTGTCTGTGACTCAGGGCAGTGTCCGGCCCCACACCAACCCGCGCTGCTGCCCTGCTCCGTGCGCAAGCCCCGGGCGGCTCCAAGTCCAGCGGGGTGCGTGGAAGGGACGTGGCAGCTCCAAGCTGCCCTCGGGTAACCAAGCTGAAACTTCAGGAGCTGAAAAAACAGGAACCAGACCCTCTCAGAAGCTACAGAATACCATCTTGTGCACAGACTCGTAAATGGGAATAACTGGAGACCAAGCAGCTCTTGCCACCAGTTCGACTGCTGCTGCCACAGGGACTGGTTCTCAGGGCCTCCCCGGCCAGCAGGGCACATGGAAGGATATTTTGATTGTCCTCGGCCTCCCAGCCTTCTGGCTTTGATATTTGGGAAGATCTCCCGGATGATCTTCCCAAAATTGGCGGTGCTCAGAGCGTGGCAGCAGAGGTTATCGCAGTATTGCCTAAGGGAGAGGCAGAGACAGAGCTGCAGGGTAACGTCACTGAGCCCTCACTCCCCTCCCGACACGTCCACTCCTCCCCTGCTGGGCAGGGCTGATCCCAAACACACCCAGGTACCCGCTGCCCTCTGAACCCCCCCGTGGGACTCCGCTGCACCAGCCCAGCCCCGGGGCCAGACGCTCCTTGTGCCAGGCCCGTCCCCGTGCTCACTTGTAGGCATCGTAGACGTCCTGCTTGGGCAGGCAGGTGTCTGTGTGCTCCTCCAGGTGGTTCCGGATCCAGTTGCACGCGTGCATGTACTCGGCCATGCTCAGTGAGCTCAGGTCCAGGCTACTGCTACTCCCCGGGGAACACAAGACAAACACCAAATTAGCGGAAAAGCAGCAGAAGCAGGCCAGGAGAAGGCAGAGCTGCGGCCACCTCCCACCGTCATCCCACCAGCCCCTGCTCTCCCAGCCAAGCTCCAAACACTGCCCCAGCTTGCTCCAGCACCCACCTTTTCTCCCCCAGGCTGGGCCCGGATGGCAGCTGGAGGTAGAGGTAGAGTTTGTCGTTGTCTGAAAACTTCTGGACATCTTGCTACGGTCAAAGGGTCCACAGGGAGGGGAAGACGGACCGGAGACAAAGAGAGGTTAAGGATCCGAAATAGGGAGCAGCTGATGCAGGCAGTGCTCTCGTTACCCTTCCTGGCAGTAACTAACTGATGAGGTGTTTAAACCCAAGCATCTTGTGAGGGTGGGTGCAGCCTGCCCACAAGGCAGCGGGATGAATGAAGCCGTGTGGAGCAGGGCAGAACTCAGGGGACCGGAAGGGGTCGACCTGTGCTGGGTGGGATGCAGGGGTGCCCCCAGGCCATGCGCTCGGGGGGCTCTTGGTGCTGCTCCCTGCAGCCAGATCCTGACCCAAGGGGATGGGAGATCCGGCAGAACCCAGGGTCCAGCCCAGCCAGACGAGGGGTGGGAGTCCACCAGAGAAGGGCGGGCACAGCATTCCCCCACCCTCAGTGCCACATCCCACAGAGGCACTCACCAGGATGGAGTCGACTTTGTTCTGCACGGATTTGCTGCACGGGACAGAGACAGAAGGCGTTAGGGCAGGGCAGGATGCCACCACAGAGCCCCAGCCCCTTCCTCAACCCGCCTGCTCCCACCCAGCTCTTCCGCACAGCTCCCGAGCAGGACAGCCCCAGCCCCAGGCCCTTCCTGGCACCCACGCCTGGGTCAGGGCGATGCCCAGGTGGGCACACTGCGGTACCGAGAGCCGAAGGCTGCCTGTACACAATGCTCCGGGACCCCCTGAGCACCTGCAGCCCCACCAGAGACCCTCAGCACCTGCCCGTAGGTGCTGCGTGCTCCATCCTGACCCTGGGGAGGGCAGGGTGGGCAAAAACCCACGGCCCGTGTGCTCCTACCACACCAGTCTGTGCTACCGTGAAATTCCACGTTGGTTTTTCCACCCGAACCAGGTGAAAACACTGCCAGCAGCGCAGCACGGGGACCGAGCAGCGTGTGCCTGGGGCCGTGCCGCCTGCAGCGCTAACGCAGGGAGCTGCACGGCACCGCACCGCTCATCCATCCAGTCCCTGGGGCTGCCAATTAATCAACCTGATTAAATGGCACCGCAGTTGGAAGGGTCGGATCAACGGGACGAGCTGCCCGGGTACAAGTAAGCGTGGCCCTTACGAGATGGTGCTCCGCAGCTTCTGCAGCAGCGTGCTGGGCTCCGTGGTGCTGCCCCGGGAGCCGCTGGGTGAGGAACTTCCCTTCCTGGCAGCTTGGGCGCTCGGCTCTTTGTCAGCCATGGCATCAGGCTCCTGGCGGGGGGGAACCAGAAACTCAACCTCAACGAGGGAAGGAAGCCCCTTGAGAACCACGCACCCGCCCCGCACCCTCGGTCCCCCCGTCCTGGTCTGAAGGTGCTGGGCCCCGTCTGGGCAAGGGTCCCGGCGGGGGCTGCAGGGGCAGCGGCTGTCCCCAGCCCCCCCGTCCTGGCAGGGGACAGGGATGCCCGGGGGCACGAGGAGCCCCCCTCGCCCCGCAGGTCCCCAAGGGTGGGGGACACCAGGGGACAGGGACACGGGGACTGGGGACAGGGACAGGGAGCGAAGGGGACACGACGAGGGCAGCACCCGGGGTCAGGGGACCCCAGGGGCCAGGGACACGGGGACCGGGGCCAGGGCGCACCAGGGGACCCCTGGCGGGCAGCACCCCGGGGACGCGGGGAGCGCAGGTCCCCGGGCACGGGGACACCGGGGGGCAGCGCCCGGCCCGACCCCCCCCACCCCCCACCCACCTCGGGGCTGCTCCGGCCGGGCCCGCTCCGCTCCGCTCCGCTCCCGGGGCCGCCCCCGCCACGTGCCGCGGCCCCACGCGCAACAGGAACCGAAAGTGCTGCGCCCCGCCGGGCCGCGCCCGCGGCGCCCACCGGCGGCTTTTTTCTGATTGGCTGCGGCTCGGCAGGTCCGCCCGGATACTGCGCCCGCTTTTAATGCGATTGGTCGTTCCGGCTTTCCTACCCGGATACAAGCGGGACCGGTCTCCTGAGTGGCAGCGCGAGGTGAAGTCTGCCTAGTAACAGGCTCCTGATTGGTGGGGCTGGGGGAGGAAGCACGAGCGTAAACGAGCTCGGGCGCGTGCAATACGCGCGCAGTGTGGGTGTGTGCGTGCAGGTGGGGCGTGTGCACGCACCGTGTGTGTGCAGTCTGCGTGCATGCGGTGTGTGTGCGTGTGCAGGTGGTGCGTGTGCATGCAGGTAGTGCGTGTGCATGCACTGGTGTGCAGTGTGCACAGTGCATGCGTACATGCAATGTATGCGTGTGCGCACAAAGCGCCTGCGTGCACCACGTATGTAGTGCGAGTTTGCAACGTGTGTGAACTGTGCGTGTGCATGCACACAATGCATATGTGTGAGCAGCGTGTGCAGCACGTGTACACACAGCAGCAACTGTGCAAGGTGTGCACGCTGGCCCTGGGGAAGGAGCTGCTGCTCCCTTCCCTCCTCCCCATCCCCCTGGCCGGGCGAGGGCCATCTCCCATGCTGCATGGGAGAAAAATTTCAGCACGGGAAAATTCTGGAAATTTTTTGTTTTGGCAAATGCTGTTTCCCTCCTGGCTGTCCTGCAGCAGGCGAGCTGCTGGGCTCCAGGTGAAAGCCCTCGCATGGCTTCACCTCTCCAGTCCCCGAGGAGCAACAGGAGAGACCCTGCAGCCCTTGGCTCCGGGCACATGAGCAGGGTGCAACTTCTGGGGAGAAAAAAACGCTTTCGGCGCTGAGCTGGGCTGCACAATGGGCACGTTGGAAAAATTGCTACTGTTCAGGAAAGGTTACCTGTGGAGCATCCCTGACTCCCTCACACTCCTAAAAACAGAGCGAATTAAAGCAATTAGAGATGAGGTGAGCTGCGGTGAAGAGGCATCTGTTTTATTTCACCAGTGCCCAGCCATGGGGCACTTAGGGGATGATCGCTTCATCCTCTCCTGTGCCCTGGGATTTTTGGCACTGAGGCGTTCTGGGGGCAGCAGCGCAGCATGCAAGTGCCCGTCATGCTCCAGGAATGGGCTGCTGGGGCTGCCGGCAGGATGCAGGATTTGGGATGCAGGATGCGAGACATGGGATGTGGGATACAGGATGCAGGGTGTGGGAAGCTGCATGCAAGATAGGGGGTGCAGAATGTCAGCTGTGGGATGTGAGATGCAGGATAGGGAATGTGAGATGCAGGGTGCGAGATGCGGGATGCAGAATAGGGAATGTGGGATGCAGGGTGCAGGATACAGGATGCAGGATGTGGGATTCCAGTAGCGCTGGCAGGGAGGAGGGCTTTTGGACAAGGACAGCAGTGGGATCTCCAGGTTTGCCATCCCATTGTGCCCTAAGCGTCGAAGGCACTGCGGGAGGTCAGGCCACTGGCAAAGCCGAGATTTGGGGAGAGCATCCATGAGAGGGGAAGCAAGTGGAGGGCGGCCGCGTGCCAGCCATGGGGCTGCTAAATCCAAATGTCGGAGGTGCAGTCCCCGCCGGGGTAGCGGATCTCGTGCGCCAGGCAGGGCCCGCCTGGCTCCTTCCCGAAATCCACCAGGAAGTTCTGGTTGACGGTCAGGCCGCCCTTCTCTGTGTCCACATCGAGCTGCAGCATGACAGAGCCGTCCCTGTGGAGGGGTGGGAGCGGGGTCAGGGGGGATTCTTGCCTCCCCCATCCCCGTGGCTGCCAAAATTCACCAAAATTCCCCCACCTGATGAGCTGCGGGTAGAACTGCTGGTCCCAGGCGCTGTAGAGGGACGTGGTGACATACAGCCGCTTCCCATCCAGACTGAGCTGGATCATCTGGGGCCCCCCCGACACCCTCTTGCCCTGCAGCAGGTGGAGGGGAGGACGAGGTGACCAGGGGACGCCTCCACCTGCATCGGGCTGGGCTGGAGGAGCAGAAGCACTGGGACCTGCTCTCCGGGCTTGCCCCCGCCGCCCCGCGTGCTTGGAGGCTGAGGGCGGAGATGGGACGGCGCGAAGCTGAGCTCACCTGGATGACAAAGGCATCCGGCTGGCTCTGCAGCTCCTCATCCCCACACATGGCCACGGTCCCTCCCTTGGCGATGCTGCCACCCACGAAGACCTGCGAGAGAGCGGAGCTCAGGGTGGCTGAGACGGGGAAGCAGGACTGGTCCCACCCCAAGATGGGGCAGAAGTGGCGGGGCAAGCCGGTGCTGCCTTACCTGTCCCACCAGCCTGGGCCTGCGGGTGTCGGAGATGTCGTACTGGCGGACGTCTCCGTGCAGCCAGTTGCTGAAGTAGAGGAACCTGTCGTCCAGCGAGATGAGGATGTCGGTGATGAAGCCTTGGGAAGGGGACGGCGGAGTTGCACACCAGTGGCAGCCCGGGGCAGGCGGCTGCACCGCGGCTCATGGGGACACACTCACCTGGCATGTCCGGGAGCAGCCACCCCTCCACCTTCTTGCTGGGGACTTGGATCACCTTCTCGGCTGCCCAGTCTCCTCGCTGCGGGACAGAGCACGGCCCCCGAAGGCTCAGTGCACAGGGCAGAGGCAGGATGAGGCCCAAGCGGGGGCGGATGCTGCGTGCACATCCACCACCACCCGTCTATGGGGCTGCTTTGTGGGCTGCAGGAAACCTCATCTCTGGCTCTGTGGAGCCACCGCGAGGATGGGCTCTGGGGCATGAGGAAGGGTTTTGGGGGCCAAAAACCTGTCCGACCTTCCAGCTGGATTAACTGGTCTGGTGGCAGAGGTTCTCCTCACCTGGTTTGTTTTTACACACAACAGACACCGAGAAGTAACATTGCTTGAGCTGTTGTAAATCCACAACAAAGGTATAAATAAACCTCCTCTGAATTAAATCACCTCAGCATAAACTACTGCCAGTCAGAACAGGTCCTCCGGTGAGATTATCCACGTAGACCAGCACCCCCTTCCCGCTGCCCCTTGCCCTCCCAGGGGAGCGGTACCTTGGTCCTGTAGAAGCGGTGGATGGCGCTGCTGATGGTGCACCCCACGAACCCCTCCGCAGCGTCCGGGTTGTGGAGGAAGCGGATCTCCAGGGGCGCTGCGTCCTCGCCCACGTCGATGGCCTGGATGTAGGTGTGAGTGGTCCAGTCCCACACGTTGAGGCGGCATCCGTAGCGCCCTGCGAGGGGGCGAAGGGGGTCAGAGGGGACGCTGTGAGGCGCAGGGCCTCCGGCGGAGGTGCCACGGCCCCAGGGGGGCTCAGCCCCACCTCAGTGCAGAGGCAGCCCCGTGGGCTCTGCACCAGCAGCAATGGTCGCTTTTGGGGCTCTCTCTTTTTTGAGTCTTTTTAAAATCTGTGTGACCTCTGGGAACTGGTATGAAATCAGTTTTGAAAGCAAATTGTTTTATCTGTTAGATGGTCAGTGCTCACTCATGACAGAAGAGGGTTGAAATGAGGCTTCATTGCAGCCCTGCTCAGCATCTCCCTCCTGGAGTGCCTAAACAGATGTTTCCTCACCTTTCTTCAGATCATTTGGGTCAAACCCATATCCCAGGCATTTCGGGACTCCCCATTCAGTGCTGATCAAGACATTGTGGCGCGGCTGGTACCAGAAGTCATAACCCATCGGGGGGCTCTTGTCCCCCTTCTCCCAGTTCCCCTTGATCTCAAAGGTCTCTCCATCCAGCAGAATAAAGCCACCTGAAGCAAAAAACAAACAAACATGCACTGGTGGTGAGGAAATCACCTGGATTAACCATTGGAGTGCTGTAAGACAAACAGCAATAGGCAGATCAAGGCGTTGCAGACCAGCCTGGTGGAGGCTCCAGGACAGAGCTGGATGCTAGCACTGCTCCTCCTGTCCTGGCACCCTCTCCTGGGGCACTGGCAAGACCCATACCTTTCCCATTGCCGGCCGGGTCTCCCAGGGTGCTGATCATGATTTCACCACTGCCCAGGCAGTGGGAGGTGTGGGGATAGCCCAGGTTACACTTCCAGAAGACGTCCTCCGGGTTGACAACCTGTGGGAGTTCACAGGCTCTGTCACCTCCCCTGTGCAGGCGAGACGGGTGCCTGCTGCACAGGGGTGCAGGGGGCTGGTGTGACCACGGACGGGTGGGAGCTGCCCCACTGTCCTGCCGCAGACGCTGAGCAGGTGAGCCAGCACATGGCACCACCTCCAGGGTACCTTAAAAAGCCTGGGAGCTCGTGGGTCAGTTCCTACATCCACCACATAGATGCGGGAGGAGATCAGGCTGGGGAGGATCAGGCGGTTCCTCTTCTTGGTGGTGTCCCCGAAGCAGCTGCTGCAGGTGTTCCAGCCGGAGTGGTGCAGCTCGTCCCCCACGTTGGGCATAGGCAGGCGGTGGATCACCTGCAAAGGGCCATTCCTGCTCACACCGGGACGCAGGACTCCTCTGGATCGGACCCGGGAGCTCAGAGCATTGCAGACTGCCATGGATGGGGTCAGGATGCCTCAGGCAAGCCTAACTCTGCAGCGGGGATGTGCTGGTGCACAAGGGAGCCCAAGGATGGCGCACGAAGGGGGTTTTCCAAACATCTCCTAAGCTCAGGAAGGCTCAGAGTCTTAGGAAGAGCTGGGTAGGCACCAGCCTTCAGTACTGGACCCGCAGCTTTGGAGAATGTGAGGGAGGGCATGCACTGAGCTGTTTCCCTTGGCTGGTGTGCTGCCACCAGCTTAGCACTGAGATGAGGTGCTCGGTACCTGGCAATAGTTTGGAGATTCGGGATTGACATCCACAGTGGCCAGAAAGTCAGGTTTGTTCCTGCCGGTGTTCCTGTAGATGCAGGGCACGTATAATATCTCCTCCCGGGGCCCTTTCAAGACAGAAATGTTGCACGAGCATCAGCAGGAACCACTGGGCAGAATGAACACCCTGCAGGAGTCTCTGGCCGGATCGGGCTGCCCTGTGGGGCAGTGGGATCTCCACATCCCTGCTCGGACATGCCAACCCCACTAGTCACACAAAACAAACCACACTGTGTCTCATCTCCATCACAGGAGAAGCCTTGAAAATACACGAGAAGCACAAAGGTAAAATGCTTGCTGGGCTGAGGCCAAGGGCACAATTCCCAAAGGTGCCGCCAAGCAGGTCTGCTGGCTCCCAGGCACAGTGTGACGAGCGTGGTGCTGGGATGGCTGCACCCAGGGACCCCAGGCCTCCAGCAGCAGCAGCGCCCTGACCCCGCAGCCTCCTCGCAGCCGCAGGGGCAGTACGGGCGCTGCAGTGTGTCAGAAAGTGCTGCCAAAGCAAAGCGGGAGGAAGAACAGGTCTGAGAAATGCTGAGGAAGAGGAGGTGGGAACAGGGAGAGGTGACCTGGGACCTCTGGTGCTGATCCAAAGCAGACAAAAGCTGCCTTTTCAACGTGACACCTCTATCAGCTTTTGTAACAGCAGTGTCTGCGTCAGCCTTGGGTTCAAGAGCAGCTGCCAAGCACCCAGGGACCCCATCCCTGCAGCTGCTAGGGAACCAAAAGCCAGGGTTCAGGACACAGTCAGAGCGCAGAGCTTAATTCAGCTCCCCAGGTATCCCAAGGAGCTTTTCATCACCTGCCTGTGAGCCTGACCTGCTTGACGTCCACATGGAAGAGATTTTTGGTGCCAGGGTTATTCAGCAACCAGACAGAGCCTGGGCATCAAAAATCCCAAGGGAATCTGCCAGAGTAGCAGAGTCAGTGGGATTTATGCTATTTACTATTAACTCAAATCACCATCCAGCCCTGCCAACATCCAGGCATGTTTTAAAGACTCAGCTCTTCACTGTTGTTTGCTTTGTTCAAAGATGTTTCAGAGACAGGAATCACAGACCAGGATCAAGCTCCAGAGCTGTCTAAGGTTTCAAAGATGTGCTTGCTAAGCACTGGAGAGGAGGATTAAGGGAGGGATAGCAGTAGATGATGCTTTCATCGGTCCCTTCACATGAGAGCACTAGTGTTTTGGCAATGCAAACAGAAGGCAAAGTGCCTGAACAAGCAGCCTGTGAGCCTGTGGGGCTGGTTTTTGTCTCAGGAGGCTCTGTCCCGTCAGAATGCCAGCTGTCAGGAGCAGAGCATGGTGCCGTGTTCCTGAGGGTGCCTGGAAAAAAAAAGGGAGGGTGCCCCCTTCCTCCCCAGCCTTCTCTACTCCCTGGAGATCCAAGAGCATTTAGCTCCCAGCAGTGGTGTCATGGGCCTATATGGTGTGGTTGCCTCTGAGAAAATTAAATCCCATTTGGTTTTGAACAGTGAAGCCACGGGTGACTTTGATGCAAGTTATGACCCATCCCAAGCCACCATGAAGCCTGAAAAGGTTTGTTCTGAGACCAAGCTGTCATTATGCAATTGGAGTTTGGCCCCGGGACAGGCCAGATGCAAAACTTTCACTTCTTTGCTTCCCCAACGCTTGCTGGGGAGCCTCTTTGGTGGATGGAGTTAACTGATAACGCCTTTTTGAAGGCATTGTTCTAATCTTCACCTAAATCACAGACAGCACAGGGCTCTTCCCTGAGAGCCCTGGATTTTGGACTTGCCTTTCATCGCATCCAGAGGAGAGGCAAAGCCAGGGCCACACGCTCCACACCTTTCTGAATCGAGAAGAACAGAAACAAACAGCAATTAGATCACAGAATCAGAATGGTTTGGGTTGGAAGGGACCTTAAAGATCATCTAATATTCCCCCCTCCCGCCATGGGCAGGGACACCTCCCCCAAACCAGGCTGCCCCCAGCCCCACTCAGCCTGGCCTTGCCCCCCCCCAGGGATGGGGCACCCACAGCTTCTCTGGGCAACTTGTTCCAGTGCCTCACCACCCTTGGAGCAAAGAATTTCTTCCTGATATCTGAGCCAAACCTGCCCTCTTCTGCTTCAAGCTGTTACCCCGATCCTCCCACTGCACTCCCTGACAAAGAGTCTCTCCCCAGCTTTCCTGCAGCCCCCTTTAGGGACTGGCAAGCCGCCCTGAGGTCTCCCCAGAGCCTTCTCTTCTCCAGGCTCAACACACCCAGCTCCCTCAGCCTGCCTCCATAGGAGAGGTGCTCCAGCCCTTTGGCCATCCCCATGGCCTCCTCTGGACTGGCCCTAACAGGTCCCTGTCCTTCTGGTGCTGGGGCCCCAGAGCTGAACGCAGTACTCTAGGTGACAGTGAGTCATTTTAAACCCCTTTTTGCAAAGGAAAGGCTGCACACAATCCTGGTCTTTGGTAATTAGACCCCTCAGTGGGGTCTCCCCCACAGGTTGGGGGAGCTCTGGGTTGGTCTGATGAGTGCTCAGCCCCGCTGGCCTCTCAAAACAAACAGCCCTCGCAGCCACGGGGAGGCAGGGGATGGTCAGGGGAGGCAGATTCTCCCTGGCCTCCACCGCTGAGGTCTCAGAGGATGAAGACAGGCATCCAGGGTGAACCAGGATGCCAGCATGCATCCAAATGACTCCCAGAAAGGTTTGGGGTTCTGGACAGGCAAATAGGTTAGCGATACAAATCTAGTGCAGAAGGGTACGGGGCTCAAAGCTGCATCTCTCCACTCTGCCTCCCTCTGCAGTGCCTTGCCCAGGGATGTGAGCGCTGAGCTTTCCCACATGAAGCCCCTGCTCCCACAGCATTCAGGGCTGGAGACATCAGCCTCCATGCCAGCCCCAGCCCCGTCCTGCTGCTGGTCTCCGGGTGCTTCGAACCCATCCAGCCTCACTCTGCAACAGACTTCAAAACCGTCAAGGAAAGCGTCCTTAGTGCAGGGGGACGAGAGCTTGTTAAGAAACAACCACCACCTCCAAAAGGATCCCTTTTCCTCATTTAGATTGGCAAGCCTGAGGAGAGGGAGGAAACCTGCAGCTAAACTCTACTACTCAGCTTTGCTGACTCAGTTTCTTATTTGTTTTTTAAGGTTTTCTCCTGCAGTCCCTGAGGACATCACACTCTGCAGAGAGCACAGGACACCAGCATGTGGGTCCGGCTCCTACCTGAAGCACTGTGGAACCACCATGCTGCCTTTCTTCCCCCTTCCCCTCATATTAGCCCTGCAGAAAAAGCCCCATTAAACCCAAACTTTGTATTGAGGACTCCCTGTCATGGTATGGCTGATTATAACAAGCACAGTGTGTTGCAGGTGAATATAATGGGAATAAATGAAATAAAAATAGTTAGAAGGCGTTTAATCATCAGTCTGCCTAAACACTTCTGGCCCTTTTAGTAGCTTGAAAAAAGAAACGCTCTCCTGGCAGAGAAGACCCACACATCCCCACACGTCTTTTTACTTTATGCTTTCTGGGTGTCACAGTAATAAACCCTCAAGACCCAGCTCAGGATAAGTTTTGGAGGCTCCAAAGCTGAGCCCACAGCCAGTAGGCAGTCAGCCACCAAACAGCCCCAAGCCTGCTCCTCTTGAGAGCAAGCTGCAGCCAAGCAAGAGATCTCTTACCGGTGCTGGAGGCCGTGCTGGGGGATTTCACCTGCTGGTGAGAAGCAGAAGAAGGTGATCCTGCCTGCATGCTGCCTAGTAGGAGCCAGTTGAGTGAGGAGATGCAGCTCTGCAGGGTTCAAATATATAGGGAGTGGGATGGGGAGCAGCATGGTGTGAAAAGGACACCAAGGGGAGGATCCACATGTCCCAGGGTGTGGGAGGTACTGGGGCAGCCTTCAGCGTCTTACAGCACTGGGATCGTGCAGGGAAGCTATTTCAAAGCTACCAGAATCTCCTCCCTTCCCACGGGGGAAGAGGACATGGCTGTGGCTGCACTCTGTAGTACATACGTTCTTGTGAAATTTAAAACAAGGGCTTTTAGCCATGGAGAGAAAGCAGGCAGCTCGTCTCCTCTGATTCTCTGCCAGAAGCACTGTCCTGAGTTTCCCCATGGGGTGCCCCTCATGAGAGATGGGCAAGTGCTTGCATTTCCAACCACAGAAATAATTTTACGAGGTTGCAGATGTTAATCACTAGCAAAAATGAAAAATGAGGACTGGGTTTCTTTTAATCACAGGACGAATGTTTACTGTGGGATGTTAATTTGCAGGCTGGAAGGAGGGCAGGAGCAATGTAACAGTTTTCCCCATGACACATCTAACTTAGTCAGTGTCTGCTGCTGCTTCTGGCTGCAGAGCTGGGTGGCCGCAGGCTCACTCTCATGGGCAGTGCAGGAGGCACTCAGCTTTTACAGGCACATCTTTACCAGCAAGTTACTGCCCTATCCCCTCCAGTGCTCACCCCAGGTGCAGACTCAGAAAATCAGCAAGCTCTAACACTAATGCCCTCTCTCACGGGAGGCTGCTGGCCCACAGCTCCTGAGGATTGGCACCAAAAAGGCCAACGGACCTGGGCTCAGTGCCTCCTGCCACATCCTCACCTGCTTGGGCTTGCTCGTTGGTGTTTGATGCTCAGCACCACACTGAGCTCTGTGGTGTACGCTGCATGCGGATCAACACAGCAGTGGCCAGCAAATCACCCTGTGTCTCACCTTGCCTCTGATCACAGAAAGCTTCTCCTGGGGGCCCCAGGACTTAAACACAAAGGCCAAAGCATGTATAAGCAATCCCCCAGCTTCACCCAGACACCGCATGTCCGCAAGAATGCCACACAGGGATTACTTCCCTCTGGTAAGAGGGGTGATGCCAGCACTCTGTTCCCATGGTCTAGGAGAGCTGTTGAAAGTGGCAAAGGACTTGACAGGCACAGGCAGCAGGTCGAAGTGTCTCTTCCGAACCACCACTAGAGGAAACAGACAAAGCCTCCAGCTCCAGGCAGCCAGCTCTCTGCCTCCCAACACAAGGCCCCTGTGCCAGGCTGCAGGCCAGGTGGCTGCAAGCAGCTGAGGTGAATCTGCTCTGGAGACCTGCCCTTGGGATGGGCCAGACCCCATCCCCATTCACAGAATCACAGAATTGTAGGGGTTGGAAGGGACCTCAAGAGATCATCTACAAGTCATTGGGGGGCTGAACAGCAGCACCCCAGGGACGCCTCCCACCCAAGGTTCACCTCTGCAACTTGGGCCCTCATCTAACCTTATCCTCTCTGCTCTGTGGGGAGAAAAAAACTTTGAGTCTCACGGAGACAAACAGGCACTCTTGCACTATCAGTGATCCCGTAGAAGTGATTTCCCAAACGTCAACCTTATCATTAATCACTGCTGAAAACAATATAGAAAGGTTCAGTGAAGTAAGACACATGAAGATCTAGGTGATGCAAAGAACAATTTTATTTGTGTTTAAAGCAGAACACAAGAGCAAACCAGTGTCAGGAAACAGGCACCTCTTTTCAGATTAAAGCACTACACGCTCCTTTGGCTGTAATACAATACTGACCCAAGCATGCCATAAGCAAGCCTCAAGTGCTCTCGCGCCAGGGAAAGACTGTCCAGGAATGACCTGGATGAAGAACAGCAACTCGGACAAAATTGATGCTTTGCCTTCTTTGGCCTTCATTTCCAAATGTGAATGAGCTCTGAATCATAACAGAGTTCAACAGCTTCCCACCAGGCCCTGCTACTCGACAGCAATAGCTATCAGGCTGGGGCTGGCCAGAAAGGTGCCCAACAGGCCCACAGCAATGACAAACAGCACGGTGGGTATGCAGACATCTGTGAAGTGGAGCTGTGCGTACTGCACATCTCTACATGGTAAGTAGCAAGCACCCTGAACCCTGCTCTGTGAAGTGTGCCCAGGGGTTTCTTTGCACTGAAACCAAAGGCTGCCTGGACTGACTGCTCAGACACACAGTGCCACAAGGTGAATACCGTGCCGTGTGTCTGTGCTCACCACTGGTCTGCCTGAACCAAAGCCTCCAACAGGACAGAGCTGCTGTAGTTCACGTTAGCAGAAACCTAGATTCCAGCAATGAATGGGAACCCCCAGACCCAATTACCCTACACTCTGTTTTGACAGCTGCACCAAAGACTAGAGAGAAGAAGGGAGCCTAGGCGATGGCGTCTAGGCCAAGATGTCAGAGGTGGAATCTCCGCAAGGGAAGCGGATAGCATGGGCAAGGCAAGGCCCATTGGGTTCCTTTCCAAAATCCACCAGGAAGTTCTTGTTCACGGTCAGGCCTCCTTTCTCAGTGTCCACATCAATCTGCAGCATGACAGAGCCTTCCCTGCGAGGGGGTGAGAGAGCAGGTATTACAGACAAGCACACCGGGGCCCTTCATGCCCTTCATGAGGTGGAGACATTCTCCCTGACATCTTGTCTTCTCCACAGAGAAGACAGCAGAGGCCCACTTCCAGCAGCGGCATACACCAGCACCCATGGCTCCGTGCTGAATTCTCACCGGAGGCGAGTAAACTGCCGGGCATGATGTGACAGATAGGCCGGGGCTTGCCTTTGTGTTGGAGGTCATCTTTACTAAACCAAAACATCTCTGGTGGAGCAGAGATGTGGCATGGCTCTGAGAGATCTACAGATGGATTCACTCCACCTGCAAGGTTGATCAATGTACGCGCTCCCAAGCCAAGCCCTGCCACTGCAGCTCCACACAGGGAGCAGGTTCAGAGGTGCATGGGAGACAACTGCATGTGCAATTCAACAAGAGCAAGCTGCAGCAACCGCAAATGCATCCTTGCAGTCCCCTGGGTGAGGCACCTTCCCCACTTCTAGCAATGAGGCCTTTCAAAAGAGGCCCCTTTCCTCCCACAGATTTCTTACTTGACCACGTTCGGGTAGAACTGCTTGTCCCACGTGCTGTAGAACGAGTTGGTGACGTACAGCCTCTTGCCATCCACGCTGAGCTGCATCTTACAAGGGCCACCGTACACCCTCTTGCACTGGAGGCACAACAGAGAGCAGTGATGTCACGGGCCTCTTTCTTTCAGCAGACAAGCAAAAGCAGAGGCAGCAAAGCAGAGAGGCAGAGCAGAATGGCTGCCATCCCTCCTAACACAGGCAGGCTATTAAACACTGCAGGCACGCTGGCAACGGCCATGGAGACCTAACCCCAGAGACTCTGGGGAGAGACTGAGCAGAGCAGAGCCAAAGTCCAAAGGACACCGTCGAACAGAGCGGCTGCGCAGCTCACCTTGATCACCAAGGGCTCCGGCTGGCACTTCAGCTCTTCATCTCTACACACAGTCACGGGCCCGCCTCTGAGGATGCTGCCTCCCACAAACACCTGGAAGCAAGGCAGTGGGAGACGTGTGGCTTGTCTTCTAACCACCGCCAGGTACCGCTAAGGAAGCCAACACTGCAAGCCCCTCTGCCCCTGCCTTACCTGTCCCACCAGCCTGGGCTTGCAGGTTTTGGAGATCTCGTACTGGCGGATGTCTCCATGCAGCCAGTTGCTGAGATACAGGTATTTGTCATCCAAGGAGATGACCATGTCGGCTGTGAAGGCTAGGACACAGAAAAAAGAACTCTGGAGGAGGCGGCGTCAGCAGAAAACTCAGCCCCTCTAACAAGGCGTGCATTGGGTTTACAGGGCACAGCCCTGAGGGCCAGCCGCTGGGCTTTGCCAGGCTGCACAACACAATGCTCTCAGAGGAAAAAGGAAACGCCACATCAGGGCTCACTAACCTGGCATCTTGGGGAGAATCCATCCCGTCACGTCCTTGGCTGGTATCTGAATCACCTCCTCTACTGACCAGGTGTCTCTCTGCAAAGGAACAAACACCGCACCATGGGCGTTCCTGGCTGCTCAGGCAAGAGCCCTCCCCTGCGCTCAACCGCTTGCGCAGCCAGGCAAATCTGCGCAAGGAAGGCTACCACTCCACGCAGCTACTGTGAGCAGACGGAATTAAGGACAGCATTGTTTGATACCACTGGCTAGGCTCAGATTCTTTGCTAAAATTCATCTCCCAGATCTTCATCAAGGCAGTCCCAGCTGGTCACAATACCTTCACGTTCAGTGCAAAATCAGACACCGCTCACTCCAGCAGGTGTCCCCAAAGCAGGGTCTAGCTGTGGCCCCCTCCACGTGCCTACTCCTTCCACCCCACTGAGTGCAGGCAGCGCTCAGTCCCAGATGTCTAAGTGTCTGCCGTCGCAGTCAGGTGAGAGGACCCCATGTGATGGGCTCCAGAGATGATGGGAGAAGCTCAGGCACCACGTGGAGAGCCCCGGCTCCTGCCGAGCACACACGCAGCAGGAGGATGCTGCCCTGAATTTCTTCCCGCAGCTTCTCAGTCACCCTGCAAGCTCACCACGCCACGCCTGGGTTTCTGGTGGCTGCTCGCAGAATACTTGCCTCGCAACAAGCCTTGTAGAAGCGGTAGATGATGCCACTCAGGGCACAGCTGACGTAGCCCTCAGCAGCATTGGGGTTGTGGAGGAATTTAACGCTCAAGGGCAAAGAGTCCTCCCCCAGGTCAAAGCACTGGGTCAGGGTGCGGCAGGACAAGTTCCACACGTTCAGGCGGCGCCCAAAGACCCCTGAGGAAGAGGAAAGGCGAGAGTCAGGAGAGGGCAGGGGAGCTATGGAGATCGATAACACCTAAAAATGCTCCCTAGCAGGGACAGCCACGGCAGCGTCTACGCAGAATTAGCAGCAAAATGCAGTGACTTTGGGAGCAGAGGGAGAAGACAGGAACCAGCCTGTCTTGAGGAGAGACGCTGAAAGTCCTGTGGCAGTGCTTGTAAGACGGGCCATTTTGGGTCAACTCCGCCTGCCCCCGCTCCCCGGTTCTGGACCGTTCAGCAACCGCATCAACATCCTCCCATGATCCTGGTAAGTTCTGGCTTAGTGCTTGTATCCCCATTCTCACCTTTCTTCAAATCATCAGGATTAAATCCACGCCCCGCACGTTTTGGAACCAGTCCGGCAGAGCTGATGAGAACATTGTGGCAGGGCTGGTACCAGAAGTCATAGCCAGTTGGAGGGGCCTCGCATTCATTTTCCCAGTTACCCTTCAGCTCAAATGTCTCTCCATCCAGCACAATAAATCCTCCTGTGATGCAAGAGGGGATGCACAGCAGATCACACACTCCAATTCTGAATAGGTAAGATGGTTTGTGCAATAGCCTAAGTTAAAAGGCCAAGATATTCAATCCTATCTGGGTCATGCAGAATTTTCTGGATCGAAAAAATTGTCCCAACTTTATATTTGCTTAAGTGTGCATTCTTTGGCCAAATTATCTGTGTTGGCAGAGCTCACCCCACCTCCCTGTTCTCAAGGAGTGATGAATGAACCCCTTGCTAAAACAGGTAGACAGAATGCTTGAATCTGCAGAGGTGATCAGCATGTACTCTAGCACTTCTCTTTATGTCCCTTCCACACCCCTGTCTTGTGGCTTGTCATTGTGCTTGTAGCAGCCAAGAAATACTAGGAATTCTCAAAAATTATCCTACATCTGCTGTTTGACACTCTGAAAGTTTGTGGTTTGTAAGCTTATTTTTCTAATAGACTCACATTATCGGAAAGATTAAAGGAAAAAATACCTTTTCCATTGCCAGCTGGATCTCCCATGTTGGCAATCAGTATATCACCATTAGGCAGGCTATGAACTATACTAAGGTGGCCCTTGTTGCACTTCCAGAAGACATCCACCGGCTCAATCATCTGGAAAAAGAGGACACACAGATGGAAGCCTCATTTCAGACTACATGGCAGAGCCTTTTGCCATCTGAGGTTTCTGATGCTCGCAGGAGTTTTCTTTGCAAGAAATCCCATGCGCTAGGCCTTGCTTGTCCTTGGAAAGAAGCAAAGAAGCCACTGAGCTCTCCTTTACAAGGACAACATGAATGCAGCAACTTGTAAGAGCTTATTTGCCCACCTTACTCTTTGGGATGGGGGCCAGGCATGGGGTGCTACATGGCTTCCAGTTACTAGACACTCCCTGAATGCAGCAGGCACAGAGAAGGCAGGAAAATGAGGATCGGAGCCTCCCCTCAGTCTGAGGAGGAGAAATCTGAGGGGGAACCATGACCCAGGTCTCTAAGATCAGGGGGAAGAAAAGAAGAGGAGGAACACCGTCTTCCCTGTGCATTATTCCAGAAGTACCAGTTCCCAACTCCTTCCCAGAAACTTGTCTTTGAATCACCTGAGGCATACCTTACACAGCTTGGGAGCCCGGCACTGTGAACCCACATCCACCACGTAAATACGGGAAGAAATCAAACAGGGAAGAATCAGCTTGTTCCTTTTCGTTGTGATATTGTCAAAGCAGACGCTGCCAGCGCTCCACCCTGAGGAATGTAGCTCGTCTTTGAGGTTGGGCATGGGCAGGCGGTGGATCACCTAGGCAGTCAAAGGCAAAGTTAGGGTTCAGTCAGGGAGGCAGGGAGGAAAGGGGACATGAATGCAACCAACAACTTAGAGGTGATAATACTGTTCCCTGCACCAAAGAAGATCTGTGGAAAGGTTAAAGCTTAAAAGTCACTGATCATTTCAAAGAAGCGGAGTGGATATAGAGAATATGCCTAGCATCCTTCAGAGACAGATAATTGCTGATTTCCCATTTAGCATGACAGCAGACTGCTTGGTTCAGTGCCTTATAGCATCTCTGAAATTGCAGTACAATAGAAACATGCTGAAACCTGCTAAAGTGCTGGATACTCTAATCCTCCTGGGTCACTAGCGACTATTTTCCCTATTGAACAGTCACTGGCAGTGAGCTTCAAACCAGAAGTTGACTAGAAGTACCAAGATGCTCTGGAAATGAGTTGGGACACAGAGATGCAGATGATTCAGCTAGAGTCAGGCACATGGGACAGCAGAATAGAGTACATGTTGTGAACCTTGAGACACTGTGAAGCATGGAGTAAGCAGCTAGTCATTACTGCAAACAAAGCAGTGTAGGCACAGGTACCTGGCAGTAATACGGAGATCTGGGGTTGAGATCGACGGTGGCCAAGAAGTCAGGTTGGTTGATGCATGTTTCTCGGTAAGTACAGGTCACATATGCAAGCTCCTCTCTAGGAACTAGGTATATTAAAAACTTGTGTTAAAATGTGCCATGAAATAACAGTAAAGGTAAATAAAAGCTACAGCTGACTCTCAGATAGAACTAAGCTACATTTTCCGCAGCTACATTTTCTGCAGCTACAACCTTCCTCCTTGGTCAATGACAACTGCCCAGCCCTGGCTCACCACTGGCCCAGAGCTGAGAACACAACAAAAGCAGATCACTGTATAGCTCCAGTTTTCTCCCACTGGGGGAAGGGACTCAGCACATGCAATTAATTAATGGTGGTCTCTAAAAGACTCAGGCTTTATCATCATCCAAACCGAAGCTAACACGGAGCCCTTTCACAAACTCCCCCCTCTCCAAACATTCCTGAGAGGACTTGCCTTTCACAACATCCGGGCAGACGGGGTAGTCGTAGCACTGAAGTCTGCATCTGTCTGAGTTGAGGAGAAGAGAAGAATATAAGGAGAAACGTCCACGTCCTTAAATGGTGCCAATTCAGAAGGCTCCATCCCACCCAGTGGACCTTCTCCCACCCTCGTCATCTGCGGGGGCCTCTGTGACCAGCATCTACTTGCGTAGATTTAGACTAGATATAAGGCAGAAATTCTTCACTATGAGGGCTGTGAGGCACTGGCACAGGTTGCCCAGAGGAGCTGTGGATGCCCCATCCCTGGAAGTGCTCAAGGCCAGGTTGGATGAAGCCTTGAGCAACCTGGTCTGATGGGAGGTGTCCCTGCCCATGGCAGGGGGGTTGGAATGAGCAATGCTAAGCCCCTGGAAGCAGACCATAGCAAGGTGAAAGAAATCTTTGTGCCCTGTCAGGCAAAGCCCCAAACTTCAGCCCCATCTTCCTCCTTCCTGCAGCGCTGCAGAGGAACAAAGCTACCAGTCCGCAAGTGGGACTCGGCTTCAAGGTGGGATGTCTGCAGCCGCCAGGCAGAGGCTGGAGCCAGGGCCAGGATGGAGCGAGAAGGCATGGAGCTGCTGTGGGCTGCAGGGAGGCTGCAGAGTGTTTCTTACCCATGCTGAAGGCCTTCTGGTTCACTCTCCCCAAGAGCAGAGGTGCTGGGACTGGAGGAGCAGCTTGCTGTCTGTCTTGCTGGAGTGGGTCGTGTAGTGCCAGGGCTGCTCAGAGGGACCTTATATACACGGCTAAGGGGTGGGGGGCAGAAAGCAAGCTGCCAAGGGAGGAGCGAATGTTCCCAAGCGTTTGGGAGGTGCCAGACCAGCGCTGTGGCTTGTTTCCGCCTTGCTAACCACCAATCTAGAGGAAAAATCTGCTAGTCCGTGCAGGTCCTTTCCTGAAGCACAAGCCACCCCTATCTGATCCTGGGGCCCTGCTCATCTCCAATGGGACTTCTTCAGGCTCTGGAGGCCTCCGTGGCCCAGCCAAGACACAAGCTAATTAAAGCCGTCCCCCATGCCCAGCTTCTTGCAATAGAAATGTGCAGCAATTGCAAATTCCACACGAGGGATGAGAAGCCCAGCTAGATAATTGGCCCCACCAGCAGCCTCCTGGAAATTACGAGGCTTGAACTCATGGAGGCCACCAAAGGCACCTCCGAAATCTGGACCCTGACGCAAGGCACGTCTCTGTTTGAGGGCTCGGAGGACGACACGGGCTCCCTGCCACCAGCTCAGAAAGCCAGGCCCACAGGTTCCTCCACCCGTAAAGAAGACTTCCTGAGCTCTAAAGAACTGGGATGCAAGGATTCCGAGAGGCAGGGGCTCCAACAGTACTGAACTCACAAGAGACCTGAGGAGTTGCCGCCAGCTCCCAAGCACTCAGAAAACAACTAAGGCCAGGAACGGATGCCTCAGGACATACACTCTGTGCCAGTCTTGATCCAGCACTTCTCCAGATCAAGACACGCCAGCTGCCTCTCAGGCTTGCACCTGCATACGGGAGAGTCAGCCGACCTGTGAAAAATAGGGACCTTGAGGATTCGGGGCAGTTCAGCAGCACAACACGGCACTGCAGCAGTGGCCACATCCTCTCTGCACCTCCCTGAAGCAGAACGATGCCACAGAAAACTGATGATGGAGGTGTCTCCATGTCCACCTGCTTGGACAAACTGTGGCTCTGAGGGACAGGACATGGCCAGTCTGCTCCAGGGTTGCCACCAGGGGAATCTTCTCACCTTGCCCTTCACCCCACTGCACAGCTCCATGGGTTCTTGGGACAGGGCCATGACTGGGTGGCATAAACCCCTACAAGCCACCAAGCGCCGTGGAACGTGAACGAGCATCATATCTCGCGGAAGAACTCCTCAATCAGCAGGCAAATTACATCGGGTAAGTAATTGCTCCACGTAGGAATGCAGAAACTTCTGACAGAGCCACTAAAGAAGCCCTCGGGAGATCCCTATCAGAAGAGAGGACATCTCGCCCAGGCTCTAATTAATAGCTCTCTGGCTTCAGAACAGCTCTCTAAACAGGTGACAGGGGGACACGGGAGCAGCCAAACACTTGGTCTCTTCTGTAAGAGAGGAGCATCAAGCTGACACAATTGCCAAAAGATTCTTAGAAGAACTTGTGATCTCTTCAGCACAAACGCATCTTGTCAGTTTTACTGCAAAGGGCAAAGGCAGGCTGAAGAGGGGTTATTACCTGCCACAGCTGGACCCTTCCACACAAGCCGTCAATGGACAGTTAGTGCTGCCAATGTTGCTGCCCAGCTACGTCAAGTTTCTCTGTGAGACAAGAAGAAGGTGGTAAAAGACCATCACGGAGGAGAGCAGAAAGCATTCAAAGCAATGGCACAAAACCTTGTTTGATTAGCTGCCAGAGAAGTGGAGTCCTACTCAAGGCAAGAGCGACTCCCGTGAAAGAAATTACGTCCTCTGCCAGCACCAAGAGGGGTCAAGAAAAGCCATCAAGATCAAAGCCCAGGACTGCCCTTCTGCCTTGATGACCTGACAGTAACATTTAGGAGCAGGGGGAAATACATGCATGGCAGTAAAATGCACTGGAATCACCTTACATGTGATTGGGCTTGCCAAACGCTTTTGGTTCAGGTAGCAGCCAAGGAAAAATGTCTGGCACACAGGCTCATGCTCATTTTTTCCACAGAATTTGACTTTCAGGCTGGCACGGCCTGAAGATGGGCTCCAGAAAATGGTCACCAGGGGATGCTGCCCACTGAAGGGCACTCAGGCCTGATGGGAGGGTGCAGCTGCAGCGGCTGGAGCGGCTGCTCCATCAGAGGCAACGTCAGGGGCTTGGCTGCTGCCCTGACAGAGTGCTTTTGCAGTCACCATGTGCATGTCTCACTGCACCTTCTTGCACCTGTACACCTGCTAATTAAAAACTTCATTAGTCTGCTGCTCATTAACAAAGTGTGCTGGTCATCCTAGTTGGCTTTCCTCGGTGACGTCTTTGGCATCCCTCACAAAACCAAGCTGTGGGGCGTAGAGTTTTCTAATTAAAGCTGATAGGAGGAAGGATAAGAGCAGGCTCAGCAACACCAACAAGAATACAAGCAATGCTTGGTCGGGAACAACATCGCTACGGCCTGCTATCGGCCCAAGAAAAGCTCCCTGTGGCAGGCACAGATAGGAAGTTGTGTCATGGAAAAGCAACCAGGGGCTTCATGCTGCAGCCCAGACCAAGGTGGCAGCTCTGTCCTGCCCATCACTTCCAAGCCTGATAGGGAAGAACATGCTGTCATTTTGATAATGGGCATGACGGGGTGAAGCAATCTGGTGTGGACTGGTACTGCACACTGAATGCGCTGGGAGAAGACCTTGCTTCTGCGAGGACACTGAGGCTGCTCTTAGCACCCAAGCAACAACTCCCCCAACAATGGGACCGCTTTCCGACTTTCCCCCAGCTCTTCAGGGTGGACAACTTCTCCCTTCCCACCTGACCCTGCCATATAACGCTGGAGGTGCCCTGGTATCTAAGCCTTGCTCACAATCCTGTATTATGAAATCCCCCTTTCCTGTCCTTTTGACCTGCCCCCATACTCTTACAGCCTTCTACCAGATTCAGACAGTTCAGATAGGCGCTGGGCACCAAAGGAGCAGCAGACTTTGGAAGGACTCTAGCACCAGTGCCCCAGCAAAAAATGCCAGCAGAGCTATGTTGTCTAAGACCTCACCGTGCTGCAGGTCTCTGTTGCAGTCCCTTTCCCCCTTCAGGAAGGGAAGCACACCATCCAATGCTTGTGTTAAAACAGGCATGATTTTTCACTTCAAACAGCAGGGGCAACACAAGTGTTGGTGGTTAATTTGCAACCTGTTTATGTGGCACAGGAAACTTAACAAAGTTCACTGTTAACTTCTTCAAGATGTGGCTTAGAGTGTGTCAGCTTGGAGCTCTTACAGCTCCACACATCAGTGTTTACTTACTAATGATCCTAACCCACAGGGAGTCTGATTACCAGCAGCTGCCAGTCTGTCTTGCTGATGTTGTGAAGCAGAGCTTTACTGGCCAATTTATACTCACGGAGTGAGGCCCAATTTGTTTTTGTCTTTTCTACCTGAACTTCAGTGGGGCCTGACATTTCACCAGCAGCAAGGTACACAGAAATCGCAGCCAATGTGTGGAATGAGTGGTCCCCATGTTCCAACTCTACCAACAGCAGTGAACATGAAATAGAGAGGAAAAAGAGGATAATTTTTGAAGCAGACTGATATCCATGCTTACCTGAAACCTTCTTGTGCATGAGGAAAAATGTATAACAAATGTGAAATTGCACTGCTGATGGAAAGGAAGGTGACAACAGGAGGTCACCTCACGGGCACTTGCCTGTTATTTGCAGATATAAGCCAATGGAGGAACAATATATTTTAAGCTATAGTGGTTCAAGTTGTTGGATAAAGTCTCTGCTGAAAAAAGGCACTTTATGTCCTTCTCTAACCTGAGAACACAGAAAGAAATATGTGCTTTTCCTTGAATTGCTCCAACTTGACATCAGATGTGCTGTCTTCAGGAGAGAAGCTGCTACCATGAGCATGCAAGGTTCATTGAGTTCCTTCTAAAATCCACCAATCTCCTCTGAAAAAGAAGAAGAAAGCTGGTATTACGGACAAAGGAATTGTATTCTAATGTAAGTGTCTCTCGCACTTTGCAATTCTTTCTGTATCTAGGTTAAGATCTCGTTTTCAATGACTTGCATTTTAAGTGACTAGGGATGGGTCCCAGTTCCATATTTGCCTACACAAGCATTGAGGGGTAATCCAAAAATCCTTTTCCTTGTATCTTCTTCCAAAAGCTCCAGATCTCATCTACTTCCCAGAAACATGCCACCTCAGGCATAGTGTGCACAGCTTGGGAGCTCATAAGTTTGTTCTCATATCTGTGACATAAAATCAGGAAAAAAAATTAAACTCAGAAGTATCAGTTTGTTCTTTTTCCTTGATGACACATCATCGAAACATGTGATGCTTCCATTCCATCCTAAAGTGATGACGCTCATCTTTCAGGTTGGACAGGCAGTGGGTCACATAGCCAAAGGCAAAAATATTTCACTCAGAGAAGCAGAGAAAAAAAAGGGACCTTAATGCAAGCAGTCACTTAGGCCTTGCTGCTGCTGGGACTGCCTCTAGGGATTCCGTGAGGGTAATACTGGCCTTGATGCTGCTTTTTGGTAGCACATCTCTGGCTGGGACAGGTGGAGAGATCAAAGCTGAAGTCCGACATTCTTTCAGGAACTGGATTACACAGCCCATGCCAATGAATGCCTTAAAAACATTTACCTAAAAAAATAAGATAGCTGAAACTGTTCCTTTTGAAGACAGAAGTAAGAGTCTGCTAGTGCTCTCAATACTGCATTGACACTGGATCTAGGTCAGGTTGATGGTTGTACTTGATGATCTTGAAAGTCTTTTCCAACATAATGATCCTACGAGTCTGAATCTATGATTCTATGAAAAGTTCACAATGCCTTGAAGCATGTCAGGCACAAAGCCCTCAAGACAAAATAAATCGGGAGATGATTTTTCTGGCTCTCATTCATCTGACCTGTTTGAAATGGCCAACTCCAAGTGACTTGAAACACAGTGCCAGTATGCCATTTTCCCTCTCCATAGGCATAAAGGCAATGAAGGCAACTACGCACGTGTCCTCCTCCAGAGTGTCCTGCTCTAAGGCTGATTGAGATGGATCCCACCACAGACACATTGGTTCACAGAACACCCTTTGCAAGAGCAGACTGATCAGAGTAGTTGTTTCAGAAGATAAACTGGATTTGCAGCCTCATGAAGGAGATCAAATCTGATTCCTCGTGTACCGTGGGAGTGGGTCATGAGCAGAGTGCACAACACAACAGCTTGGCTCTTATGGAGCATGCTCTGCTCTGCCAAAGCTGCTGGGTGCCCTGTGCGGCCAAGCCGTCAGGCTTCATGAACCTGGCTCAGTGGATGCTGTCCCCACTCTCAGCTACAGAGAAGCTGGAGGCTCAGACAAGCCCAGAGCAAAGTCAGCCGAGCTCACCTCCTGCAGAGGGACATCAGTGCAGCCCCAGTGGAGCAGTGACAAGCCAACAGCAACAGGCACAGATCACCCAGGGTCAGCACACAGGCGGTGGCAGGACACCAATGGCTCAGGAAGCAGCAGGGGAGAAGAGTCCGCCGACGACACGTGAAACAGAAAGACTGCTCCAAACTTCAGTATGAGTGGTACGCAAATGGCCAGAAAAGCAGAGGTGCATTTAAAGCTAAAGGCAAACCTTGTTAAAAGCAGGTAGACCACTCAAAGCTAACATCCACCACACTGCTTCTCTTGATCCCTTCATTTAGTACAGACAAACCAAACGTCACAGCACTACTGGACTCATACTTGGTACACACAGTGCCTTTCAGCATGTCACTTCCACAGATGATACCACGCACAGGCTACATTCAAGGTTTGCTGCAGGGAACCGGAGCATAGCACGACTGCGTTTCTCCTCCCTCAAGGCACCTGTCTTTTTTCCATTATTACTCCGGCCACCCCTTCCCCTACAAATGAGCTGTTTGCTATTGGAGCAAGAGTCACAGGGGAGGGGGCAGAAAGATCTGACCAGAAGCATGGGAAGAGTAGGGTCACTCCTCCCCACTACAGCCCACAGCTACAACCGGATAAACCCATCTGAAACCCACATCCTTAGGTTGTGATTTCAGGCACCAGCTAATGAGCAGCCACTTGAGGCTGCCACCAAACAGCCCTGCCACGTGCAGCCACAGGGAAATTGTCCACACCAATGGACAGTGAATCACGTTTTTGGCGGCACAGGTTTCTGCCGGATCAGGTCGTTGAACTGACTTCTCCCACAGCCCCACAATCACTCCATCTGACACCAGAGGAGTGGCAGCACCATGCAGCTGGGGAGCACGGACGAGCAGGACATGCTTTTTTTCCTGGCACCCAAGCTACACGACAGCAGTGGATGCATTGCGAGCCCCATGTCTTCCATGTCTCTGCCTGAAGACAGGCATTAGCAACTCAGCTAATATATGCAACTCAACTCATATACTGCGCAGTTTACTTAAACATTTCAGGTTTCACTCCAAGGAACCATTTTATACTTCTTCATATGAGTTTTTGGTGAGTGTCTACATATCACGGTAACAAATGTGAAGGCAGAAAACAGGTTAGTGTCTTCTATTAGAGAAGAGATTATTTTTATCTATGGTAAAACGACCTAATCAATACACTTTTCCATCCTCTGCAATATCCATGCTTCCTCTGCAAAATTCTTTAAGAAACATTTAATCATAATAGAAGTCATAAAGTTACACTAGCATCCTTATGTCCCTGGCAACATCCCTTAAAGAAAGGTTCATCTGAAAAGAAGACCCAGGGCAGAATGGAGCATTCACAGTGGCTGTATGGTCAACAGGATTTTTTCGGGACACTAGTTTTCAGTCCTGTGTCTACAAGCTTTATCTTAACCATGTGCATGAATGAGTTGCGCAGTCCAAAAGTATCCTCAGCTACACATGCAACTTCATCTACCCTTGAAGCTTGTGCCCAAGAAAAAAAAAAAAAAAGCATTTATGGGGAGCTGCCAAAACATGAGGATGACTTGACAGACACAGGCAGCAGGGCAAAGCGTATCTTCCAAACCACCACTAGAGGGAACAGACAAAGCATCCAGCTTCAGATTAAGGGAGTGGAGCATCTCCCTTAGGAGGAAAGGCTGAGGGAGCAGGGTCTCTTTAGCTTGGGGAAGAGGAGACCGAGGGGTGACCTTATTAATATTTATAAATATGTAAAGAGGGAGTGTCAGGAGGACGGAGCCAGGTTCTTCTCGGTGACACCCAATGATAGGACAAGGGACAGTGGGTGCAGGCTGGAACATGGGAGGTTCTGCTTAAATATGAGACAAAACTTTTTTTTAAAGTTTTAAAAGAGGGCAATTTCTTCTAGACTTCTTGGACACCTCATTGAGGAAGCTATGGAAGCAATCTCCAGAAAGGCTGGATTTTCTCTAGGACCAATCAGGGTGCACAAAAGCAGCCAGCAATAACTTTGCTGATGGGATGGGTGAAGGAAGGAAATGAACTTTCTCTTCCAATGTAGATAAGTAAAAAGCTAAAATTTATAAGGATCCACAGTATATCAACATTTTTGCAACCTTTGAGTCTCACGGAGACAAACAGGCACTCTTGCACTATCAGTGATCCCGTAGAAGTGATTTCCCAAACGTCAACCTTATCATTAATCACTGCTGAAAACAATATAGAAAGGTTCAGTGAAGTAAGACACATGAAGATCTAGGTAATGCAAAGAACAATTTTATTTGTGTTTAAAGCAGAACACAAGAGCAAACCAGTGTCAGGAAACAGGCACCTCTTTTCAGATTAAAGCACTACACGCTCCTTTGGCTGTAATACAATACTGACCCAAGCATGCCATAAGCAAGCCTCAAGTGCTCTCGCGCCAGGGAAAGACTGTCCAGGAATGACCTGGATGAAGAACAGCAACTCGGACAAAATTGATGCTTTGCCTTCTTTGGCCTTCATTTCCAAATGTGAATGAGCTCTGAATCATAACAGAGTTCAACAGCTTCCCACCAGGCCCTGCTACTCGACAGCAATAGCTATCAGGCTGGGGCTGGCCAGAAAGGTGCCCAACAGGCCCACAGCAATGACAAACAGCACGGTGGGTATGCAGACATCTGTGAAGTGGAGCTGTGCGTACTGCACATCTCTACATGGTAAGTAGCAAGCACCCTGAACCCTGCTCTGTGAAGTGTGCCCAGGGGTTTCTTTGCACTGAAACCAAAGGCTGCCTGGACTGACTGCTCAGACACACAGTGCCACAAGGTGAATACCGTGCCGTGTGTCTGTGCTCACCACTGGTCTGCCTGAACCAAAGCCTCCAACAGGACAGAGCTGCTGTAGTTCACGTTAGCAGAAACCTAGATTCCAGCAATGAATGGGAACCCCCAGACCCAATTACCCTACACTCTGTTTTGACAGCTGCACCAAAGACTAGAGAGAAGAAGGGAGCCTAGGCGATGGCGTCTAGGCCAAGATGTCAGAGGTGGAATCTCCGCAAGGGAAGCGGATAGCATGGGCAAGGCAAGGCCCATTGGGTTCCTTTCCAAAATCCACCAGGAAGTTCTTGTTCACGGTCAGGCCTCCTTTCTCAGTGTCCACATCAATCTGCAGCATGACAGAGCCTTCCCTGCGAGGGGGTGAGAGAGCAGGTATTACAGACAAGCACACCGGGGCCCTTCATGCCCTTCATGAGGTGGAGACATTCTCCCTGACATCTTGTCTTCTCCACAGAGAAGACAGCAGAGGCCCACTTCCAGCAGCGGCATACACCAGCACCCATGGCTCCGTGCTGAATTCTCACCGGAGGCGAGTAAACTGCCGGGCATGATGTGACAGATAGGCCGGGGCTTGCCTTTGTGTTGGAGGTCATCTTTACTAAACCAAAACATCTCTGGTGGAGCAGAGATGTGGCATGGCTCTGAGAGATCTACAGATGGATTCACTCCACCTGCAAGGTTGATCAATGTACGCGCTCCCAAGCCAAGCCCTGCCACTGCAGCTCCACACAGGGAGCAGGTTCAGAGGTGCATGGGAGACAACTGCATGTGCAATTCAACAAGAGCAAGCTGCAGCAACCGCAAATGCATCCTTGCAGTCCCCTGGGTGAGGCACCTTCCCCACTTCTAGCAATGAGGCCTTTCAAAAGAGGCCCCTTTCCTCCCACAGATTTCTTACTTGACCACGTTCGGGTAGAACTGCTTGTCCCACGTGCTGTAGAACGAGTTGGTGACGTACAGCCTCTTGCCATCCACGCTGAGCTGCATCTTACAAGGGCCACCGTACACCCTCTTGCACTGGAGGCACAACAGAGAGCAGTGATGTCACGGGCCTCTTTCTTTCAGCAGACAAGCAAAAGCAGAGGCAGCAAAGCAGAGAGGCAGAGCAGAATGGCTGCCATCCCTCCTAACACAGGCAGGCTATTAAACACTGCAGGCACGCTGGCAACGGCCATGGAGACCTAACCCCAGAGACTCTGGGGAGAGACTGAGCAGAGCAGAGCCAAAGTCCAAAGGACACCGTCGAACAGAGCGGCTGCGCAGCTCACCTTGATCACCAAGGGCTCCGGCTGGCACTTCAGCTCTTCATCTCTACACACAGTCACGGGCCCGCCTCTGAGGATGCTGCCTCCCACAAACACCTGGAAGCAAGGCAGTGGGAGACGTGTGGCTTGTCTTCTAACCACCGCCAGGTACCGCTAAGGAAGCCAACACTGCAAGCCCCTCTGCCCCTGCCTTACCTGTCCCACCAGCCTGGGCTTGCAGGTTTTGGAGATCTCGTACTGGCGGATGTCTCCATGCAGCCAGTTGCTGAGATACAGGTATTTGTCATCCAAGGAGATGACCATGTCGGCTGTGAAGGCTAGGACACAGAAAAAAGAACTCTGGAGGAGGCGGCGTCAGCAGAAAACTCAGCCCCTCTAACAAGGCGTGCATTGGGTTTACAGGGCACAGCCCTGAGGGCCAGCCGCTGGGCTTTGCCAGGCTGCACAACACAATGCTCTCAGAGGAAAAAGGAAACGCCACATCAGGGCTCACTAACCTGGCATCTTGGGGAGAATCCATCCCGTCACGTCCTTGGCTGGTATCTGAATCACCTCCTCTACTGACCAGGTGTCTCTCTGCAAAGGAACAAACACCGCACCATGGGCGTTCCTGGCTGCTCAGGCAAGAGCCCTCCCCTGCGCTCAACCGCTTGCGCAGCCAGGCAAATCTGCGCAAGGAAGGCTACCACTCCACGCAGCTACTGTGAGCAGACGGAATTAAGGACAGCATTGTTTGATACCACTGGCTAGGCTCAGATTCTTTGCTAAAATTCATCTCCCAGATCTTCATCAAGGCAGTCCCAGCTGGTCACAATACCTTCACGTTCAGTGCAAAATCAGACACCGCTCACTCCAGCAGGTGTCCCCAAAGCAGGGTCTAGCTGTGGCCCCCTCCACGTGCCTACTCCTTCCACCCCACTGAGTGCAGGCAGCGCTCAGTCCCAGATGTCTAAGTGTCTGCCGTCGCAGTCAGGTGAGAGGACCCCATGTGATGGGCTCCAGAGATGATGGGAGAAGCTCAGGCACCACGTGGAGAGCCCCGGCTCCTGCCGAGCACACACGCAGCAGGAGGATGCTGCCCTGAATTTCTTCCCGCAGCTTCTCAGTCACCCTGCAAGCTCACCACGCCACGCCTGGGTTTCTGGTGGCTGCTCGCAGAATACTTGCCTCGCAACAAGCCTTGTAGAAGCGGTAGATGATGCCACTCAGGGCACAGCTGACGTAGCCCTCAGCAGCATTGGGGTTGTGGAGGAATTTAACGCTCAAGGGCAAAGAGTCCTCCCCCAGGTCAAAGCACTGGGTCAGGGTGCGGCAGGACAAGTTCCACACGTTCAGGCGGCGCCCAAAGACCCCTGAGGAAGAGGAAAGGCGAGAGTCAGGAGAGGGCAGGGGAGCTATGGAGATCGATAACACCTAAAAATGCTCCCTAGCAGGGACAGCCACGGCAGCGTCTACGCAGAATTAGCAGCAAAATGCAGTGACTTTGGGAGCAGAGGGAGAAGACAGGAACCAGCCTGTCTTGAGGAGAGACGCTGAAAGTCCTGTGGCAGTGCTTGTAAGACGGGCCATTTTGGGTCAACTCCGCCTGCCCCCGCTCCCCGGTTCTGGACCGTTCAGCAACCGCATCAACATCCTCCCATGATCCTGGTAAGTTCTGGCTTAGTGCTTGTATCCCCATTCTCACCTTTCTTCAAATCATCAGGATTAAATCCACGCCCCGCACGTTTTGGAACCAGTCCGGCAGAGCTGATGAGAACATTGTGGCAGGGCTGGTACCAGAAGTCATAGCCAGTTGGAGGGGCCTCGCATTCATTTTCCCAGTTACCCTTCAGCTCAAATGTCTCTCCATCCAGCACAATAAATCCTCCTGTGATGCAAGAGGGGATGCACAACAGATTGAATACTTATCTTTCCAACCAGTCATGTTGTTCATGGTCTTATTGTAGGGAAAAGTACCTTTTCCATTGCCAGCTGGATCTCCCATGTTGGCAATCAGTATATCACCATTAGGCAGGGTATGAGGTACACTGAGGTATCCTTTGTTGCACTTCCAGAAGACATCCACCGGCTCAATCGTCTGGAAAAAGAGGACACACAGATGGAAGCCTCATTTCAGACTACATGGCAGAGCCTTTTGCCATCTGAGGTTTCTGATGCTCGCAGGAGTTTTCTTTGCAAGAAATCCCATGCGCTAGGCCTTGCTTGTCCTTGGAAAGAAGCAAAGAAGCCACTGAGCTCTCCTTTACAAGGACAACATGAATGCAGCAACTTGTAAGAGCTTATTTGCCCACCTTACTCTTTGGGATGGGGGCCAGGCATGGGGTGCTACATGGCTTCCAGTTACTAGACACTCCCTGAATGCAGCAGGCACAGAGAAGGCAGGAAAATGAGGATCGGAGCCTCCCCTCAGTCTGAGGAGGAGAAATCTGAGGGGGAACCATGACCCAGGTCTCTAAGATCAGGGGGAAGAAAAGAAGAGGAGGAACACCGTCTTCCCTGTGCATTATTCCAGAAGTACCAGTTCCCAACTCCTTCCCAGAAACTTGTCTTTGAATCACCTGAGGCATACCTTACACAGCTTGGGAGCCCGGCACTGTGAACCCACATCCACCACGTAAATACGGGAAGAAATCAAACAGGGAAGAATCAGCTTGTTCCTTTTCGTTGTGATATTGTCAAAGCAGACGCTGCCAGCGCTCCACCCTGAGGAATGTAGCTCGTCTTTGAGGTTGGGCATGGGCAGGCGGTGGATCACCTAGGCAGTCAAAGGCAAAGTTAGGGTTCAGTCAGGGAGGCAGGGAGAAAAGGGGACATTAATACAGGCAGATACTTCTGTCTTTGTAGCCTCCATGTGACTAGAGCTGGGACTGCCTCTAGAGACGCAGGGAGGAGAACATTGCTCCTTACACTAGCCACTGCCCTTTGACAGGTGACTGTGTGCAGCTGAGAAATGTGGCGATATCAAAGATTCATTCAACAATTCCTCACCCCATGCCACTAAAATTCAGAAAATTACATATGAAGAAATTATGATTATCATCTTGACATGTCATTCACTCTGGAAGCTCCTCCAAACACTGGACTTTCAGAAGTCTGTATTTTCTTTAAAGTGCATTTTCTCCTAATCTCTTGCACTAATGGACTAATCAGGTAATATATATACACCCTTGATGTAGACAATCTGCCTAGCATTTACTTGTTTCTGAAGGATGCTAATTTCCCATTTAGGATGACAGCAGACAGGTTGGTTCAGAGCATTCTGAAATTGCAGTACAATAGAAAAAAGATGAAATCTGCAAAAGTGCAGGATACCCTAAACCATCTGGGTCACTAGCGAACATTTTCCCTGCTGAGCAGCCACTGGCAGCGTGATTCAGAGCATGTGCTCAAAAGTTCACTAGCAGCACCAAGATGCTCTGGAAATGAGTTGGGAAGTGAATCACCACTGGCTTGTCCCCTGGGACAAAGAGATGCTGATGATTCAACTGGAGTCAGGTACGCAGGGGACAGCAGAAAAGCAGCAGGGAGTTAAAATTCGTAGCAGACAACATCTCAGGCTGGTGCATATCGCCAGTGGAAAAGCAAGAAATAGGCCTGTCATGGCAAAAATTATTGGTTGCCCAGACAGTCATGAAGAAGATGTGAAAAACAAATAGGAAGCAGGAGAAAAGAGTCAACCCAGAGACAGGCACGAAGATACAGAAAGAAAAGAAGGTGCAAGGCATAAAAAACAACAAGCATGACAGAGTGGCTGCAAAGCAATCTGAATTTCCACAGCAGAAAAGAGTAAATGTCATGAATCTGGAAGCACAAAGACAGCAGCTAGTCATCAGCTCAGTAGAAACAGTCTAGGCACATGTACCTGGCAGTAATACGGAGATCTGGGGTTGAGATCGATGGTGGCCAAGAAGTCAGGTTGGTCGATGCATGTTTCTCGGTAAGTACAGGTCACATAAGCAACCTCTTCTCTAGGAGCTTCAAACATAGAAAACTTTTGTTAAAATGAGACATAAACTGTCCATAAAAGAAAAAAAAAAAAAAAGCTGCAGCAGACTCTCAGATAAGACTAAGCTACATTTTCTGCAGCTACAACCTTCCTCCTTGGTCAATGACAACTGCCCAGCCCTGGCTCACCACTGGCCCAGAGCTGAGAACACAACAAAAGCAGATCACTGTATAGCTCCAGTTTTCTCCCACTGGGGGAAGGGACTCAGCACATGCAATTAATTAATGGTGGTCTCTAAAAGACTCAGGCTTTATCATCATCCAAACCGAAGCTAACACGGAGCCCTTTCACAAACTCCCCCCTCTCCAAACATTCCTGAGAGGACTTGCCTTTCACAACATCCGGGCAGACGGGGTAGTCGTAGCACTGAAGTCTGCATCTGTCTGAGTTGAGGAGAAGAGAAGAATATAAGGAGAAACGTCCACGTCCTTAAATGGTGCCAATTCAGAAGGCTCCATCCCACCCAGTGGACCTTCTCCCACCCTCGTCATCTGCGGGGGCCTCTGTGACCAGCATCTACTTGCGTAGATTTAGACTAGATATAAGGCAGAAATTCTTCACTATGAGGGCTGTGAGGCACTGGCACAGGTTGCCCAGAGGAGCTGTGGATGCCCCATCCCTGGAAGTGCTCAAGGCCAGGTTGGATGAAGCCTTGAGCAACCTGGTCTGATGGGAGGTGTCCCTGCCCATGGCAGGGGGGTTGGAATGAGCAATGCTAAGCCCCTGGAAGCAGACCATAGCAAGGTGAAAGAAATCTTTGTGCCCTGTCAGGCAAAGCCCCAAACTTCAGCCCCATCTTCCTCCTTCCTGCAGCGCTGCAGAGGAACAAAGCTACCAGTCCGCAAGTGGGACTCGGCTTCAAGGTGGGATGTCTGCAGCCGCCAGGCAGAGGCTGGAGCCAGGGCCAGGATGGAGCGAGAAGGCATGGAGCTGCTGTGGGCTGCAGGGAGGCTGCAGAGTGTTTCTTACCCATGCTGAAGGCCTTCTGGTTCACTCTCCCCAAGAGCAGAGGTGCTGGGACTGGAGGAGCAGCTTGCTGTCTGTCTTGCTGGAGTGGGTCGTGTAGTGCCAGGGCTGCTCAGAGGGACCTTATATACACGGCTAAGGGGTGGGGGGCAGAAAGCAAGCTGCCAAGGGAGGAGCGAATGTTCCCAAGCGTTTGGGAGGTGCCAGACCAGCGCTGTGGCTTGTTTCCGCCTTGCTAACCACCAATCTAGAGGAAAAATCTGCTAGTCCGTGCAGGTCCTTTCCTGAAGCACAAGCCACCCCTATCTGATCCTGGGGCCCTGCTCATCTCCAATGGGACTTCTTCAGGCTCTGGAGGCCTCCGTGGCCCAGCCAAGACACAAGCTAATTAAAGCCGTCCCCCATGCCCAGCTTCTTGCAATAGAAATGTGCAGCAATTGCAAATTCCACACGAGGGATGAGAAGCCCAGCTAGATAATTGGCCCCACCAGCAGCCTCCTGGAAATTACGAGGCTTGAACTCATGGAGGCCACCAAAGGCACCTCCGAAATCTGGACCCTGACGCAAGGCACGTCTCTGTTTGAGGGCTCGGAGGACGACACGGGCTCCCTGCCACCAGCTCAGAAAGCCAGGCCCACAGGTTCCTCCACCCGTAAAGAAGACTTCCTGAGCTCTAAAGAACTGGGATGCAAGGATTCCGAGAGGCAGGGGCTCCAACAGTACTGAACTCACAAGAGACCTGAGGAGTTGCCGCCAGCTCCCAAGCACTCAGAAAACAACTAAGGCCAGGAACGGATGCCTCAGGACATACACTCTGTGCCAGTCTTGATCCAGCACTTCTCCAGATCAAGACACGCCAGCTGCCTCTCAGGCTTGCACCTGCATACGGGAGAGTCAGCCGACCTGTGAAAAATAGGGACCTTGAGGATTCGGGGCAGTTCAGCAGCACAACACGGCACTGCAGCAGTGGCCACATCCTCTCTGCACCTCCCTGAAGCAGAACGATGCCACAGAAAACTGATGATGGAGGTGTCTCCATGTCCACCTGCTTGGACAAACTGTGGCTCTGAGGGACAGGACATGGCCAGTCTGCTCCAGGGTTGCCACCAGGGGAATCTTCTCACCTTGCCCTTCACCCCACTGCACAGCTCCATGGGTTCTTGGGACAGGGCCATGACTGGGTGGCATAAACCCCTACAAGCCACCAAGCGCCGTGGAACGTGAACGAGCATCATATCTCGCGGAAGAACTCCTCAATCAGCAGGCAAATTACATCGGGTAAGTAATTGCTCCACGTAGGAATGCAGAAACTTCTGACAGAGCCACTAAAGAAGCCCTCGGGAGATCCCTATCAGAAGAGAGGACATCTCGCCCAGGCTCTAATTAATAGCTCTCTGGCTTCAGAACAGCTCTCTAAACAGGTGACAGGGGGACACGGGAGCAGCCAAACACTTGGTCTCTTCTGTAAGAGAGGAGCATCAAGCTGACACAATTGCCAAAAGATTCTTAGAAGAACTTGTGATCTCTTCAGCACAAACGCATCTTGTCAGTTTTACTGCAAAGGGCAAAGGCAGGCTGAAGAGGGGTTATTACCTGCCACAGCTGGACCCTTCCACACAAGCCGTCAATGGACAGTTAGTGCTGCCAATGTTGCTGCCCAGCTACGTCAAGTTTCTCTGTGAGACAAGAAGAAGGTGGTAAAAGACCATCACGGAGGAGAGCAGAAAGCATTCAAAGCAATGGCACAAAACCTTGTTTGATTAGCTGCCAGAGAAGTGGAGTCCTACTCAAGGCAAGAGCAACTCCTGTGAAAGAAATTACGTCCTCTGCCAGCACCAAGAGGGGTCAAGAAAAGCCATCAAGATCAAAGCCCAGGACTGCCCTTCTGCCTTGATGACCTGACAGTAACATTTAGGAGCAGGGGGAAATACATGCATGGCAGTAAAATGCACTGGAATCACCTTACATGTGATTGGGCTTGCCAAACGCTTTTGGTTCAGGTAGCAGCCAAGGAAAAATGTCTGGCACACAGGCTCATGCTCATTTTTTCCACAGAATTTGACTTTCAGGCTGGCACGGCCTGAAGATGGGCTCCAGAAAATGGTCACCAGGGGATGCTGCCCACTGAAGGGCACTCAGGCCTGATGGGAGGGTGCAGCTGCAGCGGCTGGAGCGGCTGCTCCATCAGAGGCAACGTCAGGGGCTTGGCTGCTGCCCCGACAGAGTGCTTTTGCAGTCACCATGTGCATGTCTCACTGCACCTTCTTGCACCTGTACACCTGCTAATTAAAAACTTCATTAGTCTGCTGCTCATTAACAAAGTGTGCTGGTCATCCTAGTTGGCTTTCCTCGGTGACGTCTTTGGCATCCCTCACAAAACCAAGCTGTGGGGCGTAGAGTTTTCTAATTAAAGCTGATAGGAGGAAGGATAAGAGCAGGCTCAGCAACACCAACAAGAATACAAGCAATGCTTGGTCGGGAACAACATCGCTACGGCCTGCTATCGGCCCAAGAAAAGCTCCCTGTGGCAGGCACAGATAGGAAGTTGTGTCATGGAAAAGCAACCAGGGGCTTCATGCTGCAGCCCAGACCAAGGTGGCAGCTCTGTCCTGCCCATCACTTCCAAGCCTGATAGGGAAGAACATGCTGTCATTTTGATAATGGGCATGACGGGGTGAAGCAATCTGGTGTGGACTGGTACTGCACACTGAATGCGCTGGGAGAAGACCTTAGATCTAAACATATTTGTGTTATGTGTGTCTTGGCTGCAAAAACGTAAACGAATCTGTGACCTTAAATTAACAATAAATGAGAGAAGAACAGAAAATATTGTTAACAAGGAATAGGTAAACTGCACTGTGCCCTCATGTGGCCATCTAGAAGATTACTTACTTTAACTCCCAGCAAATGAAGTCATGCTGATACACAGAGGCAGTTTGGAAGTACCATGAGTTCCAGGAACCTAGGTCACGCTCGCTGTTTTCTTCACATTCTTACCTGCTTCCCAAGAGATGATGATTTCAACAAACAACATCAAATAGTGTATGCAGACCCAGAGTTTTATGTGCATGTGAGTAAGGATGGGTTTTAGCCAGTGGGTAAATCTTCTACAATAGTATTGGATGAACATTTGAGTATCTCTTTTTCTCCAGTTGTACAGAATGGAAGAGAAGCTCTGCTTGCAATAATGGGAACAAAGGTGACTTCAGCAAAAATAAATTCCTCAAAGAATTTCTAGACAAATGTCATTGCTACTTTCTGAAATGTTACATTTTATGTTCTCTGAAACAGAAAAAGATGAAATGCTAAAGAGAAAAAAAAGTGAAGCTCCGTCTGAGTCGAAGAACAATTTTATTGCTGATTTTTTACATCATCACATACACAGATGTTAAAATATAACCCAGCTCTGGAAACACATGGCTTCAGATTAGATATTGTGTCTACTGTATAACACTGATCAATTTATGAGTAAATTAAGCTTTGCAGGGAAAGGACACGTGCTCTGGGACAAGCCTATGAAATGTACACTTCTTAACAGATTCTCCACCACCACCTGGCAAACAATCCTTAAAAGATCGATGCGCTTGGCTTCAAAACCTACAGTCAATAGTGATTACACAGGACTTAAGGCAAAGATTAGAGAAATAAATGAGATGTATATCATGTTTCAGAAAGATTCACTTGGCTGCCTCAGAGAATGAGAAGAAAATGGAGCTTCTGTGGCTCACCCTAATGGAATTCTAAATTTAGACAGCGGACAAAGTCCTGGCTGAACTGATTCACCTGTATAAAATCAGAAGTGGGGGTAGGGAGGAGAGAGAGGGAGAAACAAACAAACAAAACAAACATGAAAAAAAGAAACAGCTCCATGCAACAATTAAATCCAGATATCTGAGGTACTGTCTCCCCCAGGATAACGAATCTCATGAGCTAGAACAGGCCCATCAGGTTCCTTCCCAAAATCCACTAGGAAGTTTTTGTTCACTTTCAATCCACCTCTTTCAGTATCCACATCAATCTGCAGCATAACAGAGCCTTCTCTGAAAAAGGGACAAGAAAACAGACATTGGGAAAAGGACTCATATTTACTGGGCAGGATTTGTCTTTGTTTCATATAGAAAGGAAATTAAATTCCAGATTCAAACTAGGCCTTAGCAGGTCTAAGAAGTGAGTCACACTGCCTCAGTGAAATCTGCAACCTCATATTAGCAATTAATGAGTGAAATAGTTCATTCATAGCAGTGAATGAGTGAATAGTTGTTAATTAACAAGGAAAAGACAAGCTGCACTATGCCCTCCTGTGGACACCTGGAAGATCATCTTTTCCACCCTTGATTTCCAAAAAATATAGTCAGGCTGATGTGCTTAAAGGCAGCTTGGAAGTAATACAGAAGGCTAGGCCATGTTTACTGTTTTCTTCCTATTCCTATTTACTAGTGCATACAGACCCAGAGTTTTGTGTGTCTGTTAAGGAGGGGGATGGATTCTGGCTTGTGAGTGAAACATCCAGATTGGAGATCTGCGTATAAAAAGTTACTGTATTCAGTCTCCTTGCCTGGGAACTTTGCTGTGTAGACCAGCTGGTATATGCACACTATTATTTAAGTAATAGTAGTAAAATCTTGAACATGGGCTTGTACAGTCATCACTTTCACCAAAGTGTACTTACTTGACAAGATCTGGGTAGAACTGCTTGTCCCATCCACTGTAGAGAGAGCTGGTGACATACAATCTCTTCCCATCCAAACTAAGCTGAATCATCTGAGGTCCACCTGGCACTCTCTTCCCCTAAAATTATAATAGAGAACAAGGCACTCAAGACAAGCTGTCACAGAGGTTGAGCACAAGAAATGCAACAGCAAGGAGAAACAAAACAACGTGACAGGCCTGCTACTTAGAGGACCATCCAGCATTCTGAAATCCTTGACACTCGAGTAACAAATCTTCCTGTTTTGGAGAGAGAACAGTTTTTATTGGGAACCTTATTTCTTATTAACAGGTAGCCTCAAAGCCAACTCAGATGGGTCTTGCTTACTTCACAGAACTAGTAATGTAAGAAAGTAGGGGCTGAAGGGATCACGATGCTGTGCTTGGATGGAAGCATCAAAAATCAAGCAAGAGATGGGTGGCATAACACAGTTGCAAATAAGAACACATCTATACAGCAGCTAGGTTACAAACTGCACTATGAATAAAAGGAATACGTGGAACTTCCTCAAACCATCTTCAGTAGACAACAGATCTTAGTCATGAGTATATTCAGATCTTGCACATCCCATAACACTTTGCATACATAGCTGCCTTGGCAGTGATAATATTAATGCACACTAATCATGGCCAGAGACAGTTAATATTCTTTCATTTTTCTATCACGCTAACTAGTTTTATAAAACTCTTTATCTGAAAACTTATACACACACACAAGGGATGCTGAGGAATACTACATGACCTGGTTTACTGTTTCAGTTGTTGAATGATTATCAGAAGGAATGATAGCAGCATGATGTATACACATTGAATTAGCTTTAAATTTGCTAGCTAACAACAGCAGGAAAGATGTAATTACACAGGCTTTGGTACAGTCAAACAGCTTGTACAATTCCATCAGGGACCCAGAACACTTACCAGGATTTACTAGCTCCAGTCCATGCTGAAATGTGATACCTGCAACCCAGGCTGTAAGCCAAGATATAAACTTACTCAGATATTGCTTTATATGTTGTACCTTTGACTGCAGTGTAGGGATATTTCAAAACAGATTATAATTAGCAGAGCACTGACAAATTACAACATGCATATTAGGAAAACCTACTTTGATCACAAATGGCTCTGGCTGACACTGCAGCTCCTTGTCTTCCATTACAGTTACAGGTCCACCTTTTATGATACTGCCTCCCAAAAACACCTGTAACCAAGGGAGGGTGTGAGAACAGGTGCTGGATATCAAAGGAACATGAAAGCAATATAGTGATAATTCTCAACAAGGGTAAATTGCCATTTCCTCCTTTTTAAAAAGGAGGAAATAAGATTGTACTGCCCTTGTACGTGGCAGCTTTTCTGATGCTGGCTTACCTGACCCACGAGCTTGGGTTTGCGAGTGTTGGAGATATCATACTGACGGATGTCTCCATGCAGCCAGTTGCTGAAATACAGGAACCTGTCATCCAGTGAGATGAGGATATCAGTAATAAGACCTTCAAGAAAATATGCAGTAGCAGTCACAAAATGGACAAGACCAGCAACAAACAAAACCACAAGCCTATGATCTTCCAAAATTCCAATCATATTAGCCTAAGAAAAATATGTTAAGAAATGGACTGAACAAACACAATCATCCTTGGAAACTCTGTGCTTACTCAAATGGAGGTTTAGACCCTACCAGCATTTCCAGGACCATTCTATAGCTCCGCTGTGGAACTACTGTGAGTTCACATACAAGACCCAAACTCAAAGTATTTTTCTATAGAAACTAACCTCAATCACTGAGCAATGTGAGAGCAGAGGCCTGACAAGATCTCCCACTTGGTGGCTCATAAACAAAGCTAAACTGGTTACATGGGAAGTGTTATATAAAGAATCCAAGCAGAAAATTAGTATTTTACAAGGAAAGTGTTTGACACTTAAAGATTTCCCAAAAAGTTACACTGCAGAAGGGAACTGAAGAGGAGAACACCCCATTTCTTCTCCAAACATGTCCATACTAACCAGGCATGTCAGGGAGAAGCCATCCTTGCACCTTTTTGCTGGGTACTTCAATCACCTTCTCTGCTGCCCAGTTTCCTTTCTGCAAAAGGCACAGGAGAAAACACAGCATTATTATTAGTGCCTTGATGTTAGCCAAGAAGCTCGCGTGACAGAGGAAGGAAAAGCAAACAGTACTATTTATTTAACAGGTCCTGTACGGAGGTAATACACACACTGCAATGAAGCGTTACCAAGGGGTGAGGATGGTAAGTATACCACCACTGAGAAGGAGCTGTGTTAGTGATTATACGATGAAACAACATCTCAGACTGCTCCAACAGCAGCAGACTGCTAATGTCCTATAGACTGTCATCCTATCTCCTCCAGCTTGCCCTCCAAAATGACAATAGTTCTGCTCCCCTGTTCATGACACCATCAATTACCCTCCTGGCTCTAACTTCAGGTCTTCCCTATGCTCCCAAATAGTGGCTGAGTAGTAGGCAGCACAGGCTATCACTGGTGACAAGTCACACATCAGCTGCAGAGATGCTCAAAAAGTCTGCCAACTGCAACTGCTCAGCCATGAAGGACCTGTATGGTAACTTCATAAAATCCATGGTATTGCTTTTATCCTTGCCATCATTAGACGGTTTTCTCTCTGACACAATGGTATTGCTTGGCTAGAATTGGACTGGAATTAGGAGCTTTCTCTCTTTTTAATCAGATTCTACTATTTCCTAAGCGATTGGTGGATTTCTGAAGCAGCTAGGTTTGCCATGGCTTCTTCCATTCCTTACCTCCGTCTTGTAAAACCGATGTACTGTACTACTCAGAGCACATCCAACGAACCCTTCTGCAGCATCCGGATTGTGGAGGAATCGGATTTCCAAAGGTATGGAGTCCTTCCCTAAGTCAATTTTCTGAATGTAAGTACGAGAGTTCCAGTCCCACACATTAATATGACGGCCATAATGCCCTAAGGGATCAGGTCAGACAAAAATAAGCACATAAGAGATCATTTTAACTTTAATGAACAACCACTTTTACTTTTGACAGTTTAAACACATGATCCCTCACCTTTCTCTACATCAGCTGGGTTAAACCCATCTGCCAAGACTTTTGGGGTTCCCCACTCAGTGCTCATCAGGACATTATGCCGTGGCTGATACCAGAAGTCATAACCAAGGGGTGGGACCTTCTCCCCTTTCTCCCAGTTTCCTTTCACTTCAAAGGTCTCTCCATCAAGCAAAATAAAGCCACCTGATACAAAATGGAAGAAGACTGTCTTAAGATACTCACACAGATTCAAAGTGTTAAAAAAGATAAATAATATATTAATACTTAAATATCTATTTGCTAAGCACTCTGTAAACGTGACCTTATGCTTAATGAAAATATTGTGATTCCGTTCCATAAAATAACAAAGGGGATTAATACCTTTTCCATTGCCAGAAGGATCTCCCAAACAGCTGATTAAGATGTCACCACTGCCCAGACAGTGAGAGGTGTGAGGATTAGCCACATTACCCTTCCAGAACAGCTCCACTGGCTCCACAATCTAAAATGAGTATACGTATAGTCAGACCTTCGCTAAGATTACAGAATACCAATTTTACCAGTAAGAGCAGAAGTTTCAAAGAGTGGGAATGGTGTGTGCCTCAGGGCAGCAGTTTCTTTTGCTACCTTGCTTTTTGAGTACTTGCCACCTCCTGCTTTCTACTCTACCCAATAATACACTACCATCCATGACTTTATGTTTTTGAAAAGAACAAATATATCTATAAACAGCAACAGTCTAATTCATGCATCACTGGGACACTTGCATCTGAATTTGTTTTAATTAGTATTAGTGACAGAAACACCACTGTGCAATTTTCAGACGTCAGCTCTCATTTGCAGTTCAGAGGAAAAAAAAATCTTTGAGACTTGCCAGAGACACAGTTTGAAACAAAATCCACTGTATAGGAAAAGACCTTTGGGATGTTTTATTCCACTGTACTAACAGTTAAAAGTCTGGCAATGTTCTAAAGATCTCAAAATTGTAAGATTATGAATGAGAGCATTTGCAGGATCACTTAAAATTTTCCTTCATTACGCATTATGACCTGTCTTCAAAAGTCATGTTTGACCAGTACACTAAATTTGTCTCAGGCACTTTGTACTGAAGTTTTACCCGTTGGTGTAGGATTCACCTAAATTAACTCTATCCCAGCTGAAGCCAGGACACAAGTATCGACTCTGACATATTTACACCAAAGTTAGTCCTCTATGCTTATTGTATAATCAATAAAGAGATATAGACACTTTCAGGACATAACTCCTTTATCCTAATACAGTTGTCTAAACTAGGTTAGACAAATCTGACTCCAGCAATGTGTATTTTTCCACTGTCTGGGAAGGGAATCTAAACAGGTGTGTGCAAAGTAAAAAGTCTGTATCTAAACCAAACCTAAGCCAAATTAATTCTATTGAAGTGGAAGCTTTTAAAAAAATAATAAATGATTTGTTTCAAAGAACAAGAGATAACAAAAAATGTTACTGTCTCCATATTAAATAATTTATTAGATTTTTCTTTTTAAAAATCTACATATTGTAAGTTTAGGAACAATGATTATAAATCAAGGAGGTGTCCTTTATGGAGAAGGTCTGGTTTTGCTCAGTAAAAATCCAATCAAATTTGAACTCATTAGGATCCCTGAAAAACATATGCTCAGTTGAATGTGTTGACTGTGTCAGATATGAATTTGCCTTGTGATCTGCTAGTCAGAAATGATATTACAGCAAGCAAACACATTGACTGAAATTTGTATTGCAGAGGCAGGCTGAATTCTGAAACTTCCTAACTTCTGAGTGTTTGACATTGTATATACTTGTACTTGCAAGATTTTTGTGTGTAATTTATCAATAAACTGTAACAGTTTCAGAACTCCCACAAGTTCCTAATATTTGGCAAAAGCCTCTAAATCTGTTCTGACTCCACTATTCTAATTTTAAGTTGGAATCCATAAAGTTACCATCTCTTGGTTAAAAAAAAAAAAAAAAAAGATATTTTGAAATAACCTAAATATACCTTATGGATTCTAGGAGCCTTCGAGTCTGTTCCCACATCCACCACATAAATGCGAGATGAGATCAGACTTGGTAGAATGAGACGATTTCTTCTCTTTGTAGCATCCCCAAAGCAGCTGCTACAGGCATTCCACCCTGAATGATGGAGCTCATCTTTAAGATTGGGCATGGGCAGGCGATGGATGACCTACAAAGTCGGAGACATACTTAAGATTCAGTCTAGGATAGTTTTTCCCCTAGGCAAAGAAATGGGTCTTTATGTCAAAGCATAAATTAATAAAGAGCAGAAGAAGACTTCTATTTGTTATTCAGGAAGCAGATTCGGTGTGAGATATGCAGAGCTGAAACAGTAAAGTGGGAGAAGAAAGTTGGACATCACAATTGCATAGCATTTGTTAAATGTTGTACGCTATTAAATTCATCCAAATCTTTTAAAGGTTCCAGCTAATTAAGGAGATGTGGAATAATAATATGGAAAAAAAAAGAATAAAAAAAATCATCAATTGTTTATGTGCTGCAAGTTCTAGATTTTACAAGATTTATCTGATTACAGCTGGGGCTGACTGTTGCAAACTGACTTGTTAATTTGCACTCTTGCTTCTGATTTTTACCTTTCCCCTGCATAACTAAGAAAAGTTGAAGATAACAGCTAAGTTTTGTCAAACGTTCAGGATATTTTTTTCCTCCACTCCTCTACAATAAAAACCTAAGCAGTAGTTATAAAAAAAAGAACAAATTATGAAAATCTACATTGTCAAACTAGATTCACTGCTCCTTCAAGATATGGAGATCAGAGTCCAAAATATCTTTGGTAATTTAAGTCATATGAGCACTGAATGTTTAAATACAGTTTAGAGCATACTGTTTGCAGCAACAAACTAATCAGTCTTAACAATAATTGGGATCTGGTAGTGTTAATAGATGGCTACCTACAGCTTTCCATTCACAAAGTAAATGGATTAGATTTCTATTGCCTAATGTGTACAATTTCCCAGGATATCAGGGATCCTACACTATAAACTCTGTCCACGCTACTGGCACACCCCAAGGAAAGAAGACCTTCTAGAGTTTAATACTTATGCTCAGTATAAATCAGCAGCAGTGCTACAAAGAGGACTATTAGAACACTCAGCACAAAAATGCTCTGAACGTGTCATGAGACTAACAAGGTAAATGTTATTTTGACTAACCTAGTAAGAAAAACAGCAGAGGATTTGACTGATTCTCAACACAAATACCTATTCGAAAATTATGAAAAAGAGAAACAAAACATGAAGTCAGTTATAGAGCAGAGAAGGAAAGTTCATGACTGGAAGGGTCACAAATCATATAAGAACTAAGAAGTAAGACTAGAAGCAGTGAATGCAAACCCAAATATTCATCGCCCTAGAAAATGGAGCACTAGAGCCATTCTACATATGGGTACCTGACAGTAGTGGGGAGATTTGGGGTCAACATCCACAGTGGCCAGGTAGTCAGGCTTCTCTATCCCAGTGTTTCTGTAGATGCATGGCAGGTACAAGATCTCCTCACGGGGACCTTTCAAGGTAGAAGTTTTGTTTAATGTGTTAGAACAAACCACTTCGTAAAAAAAACGAGGTTGATATTGAAATACCCTTTTTTTTTTTTAATCTCCAAGTCTATGAACTGTCATTCTTCCTCACTCGTAACTAGGAAGCCAGACCTCAGTATTTCCATTTTATGGAGGTAAACACCAAGTAGTATATAGCTTCAGCATCCAGAAATCGACAGGAGAGAGTTATAATTCAGCTGTGGGGCCATTCCACTCCCTTGCCCTACTAAGGGGCTCTGGGAATGTAATTATTTACCTGAAAAAGGACAGCGTTGGAGACACCTTTCCACCTTCAAGGCCACGTCAAGCCTCTCCTATCCCCAGTTACACAAGGGATGATTCCCAGCTGCAGGACCCAGATTTTGGTCTACCTATGCCAGAAGACTACTTATTAAAATCTATAAAATTGAAGCTTTTAGAATATATCAAAAGACTCATGGTGAAGATCTGACACTGTTAAAAGCTACAGCAAAATGCCTCAAGGGCTTTGGTAAGGTTCAGGATTTAAACCAACACTGCTGGGAATCGCAAAATATGACTTAAGTACAGCTGCGAGTGGATGAGAAGCTTGCCATTAAACTATGTCACACAGTCCCTTCTCCAGTTTTCCTTTTCTTCTCTCATAGAAAAGTCACTTGCTTTTACAAGAGAGTATGAGTGCAATCTATAAAGCTCTCCACCCAAAAATACAGAAGAAACATTTTTTGTAGGCTAAATTATGGTAACTTGCACCTCATATTCTTATGAATAAGCTCTATTTTGCAGCATAGAAAATGGAACGGTTTGCTGCATGTTAGCATCCTATATCTGTACACTTATCTAAACCCTGATCTGCTTTGTTTTAGCACTATGATTCAGTGAACTCATGGTAACAGAGCTTGCATGCTTTGTGCAGCTGTGTCCAAAATGAAATCAAATCTCTTCTGATATTTGAAGTCTACTTGGCCTTGCTAATTAGCCACTTTGGAAGGCATCTAACTAATCTTCACTGAATTTGAAATCAATTCCTTTACTGATGGCCTGGATTTAAGAAAAGATGTTACACTACTTGCCTTTCATGGCATCCAGAGGAGTCGCATATCCTGGACCACATGCTCCACATTTTGCTGATTGGAGGAAAACAAGGAAGAAGTTTAAGTCTCTAAATTATTTTAAAATTCATCTGTAAAATAATATTGGCTTTGCATTCAAAGATTGATGAATCTTAGATTGATTTTTACATTACCAAACAACTGTCAGTCTCACTGACTCCAGTCAGTGGTGAGGTTACTTGAGTTTCTGAAAATATACTGAATACGACACTCCACACTCAAAAATAATGGCAAATTTCAGCCTTCATTTCAAAGAGTTCAACCTCACTACTTTAAACCACATTCATATATGACAACAGTCTATGGATTTAAAGAAAATTGTGTTAAATGTTTTAGAGTTAGCTGCTGAATCACTTCCAGATGAGTAAGTAGCCAGATTGCCCAGTTTGAACAACCTATTTTATTATTATTGGAAAGCCTCCAGTCTTCCTCTGCAAATAAATGCTGAAGAAGTGGTGATTTTTAAGGATTTACAACCTGGGTAAGAGGTGATACCACAGGTGACCAGAAAGGAGAAGAGAAAGGGGAATTACGAACCATTACACATTTTCTCTATTAGAAACTCAGCTCCCCACCTCTGTTCCTTGAATTGGCAATTCCATATTCACCATTTCTAGCACAGCATCTACAGCATGAATCAGCAGAAGGAAGACAGCTTAGTGGGGAAACCATAACTTTAGGAAGCTAGAGAGAGAATCGAAATGTCCTCCGGAGAACCCCACAAAAGCAGACAAAAGGACTGAGTCTGGTGGAAAGCTGGGCTCTGTATCAGGAGGGAAGAAGACAACATTTTATAGAAGCTGAGCGCGTAAGACTGAGACGCAATGCTCCTCTTTTCTGACAGTCAAAAACAATGATAAACCCTCAAAACTTCAATGGGGAATGGGACTGCAGCAGTTGCAACAGATTCTCTATCTGTAAAGAGATGCATTCACTGCCAAAAAGACAGGACTCCTATTTTAGGGTCACTCAGAATTAAGAGCTTGATCTTCAAGAAGCATGAAGCACTGCTCGCTGCTTACGCGTAACATTTCATAACTGTTTCAGTTTATTTCTAACTTCCTTATTTCCCTTTGTACAAGCTTGGATCCATATCAACATCTAAGTAAAAATAATATTAAAACAGCCTCATACACAGCGATTTCTATTCACAGTCAACAGAACATATATGCTGAGGACTGTATCAATAAACTGTTGGCTAGAATTAAGAAAATATTACCCTGAAGTATTCTCAGGTTATTCCCCCTCTGCTCTCCTGAGACCCCACCTGGAGCCCTGAAGTGTCAGTGATAAAAATAAGCCAACCAGCTAATTGTTTGCCATACTGATACTGCCACATTTAAATACAGAAGTTTATAGCTTTTTTTTTTTTTTGTCCTGAATGCTGCAGGCCTAAGATTCCAGATCCAGAGGTAGTGACAGCTCCATTGCCCATTTAATTATGGAGCCTTTCTTTAGGGGCAAAATGCTTCAAGCAATCCACTCATTGCATTTGGAGGCTCATAATTTTAAAAACAAGATCTTCTCAAAAAGAGCTATTTAGTACTTTAGGTTTAATTTCACATTCTTTGTGAAACATTTTTATGTGAAAACACAAAATAGAAAGTTTGCTTTGTTCCACTTATGTCTAAGTTTTACAAAAAGCTATAATTTAAACTTCATTCCAATTTTCTCAATCACCTAAATTAGCAGGAACCCAGCATGCATTAGACCACAGTTTAATTAGCATTGCAAATGCAGCGTTCTGCAGATTACTTTGAGAAAAAGATTTGTGCAAAATTGTTTTCCAGAGAAAACATACAGCAAGATGAGGAACATCGACTCTTACATTCATTTGTTTCTCCTTTCCCTCTGATCTTGTTCAAACACTCTTTTATTTGAAATCATTGTATCTAACTGCCTCAAGATATCTGAGGATGATGCAAGTCTTTCTGTTATATGATGCCAAGCTCATTTGTGAGTACAAAATAAGGTTTTTGTCATGAGACTAATTTGTACCATCTTGTAGCAACATGCTATTTACAGTGCTGTGTTAATATCCACAGTTAAACAAATTAATATAAACCATTACATTCCGGAGCCCCCATCAATCTGGCAGCTGGCCAAGTGTTTTGAACACCAGGAAGTGGGACGTTGTTATCACATACGTGTGGTTTGCAGGCTCCAGCTACGACAAAAACACTTTTTTTTTCCTGTATCTTACACCTTTGCAGACAAATTCTCTTATGGATAGCTCCTCATTCACAAAGCCCACCTTCCTCATCTTCCTAGTAAAACAACATTTCTCTACCACCAATTGCTCACGTTAATTTAATAGGAAGAACACACGCATTTAAGTTTAATTGCTTCATTGTACAATTTTCCTTTATTTCCCACAAATGGAGGTACAATGAGTCCAGTTTCTCCTTATTCCTATGCAGTTTTTTGTGTATATGCACCAAGAGCTGATAAAAATGTCATTGTTCTTTTTTTACTGTTGTTTACAGCAATTCTCACTTCTGGAGAGCAAAGAGAACTGAGGAATCCTATCTAGTTTCCTTTTGCTCTGTATTTTTTCATGTCTTTCTACCTGTCCTGTTTGTCTCACTGGAGACCAAGTGGACCAGTAAACCCAACAAAACTGGGATCCTTCATGGACCACCACCACGAATCCATAAGCCACTCTGGAGAACTCTGTGCTAATTAACCACAAGGACTGGGGACATTTTGCTACACTTCAAAAAACTAAAAGGCAAATCTGTTTATACTTACGTAAGCAGTGTGTTAAAGTTCCTAAGTGACATGCAAAGCCTCTGAGGAAGCCACGGCACAGGTGCACTATACTCGAATTAACCTGGAGTTACTAGTAGTCTTGTATAATGATGTTTATAGATTTACAACAAGAGGTAATAGTGCTGTAAAAAATATCCTACCCGATAAAGCACAGTTTCATAGTAAGTTGGGCAACTATTTACACAAGAAGGAAGTACTTTCTTTCACAGTTTGGGTTTAACAGCTTGAAATAAAGGAAGGGAGCATCAAAGACTTGGCCTTTTAATTCATATTATTTTATGGCAGCAGAGTTCTTCAGCCCACTTAAGACAAATTGTAAAGGTGCCTACATGTAAGAGGGAGTTTTGGAGAAACATCGCAATAGATTAGGCACCTCTGTTGAGAGCTTAAAGTTAGGTAGAATAAATCTAGGCCAAACTGCGCTTTTCACAGAGCCTGAGGAAATAGAAACTTCACTCAACCTCAGTGTGTGCATTGATTAAATGCTGACATTAAAAAACAAAGGTAGGCAAATCTGGTTCATGGTATGACTGTGCCAGGTTACGCTGCTGAAATAAACACCCAAGTGGCAAAAAAAGAAATGAGTTTATCAGCTATACTATATGCGTGCCAAGAAACAGGCCTTACAGAACAACAGGGGCAAAAGAAGCACATTCTTTCTAGAATCCGAATCTTTTTCCAAGTAACAAATTAAGCAAGGAGACTTTAATGATCTGTTAAATTTTTGAAGAGCAGTCTAAGACTTCATCTTATACACTGCCAAGTGCATACTTTTCCAAACCTCGTAACCAATTAATCACCATCCAGCTACTTTAAGCTTCACAGTACAGCATTCAACTTACTCTTTATACACTGCCTGGTTACTTCTTACACACTGCCACTGCCATTTAGACAAAACCATCATTATCACGGGTTGCAAATTGAAACTTGCAGTTTTTAGGAACTGCAGTAAAACAAACACAGTTTACTTTGTGCTATTAGTACTTACAAAAGCATGAAAAGATAAGCATTCACCACAGGCACATAACCCAAACCAGTCTCTTTTGCTGAGTCAGAAGCATTGTTTTTGTCTGTGCAGTTATGAGTGTTTTTCTAAGTTCTACAACTTTTTTTTTGTGAAATCACAAGGTAACAGTGTCCACTTTGTAAGTTATATAATAATATATTCACATGCAAATTAACTTTTCTACTTCAGTCCTCTTCATTTCCTGGCATCCAGAAATAAAAGTAAAAATTATATAACCAGAAAGGGAAGTTCGGGTCCTCAGCTTACCATCTTCCTGAAAGGGGCACTCACATCCACATTCAACTACGGCAGTAAATCCAAATACTTATTTCAGTTTCTAAATGCTGAGGTACTAGGACACACATTTAATGACAGCATAAAGAGTAGCCACTGATAGCATTACAGCTATTTATTTAAAACCACGGGAGCTTTCAGTAGCTTAAAGAAGTAAACCCTTTAATAGAGGAAACGCACGCTCGTGCTGTGCCTCTCCTTACCAGTCCACCCCACTAACAAACACACTCACAAACTTCACGCGGTGCAGAACTGCAGAAAAAAGCAGCAGACCCCCCTGCAGATCCCAGGGGGGTCTCTTACCCATGCTGGATCAGGCGATCCCAAGTGCTGGGTGTGCACAGCAGGAAGTGCAGCCGCCTGGACGGGATTTCTGCAAAGCAGAAGCTGCTCCTAGAAGGCAATAAATGCAAGCATGACAGGGTGGGCAGGACGAGAGAGAAGCTGCCCAGGGGAGGACCCGGTGCAGCAGAACGCGGAGGCGAGGGACAGAAACCCAGCACCTACCTCCTGGGAAGCAGAGGAGGAAGCTTTCGGAGCCCACTTCCCGATTTAGCAGAGCTGTACCTGGAGCTGCAGCTAGCTCTGGTTGACCTTCCGCTTGCTCCTCTTTATATTCTAGATGTATTTACCTGCGTGTTTTGTGCCCAAGTAGCTGCCCTTACACGGAGAAAGCCTGTACGCTTTCTAACAGGAAAGGGAGAAACAGTTGTGCTCCAAAGTTCCTGGCTGTGGGCAGCGTTTCAAGTCCTCCAGGAGGAGACGCATGTGAGACCGGATCACAGCTCTGAACCACGTCCAACTTGGCACGCAGCAGCTATGTTTTTAACACTTCACGGCCCTTCGGTCTCTGAAACAACGCAACTACAAAAAGGGACCTGGCCTGCTGAAAACTTCACAGCATCACTTCTCAAAGCAGCTTCTTTCAAGACCGACAGCTGCCCTGAGTATGTGAAAATCTCGGTTTCTCTCGTTAGCCCACCTGGGATTCTGCTAACTGCTCCTACTGAGAAGCAGTCTAATGTTTTCCTGTTCTTTTAAAGGTCAGTAGTTTTTTCCAGTCAAAACTACCTGTCATTTCCCAAAAACGTTTTCAGGAGAGGATACAATACCTCACTCCCATACCTTATCCCCCATCCAGGTTCTTCTCTGCCTTTTACATAAGCCACCAGCAACAGCTGAAAACCTACATGCTGCTGAGATGTTAAAATCATTTTTGCAATTCCTCCATCAAATCAAGAGAGCTGACAAACAATCTATAACTAACCATTTATTTAGATTTATTTAGTGTACTGAGCTTTTTTTTTTCCCTCAACAGGAATTAGACAAACGCAGTCTGTTAACTTGTTTACCACTTCAGACTGCTAGCTAAATATTTTGTGCAAACACATTCCAGTCTAACATTGCTCAAAAATACTTGTCTCTACATTTTGTTTTCAATACCCCACTACAGTAGTTAGGTATTTGAACTGTGTGATGGGCCGTCCAAATCAGGTCTCTCTCATCACATCTGATGGGCTGACCTCTGCTAACGGCTTCAAAACAAAACAATTTTTGAAAAATAATATATATATATATAATTGTCCACAAATCATTAGCATTTGTCGGACTGTTCATTTTTTATTAAGAGTTCCTATCACTCGTTTTGAGTTTTTCCTCCTCAGATACAGATATCTCTGCCCACCAGTTATTTCCCTTCTTAACTTTTCATTTTAAAACACTACTTTACTACACATAAGCTTGATTCATTTTTTAAAGCCACCGTTAAAAATGTAAGTCTATGAAACAATTAGTTATTTCATAAAATAAAATTATCATTATATTATTATCTCATCGACCCAAGAGACTGTGCTCTCAGGGGATGCCATGAAATACTAACTGAAGAGCTACCTCAAGGAACCAGCATTTGGAAGCTCTGGTCCTTTGATCAGACCTGGATTTTCAGACCAGTGTGCTCCTGAAGAATCCTTCTGAAGTCAAAGGGACTCCGAGCACTAACAGGAGTTCGTGAACACCACTTCAATTACAAAATCTATGACCTGAATTTTAGGCAGAATGGGTGGGAATTCGGTCATTCTCAGCAACGATCTACTTCTGCTACTGTCAAAACCACCAGGAGTTTTAGCTCTCGAGGTCACCAGGAGAGTTAGAGGAGCATCACATGTCTTTTAAAGCCTTGTACAAGGAGCGAGAATGTCAGAAGATCAGAGGAAGCACAGAATACAACAAAGAAATGTGCAAGCTGCTCAGGCAATTTCTTAGTTTACTTATGTTTAAATTATCTGACCCAAAAAGTAACACATTATTGTTCAGGATGAAAACCACATTATATTAAATCATTAGTACTCTTAGCTCACATCTCAGGTCACTGAGGATGAAGTGGGATTTGCAGCACACCTTGGGGTATGTCTACGACAAACACAAAAGTAGAGAAAGGCCAAGAAGACTTTGAACACAAAAGCTATGGAGGCTTTGGAACAGCACTCAGAGGCAGCCTGAAGCATGGAAGTTGTAGAAGAGGCACTTGAGATTAGAAGAACTGCATGCCAGAGGGAGCAGTCAGGAACAGCACGGTGAAAACGCTACAAACAGCTCATGAGATAAAACCCATTAAGTGAAATAAGACTGTATTATAAACAGACCCAGAATGGTAGCCACAAACACTTTGGACTCTTCCTTCCCAGCCCATTACGATGCAGTGCCTCTCTGCAGCTTCTGTACAGCCCTTACTACTTCCATACCCACAGCTCAGCCTCTGCAGTGCTTCTGGCAAACGCACGCATCATTTTTCCATCCTACATCAATCCACAAATGAAACTCACTAAAGTGTCGTAACTGAGGTTCGCAAACATACTTTTACCCAGGCACAACACTCGATCAACACATGTGCATGCCGTGTCTCGAGAGATGGTTGCAGTACATCATCACACATCTAGCAGCAGAGAAAGAACACGTGGGGTCAAGCGCATTTGTTTCTGGCCCATACCTTGTAATGGCATCCAAACTCCAACTGATGATTGAGATAAATTCTGATGTGGTTCAAAACAATCGGACTAGATGGGTTATCCAGTCTGTTGTTTCACTCACCAAAGATTCCCCCGAAGCCTTTCTCCTCTACTCCATGTACCACTCATTCGGTACTGCACGTGTCAGAGAACTTGCTCTCTCCATAACCATGGAAGGCCTGGAAGCATGGCACTACAATATAACTGTCTGTTACAACTTTTCATTACATTTTCATTACAGTTTATGAACAATATGGAATAAGGGCAGTTATTAGGAACAGGATTCAAGTTGCTTTTATATTCAGAATTCATTTTGTGAGATTTTTGTATAGTTCATCCTAAGTTGATATAGCACAGACCTCATGTTTTGATGTACTGTTTTTCAAATGTTTGATTGATAATCCTTCCAAGATGGATCAAATCTGAAAATTCTTTATTTTCAATCTTTAGACTCTATACTGGACTTACCAACAATTATGCCAATTATTTCAATTATAAGTAGAATGAAAATAAACTGTAAGCTCTCTAGTTTAACTGATGTCCCACCTATTAGGCATGCATGGTATACAGAATATTGAGACCTTCATCTTTTATTGAGGGTCCTAGTATAAAGCATTAGAAAGAATGAATTATGATTATTAGGCATTATAAACCGGACCAAGCATATATACAAAAAAAAAATCATACAAGACGATTTGGAAATAGGTACAGTCTGAGCTAGAAATAGAATAGAATGGAACAGAACAGAATAGTTCTGTTGGCAGGGACCTTCAAGGATCATCCGGTCCAACTGCCTGACCACTTCAGGGCTAACCAAAAGTTAAAGATTATTGAGGGCATTGTCCAAATGCCCCTTGAACACTGACGAGCATGGGGCATCAACCGCCTTGCTAGGAAGCCTGTCCCGGTGTTCATCCACCCTCACCGTAAAGTAGTTTTTCCTAAGGTTTAGTCTGAACCTCCCCTGGCGCAGCTGTGTGCTGTTCCCGTGCGTGATTCTTTTCTTCACTGCCCTGGACAAGATTCAGATTGCTCAACCCCTCTGTCTACCTTATTACTGATGACTTTTTGAACTCAGTAATGTGTTTACAGAATTAAGCAACCAGAAGTTATGTGTTTGGTTTGTGCAGTATGTCCCGCAATCATACAAAGTACAAAAGCTCTTCAGGAGCAGAGCCAGGACCTTCACATTGCACTCATAGTTTCATTCTAGTCATATAACTTTTAATACAAACAACATGTTTTGACCCCCCTCTCTAAAACAAGAATATGAGAGCAAAAACATTAAGCGTCATTGTCACAGTACAGCAACTAAGAATTCCCTGTGGTGCGTTTGGCTTGGTTGACAGCTGAATACCAGGGTTTCATCCACTTAATGTTTATGAAAACACTGTGTCAGTTTAAGTGAATCTTTACAAAACAGGCAAAATCTTGCAAAGCTCAGGCAAAACCATCATAGAGAATGCTGCTCGAGTAAAGACTATTGCATTTCAATGAGCAATGTTATTTCTTTCTCTTCTTGGTTGTGCAGAGTATTAAAGAAAAGAACAAAAGGAAAGAAATACAGACAAATACAACATAAAACAAAACAAAACAACAACAACAACAAAAAACACAACAAAAAGCTCAGTAAAGCAGAGCAACCCACCGGAGACAGTTTCATTCGCTTCTAAAGAAGATGAGAAAGAAGAAAAACACACATGACAAACAACAGCCAGATCATTCAATGGACAGCTGGCAAAACCTACAGAAATGAAGGCAGAGTAAGACCCAGTACAGAATTATGATATTAAGAGAGTATTGTGTTTGCAAAGTCATACATTCTTTAATAAATGCTGCCTTTCCATCATCTATCCACCTGGTTATATCCTCATAAAAGGCTATCAGGTTGGTCAAGCATGACTTCCCCTTGCTGAAGCCGTGTTGACTGCCCCTAAAGACCCTTTTATCCTTGATATGCCTGGAGACAACGCCAAGGATAAGTTGTTATAATTAGCCTGGAAGGTAGAAATGTCTAATAAATGTTTATTTATTGGAATATGTGTTCCCACCTTTACCTGAATTCAGAGGAAGGCTGAACAGCATTAGTGTAAATTTGGCTTCAAACAAATTGGCAAAGTGATCATCTGCAGCACAAATGCTGACAGCCTTCTTCAGACTTCATTCACATTTGCAAACCCCATCATCGTTCTTTGTTATATAAAATACCACATATATATGGCAATTCCACTGGCAACCAGAGTCAAAATAAATATCTACACATGTAGTAATAAATGATGCTTTTGACAACTTTCTGATTTTATCACAAAGCTTACAATAAAGATTTCTATTAAACCCCACAGTCATACTGTTTGAAGGAATCAGTTTCTCTTTCTAGGAGGCAACATTCTAAGCCTCACGCTTTCAGAGAGCTCACGGCTTGAGTATGAACTGAATGAAAGCTTGGAAATGAAAAGCTGAGACTAGTACAAAACTCCACATATTTATTACTGTTAAATAATTTCATAATGTTTAAAGAGATTGCATAATCTTGGAGAGACTGATCTTTTACTTCAAGGTTGGTAATAATGAAACGACAACAACCAGATGTTTAGAGAAACTGCAAAGGGAAATCTCAGCTGGGACTCGAGAAGACAAACAAACCCAATGATTAAAAAGACAGACATTTTTATAGCCACAACAGCTTCCTGCAGAGAAATATCTTGATCCTGGGCCAAATCCCAGAGTCCTGTAGGCTACAGGCCTCTAACTCTATTTTTATTAAGCCCTCTCTTGAGTAGGTTCCTTCTGCACTGGTAGGTTATTTGCCTAAGTAAATAGCTTTCCTTTTGTGGAAAATACTGCCATTCTTTCAGGACTAGTAACATCAGTTGCCAGTAAAAAATTGCTGTGTCTCAGCAGCTTCTAATGAAAGCAACATCACTTATTTGTACCTTTGTTGCTCAGTCAGGTTCTCTCAAGAATAGAGACCTGTATTAGCTGGAGAGCTGGACCGTAACACACTTTAGTTAACTTATTTGATAGATTTGAGTATTTGGTGCCTTTTAAAAAGAAACATTTAGGTTCAATCTAACTCACTATTTACCCTTGTTACATAAACATGCATTCAAAGAAGGGCTTGTAGCTGTCCTACATCTTTGTGGCGAAAGGGGTCTGAAACTTCAGTAAGAACTCTACGGAAATCCTTTGTTTGTGGGCTCCACGCCAAGAACTCACCAATAGTGATGTGATTTAAAACAGCTGCATTCTTCTCATCATTAATTTCATTTGAATTTGGTATCTGCAGTACATACTGAATAAAGATAAAACCACCCTGGTGAATTTTTATGTGTTTATCTTTGTTTGTTTTTTAACTTTGCTTTTTATTTCAGGCATAAGAAACATTGCATTTACAAGGAACAAAGAAAATTGAGTTTGGGATTAATAGATGATAATTTTTCTAGGGGTAGATACAATCATTAGTAATCAGTCAGTAATACAGAAATTTATTGGTAAATCCTTCCTGCTACAGACATCCAAATTCCATTTGTAAACTTTTAACTCTTCCCATCACTTGCAGTGCCAGTGTGAGTGCCTGTTTTCCTTGCCATTTAAGGAAAAAATCATTTTTACTCATAGCTTCTGTTTCCAGACTATGTTTTTGAAAAAAAAATCTAGTGAAACTTGCTAGTATTACCTTAAATAATTAAATAAAAGTGCCTCTAAGGCAGAGGCCATGAAGCACAATCAGGAATACAAACGCATAGCTAGTGATAATGTTGTTCTTTATTAGTATCAGCGCATAACCACAGAAGAAAACGCAGCCCTTTGTATTGCACATGTACATGATTTATAGGTGACAGACCGACAGTTAAGTGAAAACACTTCCCTCCAGTATGAGGTGGAGTAGTCTGGTGCATTGTGGAAACTAGGAAGAATGACTGGTAAGTCACGAAGACTTCATAAGAAAATTATTGTGCTTGTTTAATGAACCGCAGAATAATAAATCACATTTTAGCATCACATGGGTATCACAGCAAGGGGGTCCATTTGGGAAGCATGCTACTTACCAAAATTGTACGAGTGTTTTCAAGAATAAATAAAATAACATTTCAAAGTAGGTTGAAGATATGTTAGCAGCTATAAAGTGTATACTTATACAAGTGTCAAATATGTTAGCTGTTAGTAAAAATATGTATTACCAGTTTTCACCATACTATCTTCAGAGTTTGGTCTGTACTGTCTGCAGCTAGAAGCCATGTGGTCCACCGTTACTAAATTATTCACAATAATAACTATATTATTAAAGATATAAACCATTTGAATTTATGCTAGGGAGAAATGTAGGCACTGATTAGATCTGTCGGCTTGACAGTACAGGAAACTGATGGCACTGATCCAGCAATGTACTTAAGCAAACGTACAATTTTAAGCGTTTAGATAGTTGCTTTGATTACATTTGGCCTGTTTACATACATAAGGTTGGATATTGGCATTAGCATCCACTGAAGCATAGCTTCACCGCTCAGTGGACAGCTCCCGAGGTTGCTTAGTGCCAGGTCCACCTCCTCTGCTCTGACCTCGAGGAACCTGCGGGGAAGTTTATGGCAGTTTAATCCACAGCCTTCCTCCGGGAGCTGTCCCTGGGGGGTGACATTTGTGTCCACTTTTGCTGTAATTATGAGTCTCGCAGAAGGGAAGCGATTTCTCTCCGTGTTTTATCAGGAAGGTCTCCAGGAGCTCCTGTGAGCCTCCTCCAGCACTGGACGCACGTTCTGGTGGTTTGGGGACACCAGGACCGCGTTACTGGGCAGGTCTGAGTCCCAGCACCGTCTGGCGGTCAGAGGCATCGCTGTGTTCGGATTCGGTTTCGGTCCCGTAACCTCAACCCTACGGGGCAGAGGCGGCCGGCTCGACCCCTGACAGCAGCGCCGGGCGCCGAGACAACGCCACGACAACGCCGCCCGCCGGTGGCCGAGAACCCCCTGCAGCCTCCACCGCCCGGCTGCCGCTGCCCGCAGGCGCTGCCGGCGACCGCACCGCGCACCGGGGGCCGGTGACGGCCGCCGCGGGCCCCAGCGAGGCCGGGGCTCAGCGGGCGGGGGCGGCCCCGCAGGGGGTCGCGGGCGAGGCCCCGGGAGGCCGCCCCGAGGGGAGGCGGGGCGGGGCCGCGGGGCCTCGAGGCCGCGCCTGGGCCTCGCGCACGGCCGGGGGGGCGCAGCCCCGGTCCGCCCCCGCCCCCCGCGGCCCCGGGGCCGCCCCCGCCGAGCCCGGGGGGAGCCGCGCGGCCCCGGCCCTCGCGCCGACCTCGGCAGGGCCCGCCGAGGAGGAGGCGGTGCCGGCCTCCGCGTGACGTCACCGCCCGGCGCGCCAATCCGCGCGGCGCCTCGCGGCCCAGGAGGAAATGACGTCACCGTATCCCTCCGCCGGCCAGGTCCCCTTTTTGTGTGTGTGTGTGTGTGTGTGTGTGTGTGTGCGCGGCGCGCTGTGTCCGTCCGCCCGCCGCGCGGGCTCTGTTCCCTCTCGTGACGAGCGGGGGGGGGGAGCGGGGGGGGGGCGCGAGGCGCGGAGCCGCCCCCTGCGCGCGCACGGCGAGAGGCCGGGGCCAGCGGCAGCGCCGCCCGCTCCCGCTCCTCCTCCTCCTCCTCCTCCCCCTCAGCATCGCGCCCCGGGCCCGCCGCCCATGCCACCTGCCCTCCGCTGCCGCTCCCCGGGCCGGGCCAGCGGCGCAGCGCGGGGGGGCCGCGGGCCGCTCTAGGAGCGAGGCGGCGGCGGCAGAGCGCGGAGCGGGCGCGGAAGGTGAGGAGCGGGGCGGAGCGGAGCGGAGCGCCGGCGGCGGCCCGTTATGTGAGGGGGGGGGGGGCGGCGGCGGCGGCGGCGGGGGGGGGGGCGGCGGCGGCCGGCGGCCGCTGGAACCGGCTGGAACCGCCCGGGGCTGGGGGAGAGGGGAGGGGAGCGGGGGGCGGCGGCTGGGCCAGCCCGCGCCGTACACAAAGCGGCCTCGCGACGGGAGCGCGGCGGCGGCGGGAGGAGGAGGAGGAGGAGGAGGAGGAGGAGGAGGAAGGGGGGGGGGGGCAGGGCTCGGCCGCCGAGGCGGGGGCCGGGGAGGAGCCGCCGCGGGTCCCGGAGCGCGGCGCCTCCGCCGCTCGGCCGGGGGCAGGCGGAGGGATCCGCGCACACCCCCTCACGGGGGGGGCAGAGGCGGTGAGGCGCTGCCGGCGGCGGCTCCCTCCGCCCGCAGCCCCCTTCCCCGGCGCCCGCCCCCGCCACAGGTCCGTGCCCGTCCCCCGGGGGAGGGGGGCCCGGCCTCGTCCCCCCCCCCCGGCCCGGCCTCCCCCGGCCCGGCGGGCGCTGGGTGGGCGCCATGTTGGGCACGGGGATTATTTTTCTCTCCCTTTCTCAGCAGCCACAATAAACTGAGGACGGGGCCGGCGGCGCTGCCCCGGGGGAGCGGCCTCGGCGCCCTCCCGAGGGGACTTCCCGGCCCCGGTGGGCCCTGCCCGCCCCGCCGGGGGCTGAGAGCCCCCCGCTCCGTGTCCCCCCGCCCCCGCGGGTCGCTGTGGCGCTGGGGACGCCCGGACTGGTGACAGGAGCGGTGTCACCGCTGCCCGGGGCCTGTGTCCCCCTGTCCCCAGTGGAACGGGCTCATCCCGAGCGCATCCCGGTACACGGAGGGGGGAACAGTGCTTTGCCCGGGCTCGTGGGCCTGTTCCCCGTGACTCCTGGCCGGCCCCGGCCCCTGCAGCGACGTGATGCCGGGGACGTGGTGATGAGCGGCGAGCCCCCGGCCTGCCTGCCCCATCACTGGCACCGCGCGGTGCTGCCCAGCATGCCAGCAGCTGGCTCCTCTCAGGAAGAGTCAGGTTCACGGCAGGACTTCATGCAGCGCGCCCCTGGCCACAGGTGCTGAAAGCCAGGTGTCGGCATCGGAAGGAGCCAGGTGCTGTTTTGCCCAGCCCTTGCCGTGGTCCTGCTCCTAGGTACCTGGGGAACCCAGGCATCCTGGCTCCCCGCGCCTTCCCTGCTCTGTGATGTGGCGCGGAGACAAGGGAGAGGCACGGATCCCACTGCCCAACACCCTTGCAGAAAACATGCCACACATGACAACACACACAGCTTTATTTTTATTAACTTGGCAGCAGTTGCAGCTGTCACCAAGGCATACCAAATGGGGCATGAGTGAGGGAGCGGAAGAGGGGGTAGAGGATGGGGGAATCTGTTGCTCCTTTTAGGAAACGCTTTGTGAGGATATACAAATTCTGCGTCTTCCCTACCTTGGATCTCACCGTATACTGTCTGGTAGCCTGAGGTTGCTGCAGATGTCAAGCTTCATCCTTGAATGTGAAGCCTAGCTTACTGCATGCACATATTTATTTATTTTTCCCTCTGGTTGTACACTTACTAGCGTAAGGAAGACCGTAGTTCTATGGGGCTGCCCACCCAGACGGCTCACTCCCGGTTTCCACTTGAAGCTCTGTCTGGGCATGGGGTTCTGCACATGTTGCATGCAGTCGGTCTTGTGTTTGTGGATAGATACAGTTACCTTGTTTGTGTGCAGGATCCCACAGCTGCTTAGATACTGTCAGAGACCCTGCAACTGTCTCCGCTCCAGTGGACCTGCTTCCACAGCGCAGCGAGCGGAGCACTCCGTCTGTCTCCTCCCAAAAGAGAAGTTTGCAGGAAAGCTGCAGACCTGCTCTTGGACCCTCGAAGGCCAGGCCTGCAGCTTGAAGGTAGTCGTTAAGCCGGTCTGCAGAGACAAATAGCAGAAAGCAGTTTGTGTTCATCACTCTGCAGTTCAAACTTTAAGGTAGATAACAATTGTTAAAATTGAGTGTGTAATAATAGATTTTAATTAGTAGGCATCGCACACGTCAAAGCCTGTAATAAAATGGAGGACTTTAAATGGTAGCATTCATAGAAAATTTAATATGCCTTTTGAAATTATTTCAGTACCCAGCAAAGCCAAGCCAACCACATCAGTCAACAGAAAGTAAATTCACCTTGCTCTGAAGGATGTGGCTGTTGAACTCTGGCATTCAACTCGCACAGCTCCTTTCACCTGCTCTCTCATGTCAGAGGTGTTGCTCATGATGAATAGCCGTATAAACAGTAATGAAAACATCATCCAATATTTTCATCGCTTAGATTGTATCGGTTTAAAGCTGTGCCAGTTATTTGTTATAAGCCACGGAAGAGCATTATCTTTTTTTCAGGGAAGGGATTGCAGCATGTCTTGACAGCAGAAACCTTTATCGTAGGATTCATTTGCATTTAGTGTAACTTCATCAGGTTTCTTGGTTCTTAAGAAGTTACGATATGTTCCTTGCCACTGAGTACGCGTTATTAAAAGTGAGTTTGAAAAACAAGCAACAAGAAAGGAACTCCAAGACTGTGTGTTCACCGAGGTTAGACAAAATGGAGAGAAGTGAGCATTCAGAAGGAGGACTTGGACAAGAGAAGTTGATTTGTATGTTAATTCTTGTCTTGGAGTGCATCGAATCATCTCAAGCTTATTTGTGGGTCTCTTAAAGACAGATCCTCAATTTTATATTTTAGATTTTCTTCTCTGGACTATCAGGGTAGAGGTGGTTTTATAGCAAGTGGTGAAGAAAATTTAAGTGTCAATTAATTCTTAATATGTATTTTTCATGTCAGTGTTTTCCCTTAGGAAACTCCTTAGGGAGTCAGGGGAGAGGATTGGTAGCATTAAAACCATGCCACAATTAGATCTCCATTAGCAAACCTAGACTGGCGTAAAAACCGACAAACCTTCGGCCAGAAGGATGAACAAAGTTACTACATTTGGTGCTAGAATGTAATGTTCTGGGGCACGGTTTGCGCGTAGCCTCCCTGCCTTTTGTTACAGGCTGGAAGTGCTGCGTTTCCTGCGGGTCGGTGGTGCCGGTGGGGTGCAGTTTGCCCTGGGGGTACGCCTGCTCCCCAGGCCACGATGCTGCTAAGGCTGCCGCAGAGATTCCCCGTGCAGGGGTGTCTCAGGGGCTCACGCTTTGTTCTCTGGCTCCTTTGTGCCAGCTCTGCCCCAAACTGCTGCGTTGCCACACGCAGCGCCACTGGGTGAGGTGGGGGCTTTGGGGGGGTGCCTACAAGAGTCACCTTGGTGCTAAAATTGAAGTTAGTATGGAGTCGTATGCTTCTGGGAGGTGCGAGACCCATCTGTGAAGTTGCGGAGGTATCTCCTCATTGTTTCCTCAACTTTTCTTCGGTCCTTCATCACAAATAGTCAGCCATGAGTGTGGGTTCCCCGCTGGAGTCAGTTGAAACTTTTTTTCTTTTAAAAAGTAGTAGTTTGGTAATGTTAACGTGCTGCTGGTTGGATTGATTGTCACTGCGTGTTTGGTTGTGTTTACGTTGTCAATTCACATGAATTTATACTCCTTTTTTGAAGGCATATTTGTGAATAGAGCTCTAGGATTTGTGCAGGATTGGCAGTACCCTTCAGGGTTAGTATGGCTCTTACTAGAATGACTTAATGTGCTACCCGTTCTGCGATGGTCGGAGTACGGGCACATTTGAGTCGTGAGTTTGCTGAATTTGTTCCCACCTAGAGAAAGGCAGCGCGCCCCACCGGGGTCTGCCCCAGGTAGGAGCTGGGGTTCCCTGCTCCCCAAATCTGCGTTTGATCTGAGCAAACCCTTCCTTCCGCTTTCCCATCAGTGAAGCAGGTGGCTGTGCTGGCACTTCTGTAGGCAACGTCGTGCTGGAGGGGAACGTTCGCAAACTGGGGGTAGTAGCGTCTGTCCCTCTGGGAGAGTGGTCCCTGTCCCTCCTGGTGGTTCCGCCTTTAAACAAAATTCCTCCTTTTGCTTTACCAAGTTACCTGTGTAACGGAGTGCGTGTTTACTTCTGACCTGCTAGTGTGCCCTTAAGACTGATTGTGTTGCAGATGATTTCACCCAGTAGGCAGAAATTGGGCCACCAGCAGTGCCCTGACAAGTACTGATTTATTTATACTTTTTTTTTAATTAAAAGCCTTAGAAAGTGAAGCTTCCATAGCAAGAATAGCGCATCCCATCATGCGAATTTTGAAGAACACTGTGAACGAGTCATTAATTTGAAGTCCTTTTTAAAAGAAGTGTGTGTGTATATACAGCATATGTATGTCATAACTTGTTTGCTTTGTGTCAAATAATATCAAGCTGTGAATGAAACTGTAAATATATAACCGCACATCTTTTAGAGATCGCTTCAATGAGACACAGCTGCCTTATTCTGCAGCTGTCATGTAAAACCTGCTATCCACAGGTGCTTTAGATAATAGAAAACGTTTGGGCCCTGATTCTCTCCACTTACATTGCTGTAAGTCAGTGAATTTACGAGTCAAACCCTACGGAATGGAAGCTGAGTCCTTTGTTTGCCACCTCACTTCGGTGGAGAAACTAGATTAAGTATTTATTTTGTTTATTTATGGGTTTTGGGAGCTTGAAAATGCCAGTGGTGTTTTAAACCAGACTACAGTGTTTTGTGTTTTCTACCTGTTCAGTCATTTTGTCTTGAGAATACAACAGCAGCCCCTAGGGATTCTGATACCTTTCTAACTATAGTAAAGCGGTTCGTTGATAAATAAATGCAAGTGGATCTTAGACCTGATTCCAGATTTTGGTTGAAATGACGAGGGAGTTGGGTAGCTTTTTTGGCAGTGAAGCACAGGGGAAAAGAAAAGGATTTCTCGTGATGGGGTAATCTGTTTGGCTGTATGGGAATAAAAATTCTTTATTGTTGGGCTTCCCTTGGTAATGGTAATCACTTTGATCAGAAAATGTAATCAGGTGGCCAGCCTTTTAATGCAAGACTTGAATGGCTGGTGGCTTTCTCCCCCCCTATATTGCAACAATGAGCGTGGACCACATCAGCTGACAAAAAATGAAGGGTTTATATCTTGCAGTCATGCCGGTTATTTGTGTAGAGCTAATATATGTTGGCTCTTCCCCTGAAGGTCTTCTCCCATTTTCCAACTAAAAGGGAGAGAAAATACCTTTCAGTCCTCAGGGCTCTATTTCTTGCAGCGTGTCTAGAACACTTTGTAATTTTTTTCTCATTTTTTTGGCATCCATATTTTCAACCGAGCATCTGCCAACTATGTGCTGAAAAGCTAAATGTAGAGTATTTATCATTGGGCTTAATCATTTTATTGAGCAAAGGCTTCTTACATACAGAAATATTCAAGATCAAAGCTTTGAAAAACAAAGCTGTTACATTATAGAAGAGAGGAGACATTTTCTTAGTTCGGTTGGTAAGAACAGATGAAATACTATGCGCATAATGTAAGTTAGTGTCAAAAGAAGCTTGTAACTACAGTCTCTTTAGCATTTTGTCTTTGCATCTTCTGAATAATTATGAGGTGTTGAATAATATATTTTTACAATCTGTGCGAAGACTTCCTCTGTAGTTTTAGCCTTCCTGGGTAGACATATGTGCACACTTTAATTAATAGATCAGGTTATTTATCCCGGCTATTTATAGGCTGCCCATCACTATAGTATTAAGGCAGTGTTACTTGTCTGGCGTGGAGTAATATGATTCCAGACAAATAGCACTGTTGTGAGCGTCACTGGTTTTGCCAGCTAAGAGCAGCTTTGTCCTAGAAGCTTCACGGAGAAATTTTTTTCTAGATGTTTCTGTGAAGCACAAATGTTGAAAATCATAAATATGTAGTTATTGATCGGTTGTGGCGGGCACCCATTTGAGATCTTTGTGTGCATCTCCTAGGAGATCTTGCGCGTTTTTGATAAGATTTTGTAATTTAAAAAAAAAGTTTATGTTAACAGGCAAAGAAAATAAGATTTAAGGCTCTTTGATTCCTGCTTTCCTCTGCTAAGCAGATTTCCAGCATAAACCTCTATTTCAGAGCTTTATTTCTAGGAGTCTGTTTTCGTATAATTTGTCATCCAAAAAATGATTTTCTTTTTTTCTTTTTTTTTTTACTTAAACTGGAGGAAGTTTGGGTTTTTGTTCAATGAAGTGAATGAGGGCTGGGCACCTCTTTATTTCTGACTAAGCCCCTCGTTCTTGTAGAAGCTTTGGCGAGTCACTTCGTTTCACTGAACTCTGCTTTCCACCCTTAAAATGTGGTTAATGCAGTTTTCTGTCCGCTGCAGTTTTTATGTAAATGAAGAAGCTCACAGGGTCTTTGAAGCATGCAGATACGGGGTGCTGTGCAGAATGTGAGCTTTCTTAAGCTTCATGTAGCACACTCGGTTAATTGCATATTGGGATTATTACAGGAAGTTTGTTTTTTTCTTAATTAATTTTATTTGACAAGAGATTAGGTTTCTTTGTAAACAGCTATGGCTATTCTTTTATTCTTGTGATCAGAAGAAGTTTACAAAGTAGGCTAATTTTAGGCATACGTTTCAGTGAAAAGTTGTGCTCTCTGCAGTATTTATAAGCAGCAATTTGAATACGTTAAGTTGGGGTAATTTGGTGTATGTGCTATATTTATTAATAACGCTTTGTGTATTCAGCAAGATGAAAAGAATTAACTGTTTGCTAGAGGAAACAATTCTCCAAAAGCCTTAGTGACACCAAGTGCTGAAACGTGCTCGCTGTTTTGTAGTGATGCAGAAATATCCAGTAACACTCGTGCAGTTCATGAACTACACGGTGCTGTGGGAAAACGGACCTGGAAGCGTCCCCAGGAAGACACCGAACCCACCTTGCCTCCTTGATGCTATATACACTGATTTTCTTGGTGTCCAACTTGGAATCTTCTGTTCTTCACGTTGAGCCCCTCGTGTCTTGGTTCTGTCACGGATGTGGAGAGCACGTCTTTTCCTTCTGCTTTGCGCTAGCCTGTCACGTCCGTGAAGAAGATTTGCACTTCGTTAGCTCTTCTGCAGGTTAAACCACCCCAGGTCCTTCCATCTTTCCTTGAAGACCACGTTTCCCGGGCCTGATTGTTTTTGTAGCTCTCTGGCTGGTGCACGTCCGTCTCGGCGTCGCCTGCAGGTAGGACGTGCAACGCTCAGCCTCGCCGTTTGGCGCAGAGCCGTTCACTTCCCTTCGCCTGCTTGGCGAGCCTGAGCCGTCACTGGATTTCCCTCAGCTCCAAATGCCTGCCAGGGCCAGGAAGGTGATAAAGGCAAGGGGAAAACAGCCACGGAGATGTGCTTGTGCCCTGGAGGGAGTGTCAGAGCGGGGAAGGTGTATATGGAAGGAGCCGGGTCGCTTGAAGTTCTTGAGGAACAGCATGTTTTAGGTTAAAAGTTGGCTGAAAAGGACTTGGAGTGGTGAGAAGAGAGATTCTCTCTTGTTCTACCCGGGCTCAAAGAAGCATGATTCTTTGTATCTTCCTTGATGTATATTTGTAGTGACAGAGATACAAAGAAGTGGGTACTTCTCTACAAAGGTTGCTTCCTGACAGCTGAAGGAGCCTGCAAACTCCTTCAACTTGTGCAGTCTTCTTAGGTAGTCCCTGTCATCCCCAAGAAAGAGTAGGAAAGGTGATTTCAATATGAGTAAGTTATTTGTAAGATGGGTTGGACTTTGAGGGCTTGTTGTCTTCTTTTAAAGGCCTTCATAAAGGAAGGGCAAATTGAGTTTCATAGAGATCACAAGTGAAATTATACAGAAGTGTTTTATTTACTGTATTATGTAAGTTTCTTCCCCAAAATACACAAAATTGTGAGGCATGCGGATAGCTGCATTGAACTTATTCCCACACTGCCAGTTGGAAATACAGGCATAAAGCAGTTCAGTTAAAAGAGCTGCTGCTTTGTGTCTGCGTAGAAGTAATGGCAGTACTAGGCGTTCACAGCTGTACGAGTAATACGATGAATTATCTTTGCTGTTTATTGACATGAAGAGTGAGGAGGAGGAGATCAGCTATTGAACGTGAGTGGCGTGATGGGTTTCCTTTAAATATAGTTCTTTATATTATTCTTAAAACAAACATTAATGTGCTTCAGAATTACAAGTGGTAAGTGAGAATTATGTGTATTAGGATAACCAGGCGTAGAACTAAAATGAGCATTTCCTAGCGAAACACCATCGTACGACTACAGCATAACAATATGAGCTCTACAAATCCTTTTCAGGCAAGTAGAGCACAGAAAAATGGCAGTCTAAGAGGTTGTCTGTATTACAGGGAAAGCAGGGAACTGCATATGCTGCTTTGGAAAAAGTACTAGCAGTGTGAATTTGGCAAACAGGAACAAGTGCTTACGATTCTTGTGTGTCTCAGACCTACCTGCTTTAGACAGTTGCTTCAGATTTTGGTGAAATTTTGTTTTGATTTAATTTTGTATTGCAGGAAATTTGTGATGCTTGTGGCTTTGTTTTGCAGCTATTATATAGCACAACACAAAAAAAATCGAAGATTGCACTTGCACAGAGTGGCTGCGCACAGTCTTAACAGCCACTCCTGTAAATCCTCGCTCTAGAGTGATTTACAGACCGATGCTTGTAACAGGTTCGGTGGTTTTTGGGGGGATAAGGTGGACATAGCTTAATTATATGAAACTTAAATTTAATTGTTCTATGATGACTTAATCCAGTTTATATTTTGGGACTATTTCTATCCCAGGTCTTCAGCAGTGAGTTAATAAATGTTATTTTGTGTTGAAGCCTTCTGGTCAACACTCTTTTCTGTGGCTATTTGAAAACACAGATTGTCTGCAAATGAGTTGGATTGTTTTCTTGCTTGTCCCTTATTATAAGCTGTTTATTTTGGCCAGTATGTCTCAGAACATTCCTCATCAGATTTTTATGGCTGTCAAATGGTAGTAGAGAAGACAAAATGCAATCATAACAGCTTCTTTTGCCACCAAAAATGTGATCAAGAAGAGCAGAATCCCTTCTAGACATGTTTATTCCCACTCCCTTGCAGCACGGAACTGCCACTTGTTCCACTCTCTGTCCTCCCTAGTGGTTTATGGCAGGTGGAAGGAAATGATTCTTTTTGTGCTCTAGCCCAGGTAGGAGAACAGGAAATCCATTTTTTGTGGTATCTTATTATAATCATTAGTTCCTTTAAAAATGCAGTTGAACTTCTGGATGTAGTTATATTGGTTAAAGACTCCTAAATGTGTTATTAAGGAGAATTAGAACTTTGCGTAAGCATTATTTGTAAGTGAAGTTTGGAAACGGCCAAATCCTGAAATGGTGCAAAATTAGGTCTGTAAGAAAGCTGCTGTAAGCTGCTTGGCTCAATGGCTTGCAGGTTGTCAAAGTGTGATTGGAAGTGGCTCTATTGATTAGATGTCAGTAGTATTCGAAAAGTCAGCTGTTTGGAGAACTCCAGTGGTAACTGTCCCTCTGAGAAGAGCTTCTGTAGGACACTTGGGACGACTGATCATTGTGAATCTTCTTGGTTTTAATTCTGGCTGGATGGTCTGAATGTTTAATAGAGATCTTGGCATTAAGCAGATACACATTTACATTTCATTGAGGCCTGGATTAGATGCAGCCCCAGGAGAAAATACTTGACTTTTGCTGTAGGCAGATCTATAAAAACTTCTGTTCTGGGTGCCGTGGTGCCCAGAAAAGCAAACAAAATTGGAAGGTGTGTAAATAGTGGAGCAAAAGGTAACACTGAGAATTGCAGTGTTATAACATCATTATATTAGCAGTGGTACACCCCTCGGTTATCTAATTACCTTTGTTGCTGCTTCACTATGTCTCAAACGGCTGTGGCAGCAATAAAAGTGTTAGAGATGGGTGGCAAGAACGAGAGAGACAAAAAGCCTGGAGTTGTCATTGTCTGTCTTTCTCTAAATAAATACGTAAGAGTTACACCAAGTAATGAGTAGCGTGAAAAAGATGAACTGGGTACTTTACTCCAGAGATCCGTTTGAGTTGAAAGACAATAACTATGGGTCTAATTGCAGAAATTCCCTTTACTTTTTTCTTTTTCCCCTCTCTGAACTGATTTATAATCGTGTGTCAGGTTCCAGGCTGGTACAAGGAGATAAGCAGGGGATGGAGCTGGAGCAGCACGCAGGAGTTTGGGTACGCACGGGTTTGATCAGAACAGGAGTCCGAGGTTGGCTGTGGACTGTTCACGTGTTTGTGTGCACGTTTCTTACTCATTGAAGCTTGGATATTCAGTCTCTCATTTGAATGTTGGCAGTAATCCTAGAATATTCAAAACCATGAACAGAACAAAAACTACGACTCTTCTTTTTGAGTTAATTATTTAAAGGTACTGAGTTCTAGGGCAAGGAATTCTGCTTCTGAAGCTGTTAACTTAGCTTTGTCGTGCAGGAGGAGAGGCAAAACTGCTGCAATGTTAGTTAAAACCAAGGGTTTGTTAAACAAACTTCATTGATTTTCATGAAAAGGAAGCACAGTCTATTAAAGTACGATGTGGAGTCATTTCTGTAACCTGAGAAATAAATAGGAACCTGAAAATATGCAGCTCTTTTTTTTTTTTTTCCTTTGGAATACTGGGAAATAAAAACATTATTGGTAATTCTGGCGTTAGAGTTGTTCTTATAATGAAACTTTTGCTGCCTGAATGCAGCTACCCAATAAATGGCTTTCCTCTTTTCCCCTTGCAGGATGGCGGACACAGACCTTTTTATGGAATGTGAGGAGGAGGAGCTGGAGCCATGGCAGAAAATCAGTGATGTGATTGAAGATTCTGTTGTTGAGGATTATAACTCAGTTGATAAAACTGCTACGGGTAATTAACTATTTTAGTCTAGCATTATTCCAGTTATGGGTATTAAAGGGAAACGGCAGTGATTGGTTACATCCTATCCAGTAAGTAAGCTTATTTGATAGCTAAAAAACCTGTTAACAAGTGATGTAACTATTTCAACATCTGTACTTGCATGTAACACTTGAGTCTGGTGTGTGGAAAAAAGAACACTTACCCTAGTAATGTGTGTGGGTGAAGTAGACTGACATATTTAATAAATAAGCTTTTGTTTAGCCCTTTGAATTACTTTTTCTTGGTCTTTTGGTCAAGATCAAGCCAAGTGTCAGCCTGATATCTGGAACAGAGATGAGGCTACATCTTGTTGTAGGGATAACTGAGTCTGGTGATTCAGCACATCTCGTGTTCCTGACCGCGGTGGTCCTAAACTCTGATCCGAGTGGAGTCATTCTTGGATTCCATGCCATGGAAGCATTCTTGGTAGTCAGCGTTACTAACTTCTTGGCAGTCATTGTTCATAGCTTGTGGATAATGCAGGGTGTTTGTGGAAGTATTCAACACCAGGGGCTTTGGAGAGCCAGTTGGTAACTGGAATTGCTAACTGGAGGTGAGCAGAATGTGGCTGTCTCTGCTTAGGGGAGGGTTTGCTACTCCTGCTGACTGCTGTCACCTTCTCGCTCTTGGTCTTTCTACAAGGAAAGATCTAGGAGGAGCCTGCTTTGATGAATAGTGTTTAGAGGTGCCAAGGTAGAAGGATGTTTGTAAGGAGAAAGTGATTCAGTCAGAGATGGATTGGAATGGGCATAAAACTAACAGTGGTCTGAGTAAGTTGAATTCCTCTTGCTTGTGCTGTCTGATAGAAAATACAGAGCTAAGGAAGCTGGATGTGACTATAGGTTACTGTCCAAAGCCAAACGTTTTGTATTTTGTATTGTATTTCTTTTGTTACAAACGGATTGCCTTGCTTCAATTCAGAAATAGCTTAAGCAGTCTCTGTGCATAACTTAATATACTGAAATATAAAGTGGGTTTAGGTCTCTTTGGGATTAGGGAGCTGTATAAATCTGCTTGTCCGACTTGCTTAAAAGTTATCACGTCGTTTGTGGTAAAATTTGATCAGACATAAGTAATGAGAAGTGTATCCATTTCAATAATGTATAGAACATTCTTGGAAGTGTCTTAAAAGTATCTTGCACTCCAAGTGTATTAGATGTCATCATATAATACACAGGTGATGAATATTTCATAGCTTTGCTAATAAAAGTAAACTGAAACAGATGTGCTAGATCAATTACAATTAATAAAGGCTTGGTGATATTGGTGTGCTTGTTAGATTAAGTTACAAAAAAATGATCATGACTACTGAAGTATACTGCTATTAGCAGATATTTTGTTTACTGGTGGAATACTTGGATACTCTTTCGACAACTTCAAATATGTCCCCATAAGATCTACTATCCAAATGATTCCCAGATCCAATTAAAACCAGCGGGATTTGTACAGGAATCTGTTTTCCATAGGCCTCTGTCACATCTTGGATTTGAAAGGATTACACAGAATCACCACAGTCTTAAGAATTTTTTTTCCTTTAGTTTCTGTTATCTCAAAAGTAAGAGTCATGATAAGCTCTTAGCTTAGGAAACTAATTCAGAACTCCAAAATCTGCCTTGAAAACGTAGTGGGAGAGGCTGGATGAAGAAAGCAGGTTTTGTCTCCCTTCGGCAGCCCCTTGCTGCATGGTCTGAAGCCCGGCATTCTCCCTGGCCTTGGGAGCGCTGGAGGTTCAGGAGGATCCTGTGTGCTGCTGTCCTGGTGCAGCTCTTCTCCTAACGGCTCAGCTCCTTGCAGGCTTAGGAGCACCATTTCCCTGAAAAGCTACTATTGTGTTTCCGGGCATTTATCCCTCTAGACGGTGCTAGAGGAATGAAATCATCAGCGTAGCTACCTACAGTTGTCTTCTGCTTATGTTATTCTGGACCACAACCAAAAATAGCAGTGGCTGTTGGGGGAATAACACCTTTGTTTTTTTTCTGTGGTTACAAACTTAGGTGGGTTGTTGCTTGGCATGACTCAGTCTATTGCTTCCCATCGTCTTCTTTCTTTCGTGCCTCTCACAGCATCATCTGCCTTCCCGTTACCAGCAGGCGCAACCCAAGGGGGTGTGGGCCGTCTGCTCACCCCGCGCCTGTCACTGCTGAAGGGACCGCGCTGTCTGCCACGTGCTGGCTCTGCACAGTAGGGAGCATTGTAGGGCTGGTGGAGTTTCCTAAGTAATGTTTGGCCAGAGAACTGTACTTTGATTCCTGGAGAAGTCTGAAAACCTTGGAGGTGCAGATTGGTCCGCTTTGGAAGAGAGGTGGGAGGGCAGTGACCTTTACAGCCTCAAGACAGGGCCGCTTTCCAAATGTGTGGAATTTCAGACTGGATGGCTTGGTCAGCTCTGGTAGGGTTGTTGAAACGGTATTCAGCACCAGGGAGCCGAGTGGTTTAGGGTGAGTGTGGTGGTGTTGGTTGTATTTGGGGTTTGTTACCTGCTGCAGTGGAAGTGAGCTCTGGGGGCACTAGGAACACGCTGTCAATTGGCTGTGTGGCGATGTTCGGGAACACAGCGCTTTGGCCTTAACTTAGTGGTAGACTATTAGGTGCTTTGGTTTGAATTCTGTATGGTAAAATACAGAAACGTGCTTGGTTTTGGATATTCCTGGGGCGCTTTGGTTTTTATGGTGCAACTAATTCTCCTCCTGATGACATTGATGCAACAGGGGGTAGCTTGGCCCATTAACTTTAGGACCAACACAAACAAAATTCTTCAGCCTGAAACATGGCCTTTTCTTTCTGGAGTAATGTGTTTGGTGAGCTGCTGCTGTCTCAGATGGCACAACTTGAACTTGCAGGAATCCTTGTTGGCTTGCAAGGATTTTGAGTGGTGAAGTGCCCCAGGGACATCTGTCACCTCTGCAGGTTTTGCTGGCCCGGTGACTGAGGGTCTGATCCCAGTTCAAGTTGTGACTATGTGGAATGCTCGCGAAATGAGCCATGTCTGGAATCATCCCAGCTTTCAGCAATCTGTTTTTTATGCTCATGGCTGTCGTCTAGCGTTTTGTTTTACATTAATTAAAAAGACTTAAAAGCTGGAGCTGAAAAAGATCCATTCAATCTAACCATTCTCCCAGTGTAAGGTTTTGTTGGGTTTTGTTTTGTTTTTCCCATCTAGGATGAAATTCATTATGAGCCAGCCTGGAGACCTAAAATTTATCATTTTTTTTAATTCTCCTCCCCAAATTCTCCTGAGGGGTATTAACAGTGCCACACACAAACCACCAGCTCACCTTTGAACAAACAGAAGTGCACAGTGGGCTGGATAGGGATGACCCCATGTCCAAAAATCAAGAAATAATATTTCAAAACTGGAGGTGGAAATATCTTTTAGCTATTTTTTCCATCTTCCTGAATTTCGTCTTCAGATTTTTTCCCTGCAGATTAGTTTTTCAGTGTCTCTAACTACTGGGACATGAAAGGAAAAATTACTGAAAGCTAAATATATTTGAAGTGACGCTCGGCCTATTTTTTTTTCCTTAATTTCCTGCGATTGCTTTTAGCTATACCTGTATCCCACTCAAACCAGTTCTTTCTTATGTTATGTATATGTGCACAGCTAGCTGGTATAACATATACGGCCGTCAGATGCCACAGTGTCCTGGTATGTAGAAAAGCAGTGTTGTTGTTGACAAGAAAACGAGCACATCACCCTGACAGCCTGACTTCTTTTTATAATTCCACCATCAGATAAAAATAAAACTTACATTCCTGCAATTCTTTTCGCCACAAGAATCACAAAACGCTTTTTGTCCTGAAAGTATAGAAACCGTACCAGGAAATACCGCGCTTCCATCAATGGCAGCAAGTGCGTGAGGGCGTCTGGTTAAGTTGGGTCAGGATGGGAGATCACAGAATCACAGACTTTAGGGATTGGAAGGGACCTTGAAAGATCATCCAGTCCAATCCCCCTGCTGGAGCAGGAGATGCGGGATTTTAGTCTTGTGTACGTGAGGGCCTGCGGCGGTGTGACAGGAGGCCTGCAGGGCCTGCTCTGCGTGCTGCCCGGGGCCCCCCTCTCCCTTAGACTGGACGTGAGTTTGTGTAACTTGTCTCTCGCTCTTGTTGGCCAAACTGCACACGTTGTCCATGTTGGGCTCAGACAGCCTGCCACCGAGGCGTCCGTGTTACGGCAGCTCATCTCGGCTTTGCTCCCTGTGCTCCCGTGTTTGAAGGGGGAGTCCCACGGCAGCGCTCCGCTGCGGGCTTTCTGCAGGTGGATTCGGAGAGCACGGAGCCATCCGAAGGTGCTTCTCCTCAGAGGGACGGAAGGCTCCGCAGGTGCCTGGAGGTGTCTGTCAGTGCTCCCTTGGCTCGCAGGGAGCGCCCTGCTGGTCCGACCCCGCTTGGTGCCCACATCACCTGCCTTAACGCCTAAACGATGTGTCTGTCTTAGTCCGTTTCTCCCGTCAGCACTGGCTGCTGCTGAAGGCCTTCCATCCGAGACCAAAGTCGTCAAGGAACCAAGTCAGCCCAGGCTTGTTAGTCTACCCCTTGTAAGCCTGAGAGGGCCTCTTTTGATGCCTAATGGCCGAATTCAGAGTTCAGTGACACGCTGATGGCAATCCCATCCATTTATCCCTGATTTTGGTAGGGGTTGTGTTGCTCGTAGAGCCTTGGTTGCTCTGTGGCAACAGCCTGGTGCACGAGACCTTTGCGGTCCTCATCGCAGCAGCAGGGCTGGTCTCTGAGGGGCTCACTGGGGCCCCCAGGGAGGGGACGCTGCTGCCAAGTGCCCCTTGTCTGGGGGGGGGTGTGGGGGGGGTGGGTCTGAGCATCAGACAAGGGGGCTTTGTCAGCCTGACCTCTCCTGTAAACAGGCAAGGTCCATCCGGTAAGAGTGGCTTCTCCTGTAGAGGAGAGCACCTCTGCTGTGCTTAGTTGGGAGAGAGAATACAGAAACTCTTCCGTATGTCTACTTCTGCCTTCCTGGTAGTGTGCTGGAAGTCAAGGAGTGGTTCAAGAGGTGGTGTAGGAGGAGGCCTAGGACTCGCAAGGATCGCTTGGTCCAGGACTAAATGGGCTGTTCAGGCATACCTCAGGAGGCTTGCTTCACCAACTGGCATTTAGCTCTAAGTCACCCTCCTCAAAGAAGCAAATTAAGCCATTTCCAGCGAGCTACTTGGAGAGTCATACGCTTGAGAGGCAGGAGGAGAAGAGAGAAGAACGTAATTTGTTCTTTTCCAGCAGCTGATTTCTGCCATGGTCTCCTCATTCTCCCTAGATGAAGTAGTGAATCTATGCACATCTGTCTTGGCCGGTGAGTTTAAAGTGTTCCAGGACCTGTGGAAACCTTACAGATCTCCTTGGAAACATTCTAAGAGAAGCACTGCACGCTCTTGGACATGCTACTCCAGAAGGCTTGTCATTCTCACTAATGAAAGTCTACAAAAACCTGGGGAAAAAATTGGTCATTCAGCTGTGTCCATCCTGGCCACATTGAAAAGAACCTGCAGTTTCTGGTAAGGAATTAGAGTGTTTCTATATGCTTCTGCTATTGTTTTGTCTAGTAATTAATAGCATTTCAGGAGAGAGCAGCGTGGCAGGAGCCTGCCAAGTCCACACTGAGAGAAAAGAATCCAAATCATTGGACTGACTTGACCAGAAGATTTTTGTCAGCTGGTCCCTGCTTTAAAATGGACTTAAACCCAGAGTCATCTTTTGTTTGTTAAACTAGTACAAGTCTTCCCAGATTATTTGTAAACTCCCAAGGAGTGCCAGAAGGAGTTGGAAACCTGACTGTCATGCTCTGCTTGAGGTTGCACAGTGGCCTCTGTACTAACCATGAGGTCATCATAGCTTCCGTCATCAGGATTTCTCATGGAAGTTAAGTGGCAATGAAAGACCTCTCATTTGCAGTCACAGACTCTCAGCATTTGGCAAGGTCTCCTCCACTCCTTGAAAGATCTGGGGATGACTCTGTGCTCCTTGTCAACCCAATAAGATCCTCCAGCCACTGAGGAGCAAATGATCCACTGATGAGGGCTCGGGGCCCTCAGCAGATACTGGGTGGGATGTAAATGTTCAGAACCTGATCGAACTATCCAAAGGTGGTGTTTTGTTTTGCTTCCCTCCCCCCACAACTTACCTTACGTGCTCTCTCTCTTCTCTTTGATAATCACCTTTTTATTTTCAGGAGTATTGTGAAGGGATTACAAAGATCGCAAATTCAGTCTATTTGCCTCTAGTTTCCATTCACTCCTTACCATCCTTTTCCTCCTCAGAGACCTTTTAATAAAATGGCAAAGGCTAGAAGCACGTCATCTCTGTCAGTTGGGACTGGAGGCAGCATGCTTGGAGTTCAGATAACAGTGGGTTCATGCTTGTTGCTTTTGATCCTGAAGAAGAAAATGGTCCAAGATAGGCTGCCAGCCCACACGATGTCTGCATCGGCTTGAAGTTGTTTGATGATGGATGCTTTTTTTTTTTTTTTTCCCAAGCTCTGGGAGTGGGAACTGATGTCTCTTTTCCAGCAGTTCCCCTGCTGTCTAAGGCACTTGAAAAAATGAGGCAAGATGCAGTGTGTGGGCCAGGGCCAGGCAGTTGTGTGGCTTGGAACCGAACCTTCTGTAGTCTTCCATCACCCTACTGTTTCTGCGTAATAAGATCTTCGTGAAAACATTTGGATCATATACCCTGAGCGCTGCCAGTCAGGCAGCATCCAGATTGTCAGTGTAAAGCATCTTCCATTAAAAGAAGCTGTTTTGGCTGTGGGTCAGAATGTTTTGGCATGCAGCAGGTCTTTTCCTGGATTTGCACATTTACATAGGAAACATTTGCTGTTCGGGTACAGCAACCCTTTCCTTTAACATCAGCAGTTTCGGTAATGTTGGACCATTTTGTAACTCTGAAACAATCTGGATATTCTGTCGGTCTCATAAGTGTTGAATTATGCCACTCGTCTGCGCTGGGAAGATTCCTGTGAGGCTTCCTTTATCATTTCTCGCCCTGCTGATTTGGAAGCCCTTTGCCTTCAAGACGTGGGTTACAGCAGTAATGGGATTAAGGATTTTTTTTTTTTCTTTTTACCTCCCTGAGCCACGTGCAACCTCATCTTTCTGGTCTTATGTGTAAGAGGTGGTATGTGCTCCAAAAAAAAAAAAAAAAATTAGAAGAAGCATGGACATCTCAAAGAACTTGGGTTCCTGTAGGTTAAGTAACGCTTCTGGCCTGGCTGGTTTTGGCCATTGCACCAGTGTTAATTCTGCTTGCATGGGTAGCGCAGTGGGATCTCTAGCGTCTGTGTGTAGTCAGGATTCTGTTTTTCTCAATGCAGACCTCCCTGTACAGCATGAGTAATGACTGGAAGAAGACCCCTTAGGGACTTGTCAACAGCACTGCAGGAAATACTTCTTTATATGGGTCACGATGGCATTTCGTTGGAGAATTCCTGCCTGTGCTTACCGTTCAGTCTTAACTTGGTCCCTTTTGTTTGCATATGTTACTAACAAAGCCTTTACATGATTATATGCTATTTTTTCCCTCTTCCTCACTCAGTGCATAGGATCAGTGCAGCTGACCGAACGGGTAGCTGTTCAAAATTTGCCTTCATTTGCTGTATAGCAGCACCCTATGCCTTAAAAAAAAAAAAAAAAATCATACATTATTAAAATCTGGATGTGATTCCTCATAAGAATTCCTGTGACATTCCTCTCTACAGTTGGAGTTGAGTAAACATGAATATATGAAAAAGCTTAGCTTTGCGAGGGAGAACAGTATAGAGGAAGAAGAAATTGAAGTCCCATTAAGTTTCCTGCTTGTTTTTTGAGTTGTGTGAAATAATCATGGCCTAATTTTTTTTTCTCCCTATGGTATTTAGAAAAACACATTTTATCTGTGCAGATCTCTTGTGTTGTGAGCTCCTGGCTTTCTGTAGACCAGCTCCATGTTACATGTAGTAGGCGTTGGGGAGATGAAGGTGTAGTGATCACCAGAGGACAAAGTAAGATTTTTGCTAATCTGCTTCATGGGGAGTACAAGGGTTTTTAAGGCTCATTTTTGGTCCAGATGATTGTCAACAGCCTCAGGTACCTGCTCACCTCTGTTCTGTGGTCCCTTGTTCCCATCGTACCTCCCGTCATTCGCACTGCGGGAGTCAGGCACATGCAGGCATCACCTTGTTCTGCATAGCTTCGATTTGTTCTCTTCATCATCTGCTGTGTGCAGAGACAGATTTCTGTAAAAAAAAAAAAAAAAGTGTCCAGCCATGAGTGGGTTAGTTTGTGTTGTCAGAAGGTGGAGGCAGTCTTCACAGTTCCTTCTTTGCTTGGTCCACTGCTCAGGCTTGAGCTAACGGTGACCATGTCCGTCCTCTGGGAGATGGCCGCTGGAGGGAGGCAAGGTCAGTAGCATTCTGCTGGGCATCATCAGTGGCAGAGGTTTGTTTTGTGTTTGCTGAACAAGTGTTTTGGTGTCCACAGACCATTTTGCTCCATCTTTCACCGGCATGTGTCTTCACTGCCTCCTTCTTCATCCTGTCTTATCTTCCTTTAATTCCTTTCCCCCTCTTGGGTGTCAGCAAGCATTGCCAGTAGATGGGAGATTCTTCTGATCGTTGTTTTGATGCAACATTAGCCCCCAGTTTGCCAGAAGCAATTGGGCAGTATTCCTGGGTTTGAATTTCCTCGTTCTGTGCAAATACTGCAAATCTGTTCCTGTTGCCACAAGCTCTTACTTGCCACTGGGAGCACACGTGGAACAAACGGGGCCTTGGCTGAAGGACGCGGCCAAGCACTGGTTGGCATCTGCTGGGCTGGTGCAAACAGCAATGACCAGAAGCTGATTAACGTGACCATATGGATTTCCCTGGGGTAGTCAGAGACCACGGGAGTCCCTTGAGCAACTGTGCAGAGGTTCTGGAACTTGTAAGGAATTTTTTTATTTTATTTTATTTTTTAAATGGTACCAGAGGAAGCATAGTTTGCTTTTCTTTAATGACTAAACGATTCTACTTGTTGCAGCTCACCATGAGAAATGACCGAGGGAGATATCCGTCGTAGGAAACTTGACCCAAACAGTTAGCAGTTCACAAAACTATTGGATACCTTTTTTCAGCTGCAGGTAATGGGAAGTGTTAGGTAAATAGCAGTGGACATGGGATGTTCTAAGTTGAGCGGTCAAAACTTCACAAAACGACAAGCATCTCGGGACAGAGTCAGATTGCAGAGGTATTAGGCAGCTGCGTCTCTGAGCAGCATGTCTGTAGTGAAGTATACAAGGAAAATCCCTCAGGGAAATCCCTTGGGGTGCGATGGTTGTTAACACTAGTGTTAGAACTCCCTTACGGCTATGTCAGCACAATTGCAAGGAATCAAGTTACTGCTGCTTAGTGTAAAGTGCAGGTTACTGTCAGACAAGCAAATCCCAAATAAAATCCATTCGTATAAAACACCATGAACATGTTTTAAGCTAACTAGTTTTACTTCAAATTGAAGTTGACCACCAGCACCTGCACAGCCCCAGGTCTCAGCTGACATGGTACTTTGCTAAGCTTCAGTAAACTGGTTGTTTGCAATTACCTGAATGTGCTCTCGTACCAAAGGACTTGTGTGAAATTTTTCATGTGTTGTGCGGTATCAAGTATGTTGAGTTTAGCGGATAAAATTACTGTCTCTTCCAGATCTTAAGTTTCTTTTTTTTTTTCAATCGGGATGCTGCTTGAATCGAGAGAAAAAGCACCTCAAACCATTGCACGATGTTCTTATGATACATGCTGCATGTTATGACTTCAGTGTGATCCAGATGTTTTCAGTCTTTTTCTCATGGTGAAGCTTGTCTGGCACTTCATGAAGGTTCAGGGTTGTCATCCTCTTTGTGTCAGAGGATGCTGAAGATTACTTTAGGTTCCTTCAGAATTCTTGTATCCTTCTGGTTCTGGTTAATTGGCACTGAGGTCCCTGACCGCCTGTGGTTGGCGATGCTGCTCAGAAACTTTGATGGTATTGCTGTCTCTCTGGTAGATACCCTGCACCAGGGACTGTAGTGAGTGGTTCAGTGTGAGTTTTCCCAGTATCTGCCAGCAGGTGAATTTTTACTTAATAGTTAATGAGAGTAGAAAAAATATTTTCTTTAGCTGCTGTGGCTGTGTTCAAAGGGCATGCAGAAGCCAGTATAATCAGTCTCTGAGATTGCTTAGAGCTAAGGGTTTTGAGCACCTGGTTCCTAGGCAGCTTGGAAAAATCCTCGCGTAGACATGAGTATTGAAATGATATGTAGAAGGGTCGGTTAGTTTCACAAGTTTACTTTCAAGGCACGCTCTGGAAAATTCATTCAAATTCTGAAGACTAAAATTGCCAGCTGAGTGTGTGAGAAGTATTTCTACTTGGCAAGTGTGACTTTTGCTGTATTTCTGTTTTCTTCCAGCTGGCAATCCTCTTGTTCAGCAAGGTGGACAGCCGCTGATCCTTACGCAGAATCCAGCCTCAGGTCTGGGCACAATGGTAACCCAGCCAGTATTACGACCTGTACAGATCATGCAGAATGCCAATCACGTCACGAATTCTCCAGTGACCAGCCAGCCGATCTTCATAACGACCCAGGTGAGTGCCCTTGCAGCCCTACTCCTGCACGCTGGCATCTCTGGGAAGGAAGACTGAGTGTACGCATCCCTGGGAGATTGGCATAATCAGATGCCTGTTTCAGCTTGTCTTGTACACCTTGCTGGATACTACACTTGAGCTGAAATCTGGTGGGTTTTGGTTTTAATTGATGTAGCCTTAGCAATAGCCTTGTTTTAAAATATCTTGTGTGCTGTAGGTTGGTTTCTAGTCATTTCATAGTTGAATCTCATTTGAAAAATTTGTCCACGTTCTGCTCTTCAGCAAGTCTTCTAGAGGCAGCACAGGTCTGATGGGACTTCATGCTGTTTTTCACTTGTAGCATACTCCTGAGTTACTGGTAGGGCCTGACTCCCAGCTGTAGGTGGGTCTGTCCACTCTGTGAGGATTTGACCTTGCTAAGTACTTACTACTTTGTTTTATTTTCCTGGAAAATGTGCAGGTAATACTTACTGACTTCTTTGAGCATTTGCCTGGGGAAACACTTCTACAAAATAAGGGTGCATGTTTGCCAGAGCTCCTGCTTTAAAAAAAAAAAAGTCTTAGTATGTTGCAGCTGTTGGTTATCATTAATGAAAAAGAAAAATAGAGATTTCAAACAACAAAACAGATCATTTACCTATCTCAGGAAACTACCACTGCCTCAAATATGGCCTTACAAATTGCTTAAGACCTGGGAGAAGATTTCTCTAGGTGCTTAGGGAAGCAGAGGTTGAGAGTGGAGGCAGTATACCAGAATGTTGTAGGAAGGTGGCCCTACTGTTGGGTAAGGTGCTGGCTGAGAACAGTATGGCCTCATAGTTCAATTGATCCTGTAGGTGATAGTGATAATGTTTTTTTTTTGTTTGTTTTGTTGTTTTTTTGAGGGGTGTTTGTTTTTAGAGTAGAAAACTCAGATTGAATGTACTCGATATATATTTATGTTAACGATTACTGTTTGAATGCAGGGTTTTCCTGTGAGGAATGTGCGGCCTGTGCAAAACACAATGAATCAAGTTGGAATTGTTCTGAATGTACAGCAAGGTCAAACAGTTAGACCCATCACCCTAGTCCCAGGTAAGGACTGAAATATGTGAAAACCGTATTAGTGTTGTCTGTCTTTACAGAGCACCAGGGATTTAAAAGAGTGTATTTAAAATACAGATCTAGAAGTTCTAGAGAAGGGGATTTTCCAGTTCTGTAACAGATGAGATTTGTTTGCATTTGTGGCTCCAATTCTGCTAGTCATTTCCAGCTTAGAGTAGGCCCTTTGATCATAGTAACAAACCACTTTGCAGAGTAGGGGACTTCCACCTGGAAACAGTGTCTGCCTCACAGAGCTACATACAATCTAACCTCTTCAAAAAGGCTCCTTGGTTAACTTCATTCCAAAATCCTGGCCTGTAACCACCCCTCTTCCTTTCAGAATCTCCCCAAGCCATGATAGTGTTCCCCTACTGCCTGGAAATGAAGCCTCACCTTGAAGATGATTTTTCTAACATTGCCTTCTGCTACCAGATCCTGACATGCACCGTCAGCAAGATTAAGAATCAATGTGTCACCATACACCTGCCTTATAACAAAGCAGCCGTGCTTTGTGATGAGTCCTCTTTCAGTATCCCAAGAACGGATCTGTAAAACCTCATGTCATAAAATAATTTGTAACTATAGGATCACCCTTGTCCTGTCATGAAAAGCCTTCCATGAGCTTCCCTTGGCCTAGAGACTAGTAGGAACCCCATGAAAGTCAGCAGGATTTATGCTTGTAAGCCTTTTAGAGAATTCCACCTAAAAGTTGTTGTAAATCTAATTTTTCACTCTGTCTGTATCCAGGATCAATTTTAGTCTGCTTGGGAAGGAAAATTAAGGTGCTGAACTCTTAAAACTTCCACTGAAATTACTGGGAATTTGGGGAATTCAGCAGTGTTAGAAATTAGGTTGTACCCTGGGCAAGGAATGGAATTCGATTACTTGATCTACCTTGTTTGTTCATTTGTTTTTGAAGCCCCAGGTACCCAGTTTGTTAAACCAACAGTTGGCGTTCCTCAGGTGTTCTCTCAAATGGCCCAGGTGAGACCAGGTACAACCATGCCGGTCCGACCCACCACCAACACTTTCACTACGGTCATTCCAGCCACGCTTACCATCAGGAGCACAGTACCACAGTCCCAGGCACAACAGCAAAGTAAGTCCACTCCCAGCACCTCCACAACTCCTACTTCAACGCAGCCAACAACACTTGGACAGTTAACTGTGCAGCAGCCAGGGCAATCCAGTCAAGCTACTAACCCCAAATTAGGTAAGACTTGCCATGGAAAAGCAAGGGGACTCAAGTGTATAACACTGTTTATAATTTGATCTTCAAACATATGGCTCAGCAGCTAAAATGCAGAAGTTGAGTCAGAACTCTAGGGTTCTATTTTTGCCTCCGTCACTGACTCACACTTCATCTCTTACAACCTGGAAAATTATGATAATCCTACCATAGTGTCCGGTTTGGTTAGAGAACTAGGGTTTGTTTGTTTTGTAGAATGTTCTGAGACCATCAATTAAAAGTCCCCAAAAGTGAAAAATGCTACTTTTTAATCACTTAAGTTTTTGAAAGATGAAGAGCACAAGCTGAAACTAACCACGTTGCTTTTTTTTAAATGTTGGCTGAATTCATGAGTGAAATGATAGCTCAGGAATAGTGACAAACAATTTAAACAGAAAAAAAAATCTGCACGCAGCAGGTAGGGTTATTTTTAGCTTTAAGTGGCCGTAATCACATACAGCTGCATTTAGAAAAGAAATATAAGTAACTTTTGTGACCATCGGTATCCTGTTTAGTTCATTGTAGGGCACGGCTCATGTCTTAGGGCATAGTTTGGAAGGTTAGGGAGTTTTACTTTTTCAGTCTTGCCAACCTTTGCATTGCTGGATGGGAGAATTGATGGTTTGTTCTTTGCTGAAGATTAAAGGTAGAAGAGCATGAGACAAGGCATGCTAGGTGGGGACGGGTTTCAAACAGTACATCAGATCTTACTGATTCCTTATTAGTGTTCCTCTGTTGTCCTTTCTCTTGGCAGTGAGTATTGCAAGTTTTGTGACTGTAAAGAGACCTGGAGTGACCGGCGAGAACAGCAACGAGGTTGCGAAGCTAGTGAATACTCTGAACACCATTCCTTCGTTAGGCCAGAGCCCTGGCCCGCTTGTGGTGTCCAACAGCAGCCCTGTGCATGGTTCCCAGAGATCTAGTGTTTCAGAGTCGTCGTCATCATCGTCATCGTTAAAAGGTATGATTTACATACAAGCTGTCTTATAAAGATGAGGGATTTAAACTGACAGATAGGAACAAACGACTAAAGAAGGGAAGATAAGTTGAACTATTTTATGTATTTTTAATTAGTCTAATTTTGAGACACTCATAGCTACTGGGGGGTATATTGCAGCATACAGATTGTCAGAAGTTTGCATACTTCTGTTTTTTTTCTGCCTCTCCAGTCTTTTTAGTAGTTAAAAGTATAGCTCTTGAAACTATATTATTACAGTATGTCAAAAAGATGACCTGAACCTAAAAAGTGTAAGGATTCTCAATTTTTTTGTTTTGTTTTGAGGTGTCTTTCTTTTTTCTTCTCCTGTTACAGTCAGTTCATCTCCTATTCCCACATTTGATTTGCAAGATGGTGGCAGGAAGGTCTGTCCAAGATGTGATGCTCAATTTCGAGTCACTGAAGCTTTAAGAGGACATATGTGTGTAAGTAACTATTCTGAGATGAGCAGTTAATTGTTAATCATTTATGACTGGAGTGCAAAGAATAATTCTCCCTAGATTAGGTACTTCTGTGAAAAGGAACAATATGGCTAGGAGAAAGTGAGAGGCAAAGGAGAGGCCTTCCAGCATCCCTCACCACAAGTAGGCAGGGCCTCAATTTTATGTCCTGTTACAGCCAGGAGGTGCATTTGTTTTCCAGTCTTACTGACCAGTAAACAATCAGAAAACTGGATGTTGAATGTGCGTTATTTCTTCCTTAAGAGTTTCCTGGAGTGCCTTTGTCTCCTCTTAGGTGATGGTTAGTTTTTGCCTGCTTACCTTTAATAGCAATAGTCCTTCCTAGATACTGTTTAATGCACAGCTTTTTTTTCCTTTTAGTACTGCTGCCCTGAAATGGTTGAATTCCTCAAGAAAAGAAAATCTCTAGATTCTGAACCAAACATTCAATCTGCAAAGCCTCCATCTCCAGAAAAAACTACAGCTGTTGCTTCACCGCCCTCTTCCACTCCTATCCCTGCGCTGTCCCCACCTGCTAAAGCTCCAGAGCCAAGTGAAAACGTAGTTGACTCATCCCAAAGTAAGCTTATTATGTTAGTAGATGATTTCTACTATGGCAGAGATGGTGGCAAAGTGAGTCAGCTACTGAACTTCCCCAAGGTTCCAACTTCCTTCAGGTGTCCGCACTGCACCAAGAGGCTAAAGAACAACATAAGGTAAGAGGAATGCAAGGTGTCACAAAAACAGTCTGCAGTGGTCCGAATGCCTCAAATCTGCAGAAGTAAAAATGAATTGTAAGCATCAGTCTCTCAAGCACTACAAGTTTCCCGTGCTGTAGGTTAAATACAGAGCTAAAGCAGTAGAGTGAGGCAGTTTGTCCACTATCACGCAGTTGAGTCAAGAAAAAAGTTGTAAGAAGGTTATGTGGTTAGAATAATCACATCTGTAGTCTTCACCAGAGAAATCTCATTTACTGATTACTAGTCTTACTAGATCATAAGAAATAATTGTTTATGAAGAACTACTCTTTTTACCTTTATTTGATGCTTTTTCAGCAGAGGGAGCTAATGAGAAAATACTGTTGTGAAATAGTGTATTCTTCTGGACAAGCCACTATGTTGTCCAGTTATCACAACAGAACTACTGATTTTTTTCTATAAGTTGCGATGTTTTGTCATGATCAGTGGAATACCTGTTTGGTGTCAGAAGTGCTCAAAAGCTAGTACTACACCCCACTGTACTACAAGATCTGTTCTCTGACTTATTCTAGAGTTACAGAATAGGAGGTTGCTGGATAGAAGGAGATCTTGGTTTTGGTGGGAAGAGCAAGAAGGAAACATCTCAACACTGTTTTGCACCACAGTTTAGTTTTATTACTTAATCTTTTGTGCACATGAAAGTCATGATAGAATGGGCTTAAAAAAACTTCTAGTATAGCATTCATAGTGTTGTCAGGATTACAGGTGCAAAATGTTTGGATTTCTGTTCATGCACTTCCTATTCACTTCCATAAGATTTATGAATCACATGAAGCACCATGTTGAACTGGATCAGCAAAATGGAGAGGTAGATGTCCACACCATCTGTCAGCACTGTTACAGGCAGTTCTCCACTCCATTTCAGCTACAGTGTCACTTAGAGAATGTCCACAGTCCCTATGAGTCAACAAGTAAGTCGATTTTGTTTTTGTTGTTTGTTTAGGTTTAAGAGCGTGTTTGTCTTGGATTAATAGCAAATCCATTGAGAAAGGATGTACCTGTTCTGCCTTGCCCCATGGAACGCTTGTAGGCCAGCAGAAAAGTCCAGCTAAATTACATTTTCCAAATTTATTTTCAAGATTGTTTTAAAGAATGAGTTTAATAATAACTTCATGGCAGAATTTCATTTTTATTGGTATGTTCACATCTGATTTGAAATCACTTGCAGTTTCCTCATCAGGATATTTTGCTACTTAATCTCTTGAACAAAATGATGGGTAGAACTTTTGCGGCCTTCTGAAAACCTCTCAGAGCATATTTTTATTATCTATTCAACTCAAAGCGTTGAGAGCTAGTAATGACTTCTTAAGGGTCTGTTATTATCAAAGAAACTTGTTGTAACTTCTGGTGTATATTTTCACTTTGTTGTTGTTGTCGTCCCCCTGCTGTTAACCTGCTTTTTCTTTCTTTTGCAGCAAAGTGCAAGATTTGTGAATGGGCATTTGAGAGTGAACCAATGTTCCTACAGCACATGAAGGACACTCACAAGCCTGGGGAGATGCCCTATGTTTGTCAGGTATTAAAAGTGGTTAAAGAGATGGACTTCATAAATATGTAGTAGTCAATAAGAGGGAATCTGGCACTTACTGGCAAAGTGTGTGGCTCATAGTGGTCCAAAATAGACTTGGTCCATGGGACAGTGCTGTGGAGCCCATTGCATTTTTTTTCAGGTATGATCTTAAAGAGAAGTCCAGTGGCTATTAGGACAGCACAGGTATCTTGTTTGTCATCAGTTCCCAGCACTGCGAAGTTGGATCAGCTTGATAGACATTTGTTTAGTCCCAGTGGCATTCAGAGCCTAATATTTTTTTTCCTCCCAGGGCCTGCAGGCAAATTGCTGTGCCATAAAGAGGAGTTGTCACTCTGGAGGAGATGAGATGCTGCTGCTTGTGTGACACCTTTTCTTGTCACTCTGTTGTCATGAGATTTGTGCTTGCATCGATTCTGAACATGTCATCTCCACCCAGAGGCCCTAACACTGTCCCTCCGAAAAAACAGAGAAGAAACTTCTAAAATATGTTATGTTAACACAGATTATGTTCCAAATTCTGCATTTTACATAGACCCTGAAAAAAATATAACACATTCGAACTGCTTTGCATTAACTGTCTCTCCCATTTTTTTTTCTTGGATCTGGATTTTGAATTGTTACTCCTTTCTCTTTATATGAGTAGTTTCAATCTGTTTCTCCAAACTGCTTTGAGTATGCACTGCTTGATTTAGTATCTTAAAGTTGGAATAAGCTAGCAAGTTCTTGGTTCCTAAATTCCATAGCTAAGTGTCTTTGGGGATCTGGATGTTGCCATTAAGATCTCCATATTGCAGTGGTGGATGTGAGATAGATTGTGAGATAGATGAGTAGAAATACTGTGTTACCTCACTGATTGTTTCTGTCCGCTCCTATAGGTCTGTCAATATCGTTCATCGCTCTATTCTGAAGTGGATAGCCACTTCCGAATGATCCATGAAGACACGCGGCACCTGCTCTGTCCTTACTGTCTTAAAGTCTTCAAGAATGGCAATGCTTTCCAACAGCATTTCATGAGGCATCAGGTACTATGTCTGTCTTTGTTTACAGCCGTTCATTTTCCACAGGGATTCATAGTAAGCATGTGATTAGTTGAGCATTTGCTTGGGGAGGAAAAAGAAAACTTGGTTGAAAGAAGAGTTTTACTAGATGCTAGTAGTATTCACTCCATAACAAATGCAATTTGCATGCTGTCATTCTAGACTTTTCATAGTGATTGTGGTGAAGAGAAGAGGCATTGCTCCCTTAGGAGTAGCACAGATTGATTTTGCTTAACAGAAAAAAACGTGTTTTGTTGGACTGTGTTTGCTTCATGAGGTGATTAACCAACAGTAGGCTCTATGTTCATTTGGGTTTTAATCTTTTTTATCTTCAGGTAATAAATGAATAATGCTGTATGCACACAAATGAAAATAATTTTGATAGTTAAGTATTCTGTTTCCATGTACGTTGGCTATATCGACAACATATTTTATAAAGGTGTAGCTAAAGCGTATTTTCAGAATATAGAAATGCAGCACGCTTACCAAGTGCCTGAATTGATTTGCCCCAAAGTCCTTTATTGATTTACAGGAAAGGCAAGGCAAGTTTTGAAGGAATGTTTCCCCCATGTACTGCTCTGCTAGCATGCCTTACTTTGGCTTAGACAAGCTGGGTAAGACTTTTGTTCCATGACACTTCCAGTTCTGGTGTCTGTGCAGAGCCTGATGATTTTAATTTAAAAAAAAAAGGGGGGGGGGGAGGGAATGTTGTGATGGAGACCATTCAGATGCTAAAAAAGTGGGGCTGGCTATGGTTTCAAGGAGGAAATAGTGTTGGTTTTCTTCTTTTCTTTTTTTTTTTTTTTAAACCAAAAAACATTCTGTGTTGTGACTTCTGTTTCTCTAAAATGGAATGTATTTAATTTGCATTTGCTTTAGAAGAAGAGTGTTTACCATTGCAACAAGTGTAGACTCCAATTCCTGTTTGCCAAGGATAAAATTGAACACAAGCTGCAGCATCATAAAACTTTCAGAAAGCCCAAACAATTAGAAGGATTGAAACCTGGAACCAAGGTAAGAAATCCAAATTAACAGCAGGCATCGATCCTGGTTTCTCAGGAAATATCCACAGCATCTTCATTGACGTGTTTTTACTAAGTGATGCAAAAGTGATGTTTGCCTCATCTGCATCACGTAAATCACATTTGCTGGGACAGAAAACACTTCTGGCCACGCTGTACGCGTGCAATTAATCTGATACTTCAGGGAAACTTCATAGTGAGAGAGAAGAGCTGAAAGTGGCACGCCAGAGATTAAGCTCTCCTAACTAAGGCATCTACAAGTGAAGGTACCCGAACTAGTTGTCTTGGGTGCCTTCTGTAGTCATTAAGGAAAAACAGGCACTTCTGGGGCTCAAGTCATGTGTCCTTGGTCTAGGCTGCTAGGGTCCTGGGTGGGACAGGTTGTGTCGTAGAGCACCTGTTTATTAAGAGTCTGAGAGACTACTTGAAACAGAGGAGTTTGAATTGGGATAGATCACTTTTGCCCTTGTGTTTTTAAGAGGTATGGCTCTGTTTTCTGCAGGTTACAATCAGGGCATCTAGAGGACAGCCACGGACAGTGCCAATATCTTCAAATGACATGTCGCAGGGCACTGGACAGGACATCACTCCGCTGTCATCGTCTACAGATCCCCAGCCCATCTTCCTGTACCCACCTGTCCAGAGGAACGTCCAGAAGAGAGCGGTCAAAAAAATGTCAGAACTTTTGGCTAAATTTCAAATTAAAAATATTTTAAAGGAAATGTAGTCACTTCTGTTATGCCACAGTGATGAGGTGGTCTGACCTTGTCTTAACAGTTGCCAAGGAAATTTTATGCTATGAGAACCTAGCTTCCCACAAAACCAGGGTTAAAGCATGCTATGAAAGCCCTTAAGATGAAACTGTGAAATGTAGAATTAGCTAGGCATTTTAACAGAGATAATGGGATTTCATCACCATAAGGGCTATCTGCCTACACTGTGTCCTACCGCCTTGTCTTCAACTTATTTTTATTTTATTTGTATTTGTTATCCACTCTTATATCGTGTTTCCTGGCTACAGCAAGTGTGAAATGTTTAGGGTGCAAGATAAGACTAATTTGACTGCAGGCTTCTGGAAATTTACGTGTGTCGTTAACTTTGTCTCGGTGATTGTTATAACTCCAAAGATACCTGTCCAGCCGCTGATGGAAATATCTCTCTCATCTTCAGGAGTGTCCTGGGGAGGCAGACTTGCCTGGAGTGCAGCTTCGAAATCCCTGACTTCCCAAACCACTTTCCTACCTACGTTCACTGTTCGCAGTGCCGTTACAGCACTTGCTGCTCCCGAGCTTATGCCAACCACATGATCAAGTATGTGTGATTCTTTGCTGTAGTAGCCATTCTTCCTGCCTGAATGTTGTAGCATCCCTGTGACTGCTGCACTGTAAGAAAGGGGTATCATGAAATTTTAGTTCACTACAGTGGTCTGTAAGACATGTATTCTGTGTCAGCACGGACACAGGTGTTAGCTTTGAAATGAGATGGGAAAACTGAGTGCAAGAGATGAAAGACTCATTCCAAACTGAGTATTGTGGCTAGTGGCATGTGTGTACTGCATGAAGCTGCAGAGAATTGCCATTATTCAGTGCTCTAGGATTTCTTGCAAAATTCTCAGAGTGAAATTAAAAACATAATTTAAAAATATTAAAAAAAATAATAGTAATAAAAGTCATGTCATGCTTTTACAAGCCTGCAGTCTGTACAGGACCATGGGTAGACCACAGAACAGGATGGTAGAACAGTTGCTATAAAATCTGGGCATTTCTAAATGCTATTGAACAGTGTATATTATTTATTTATTCAGACACGGAATTTTCAATTAGTTGAATACAAGTCTGGCAGACAAAATGTTACTAAAACCAGAATTGTGTCTATCCTTGTAAATATTCTTTGTCGTATATGGTTTTATAGCTCTTCAAATATCTGGAATAATTCTGACATTTAATAAACTCTGTTTTCTTACAGCAACCATGTTCCCCGGAAGAGTCCAAAATACTTGGCTTTGTTTAAAAACTATACTGCCTGGTAATGGAAAACTTGTCATCTTATTTTAATCATCTGGGAATCTAATGTGCATTCATTTTTCTGATCTTCCAGTTCTGTTCTTTTCTTTCGTGATCATCTTAAGAAGTGCTACTTAATGTTCGCAAAAGTATACTGAAAATATATCGAACTGAAGGCAACTACTGTTGCCTGAAACTCCCATTGCTTTCCAGCGTTTTGGGGAGGGGGCACTGCCTGTATGCACTGGTGTGACATTTTTGTCTAAGTGTTAGTGAGGGGATGAACCTATTTTCATGTCTAATACTGATGCTAAGCTCGCTCTCTTCTTTTCTTTTTGTTGTTGTTTTCCAGTGGTGTAAAGCTGTCCTGTTCCTCCTGTCTCTTTGTAACATCTGAGGGCGATGCAATGGCCAAACATCTGGTCTTCAATCCATCACATGAGTTTAGTAATATTATTTTCCGAGGTAAGAGTTGGAAAGGGAATAGAAAAGTTGAAGTAATTAATGAAGGATATACTACATCAATTCATGGAGTCTGAATCAAATACAGCTGTGTGTAGCAATTGGCTGAGTGCTTACTGACTCCTGAGTTTTAGTAAAATGTGATGTTGGGGACGTTCTGAATGCGTCTTAATTGTTATGGAGATTGAGAGTTAAGCTTCAAGTGAGTGCACTCTGCTGAAGCTCAGCTGTGTAATGAGATTCTCAGGAGATCTTCCCAGGGAGAGACAATGCAGAGGGCTTCAGTCAGCTCCTCTGTTTCTCTGAGACATCATTGTACCTCCATGACACCAAGGGGCTTTAAGCAGCTGCTGATATTGGGATATGAATAGGGCCTAAAGCTGTTGTTCCAGCCATTTGTTGTGAAGTACCAAAATTTGCAAAACTTAAGGACACTGCCTGCAGAGATCTGGCCAAACTGGAGCTTTCCTAACCAAACCCCTTGTGTTATTTCAAATGGATGTGGGGTTTTGGTATTTGTCTTTAATGGCTGCTGTTGAGTGTTGCTCTGCACTGTTGAGCAGTTTTCACTTCCTGGGTTTGGATGTGGCTGTATTTAAGTGCAAGTCCTCTTCGCAAGGGGGGTGGCTGAATGGAAGGGGGATTATTGGCTACTCTTAGAGCAGATTGGGATGCTGCAGGGATACTGAGCCTCATCTCTGCACCAGGACTTGTTTGCTTTCATTGACTTCTCGTTTGTTTGCAAAACTACAAATGTTTTTCTTTCTTTTTTTTTTTTTTTTTTTAACAGGGCCTTCTTGGATATCACATTCCAGGTAAACTGTTTGTAAATTATTATCTGCCATCATCTGTTTCAGTTTGTGGGTTGCTTGTTTGCTTTCCCTCAGCAGTTTCATTTTCTTGGTTTTAAGAAAGTTCTGTGTTCTCTCCTTTCAAGGCATGTTCAGCCCCAGGACAAAAGCATGAAGAATACATGCTCTGCCTATTCCCCAAGTAAAGCTGCTACTGTGAAAACAAAGTCTACGTTACCTGCGAAAGATGACCTGGAGCCTGAGCTGACACCAGCAGCCTACAACAGGCCTCTGGTCTGCCAGGAAGAGGAGTGCTTAAATATTGATGCTCAAGAAGATGAGCAGCCAACAAAGGAGCCTGAACCTGCAAGCAAAAAGGAGCAGCTGTCAGTAAAGAAGCTGCGAGTCGTACTGTTTGCGTTGTGCTGCAACACTGAACAGGCAGCAGAGCACTTCCGAAATCCTCAGAGGCGAATCAAGCGCTGGCTACGGAGGTTTCAAGCTTTCCAAGAAGAGAACTTGGCATCCCTGTCGGAGGGCAAGTACCTCAGCTTAGAGGCTGAAGAGAAGCTAGCGGAATGGGTCCTCACACAGAGAGAGCAGCAGCTGCCTGTAAACGAGGAGACTCTCTTCCAGAAAGCCACCAAGATTGGCCGATCCCTCGAAGGTGGCTTCAAGATCTCCTACGAGTGGGCCGTGAGGTTCATGCTGCGGCACAACCTCAGCACGCACACTCGGAGGGCAGTGGCTCACCCGCTCCCCAAAGATGTCGAGGACAATGCCAGTTGCTTCATCGAGTTTGTGCAGCGGCAAATCCACACTCAAGACCTGCCTCTCTCCATGATTGCGGCCATCGATGAAATCTCTCTCTTCCTCGATGTGGAGGTGCTGAGCAGCGACGACAGGAAGGAGAATGCTCTGCAGACAGTGGGAACTGGGGACCCCTGGTGCGACGTTGTTCTCACGATTCTCGCCGATGGAAGCGTTCTCCCAACACTGGTCTTCTACAGGGGCCACGTCCAGCAGCCTGCCAACGTGCCAGAATCGATCATGTTGGAAGCAAAGGAGAACGGATACAGTGACGACGAAGTCATGGAGTTGTGGGCGACCAGAGTGTGGCAGAAGCACACAGAGTGTCAGAACAGCAAGGGCATGCTTGTGCTGGATTGTCACCGAACGCACCTATCGGAAGAAGTACTTTCCTTGCTGAGTGCCTCCAGCACTCTGCCGGCTGTTGTCCCTGCTGGCTGCAGCTCCAAAATCCAACCTCTAGATGTTTGTATAAAAAGGACTGTGAAAAATTTCTTGCATAAAAAGTGGAAAGAGCAAGCCAAGGAGATGGCGGACTCCACGTGCGATTCGGACATTCTTCTCCAGCTGGTTTTATGCTGGCTGGCAGAGGTCCTGGAAGTCATTAGTGACTCTCCTGAACTTGTGCAGCAGTCCTTCCTGGTGGCCAGTGTGCTGCCAGGTCCGGACGGCACGGCCAACTCGCCCACACGCAATGCCGACATGCAGGAGGAGCTGATTGCCTCTCTGGAGGAGCAGCTGAAGCTGAATGGTGAGCAGCAGCAGCAGGCGGCGACCGAGGTCCAGGATCGGACCCAGGCCGAGGAATCTGCTGACCCAGAAATCCTCCATCAGCTCTTCGAAGGGGAAAGTGAGACTGAATCATTTTATGGCTTTGAAGATGCTGATTTGGATCTGATGGAAATCTGAGCACTGATCTGCGAATCGTGATCCAGAAAGGGTTATTTTTTAAATAAATGTTGGATGAGACCATTACACTTCCCTGTGGATTTGTGGGTTTAGGAAATTTGTAGGCGATCACTCAGATAAATAGCCATTTATGCTGTTCATTTATAAGTTTTGTGCTTTTTTAAAAGAAAAATCACTGTGTTGGTATTTTCTGAAAATATATTGTGGGTGAATATTTTTGCGTTTTCTTTACCTCACTGTATCATAGTTTTCTGTTTTTATTGTGCAGAAATGTTTTGAATTATACATTGTCAATGTGACCATTTCTAAAGAAAGGAAAAAATATGTAGCTAATGAACCAGTATATAAACCTTTTTGGTTGTCTTAACACAGACTTTTTTTTTTTAACACTTGACCCAGAGATTTAGGTTTCTGTGGTAAATTTAGGTATGAATGATTGCTTTAATGTGTGAACCTCCTATAATTGGCCATTAAGATTTGGTTTGGGTTTGTTTTTTGTTTTGTTTTTTCTTTTTTTTCCTTTAAAGAAGACTAATTATTTTGCTTGTGAATTTGGACATGGGGTAAAAACACAAGCAAAAGAATTTTGCCTGTTCAATGCCAGCAATGATACTTTGAACGGGGGCTGAAGTGAGACGTGCAGTTAGGGAGTCAGGTGCAGTGCTGCCACAAACCTGCGGGGTTTGAGCTGACTTTCTGACACTGCGATGGTTCCTTTCCTCCAGCCGGGAAACCATCCGACACCCACCTTGCTCCAAAGAGTTACTGACAGAGGGTACACGATGGAAGAGGAAAGTCAAGTCTGTCTTGATCTTCCTGTACAGTAGATGGGAGTTAAAGCTGTATGGACCATTAAGCGTTGAGCTTTTAACTACTAGTAGTTGATAAACCTGCTTTAACCAGTGGCATCAGACACTACGTTCCTTAGAATTAGAAATCTGATTTAATGAAACAAACTGTGACGTGCACAAAAAGAAGACGTTTGTTTTTATTTTTCACTGCCAGCTTAAATTTTTCTACAATTTGCATGTTTGAGGGTTTTTTAATTGTATGTATTATGGTATAAACGGAAAGCATTTTGACATACAGAATTCAGAAGCACCTGCACCTTTCTGTTTCCATAGAGGTTTTGTGAACCTTCCCTATTACCTAAGGAAAGCAGGAAGCAGCATGTGCAGACCTGTAAATGGTTCATCTTTAAAATGTACATAAGTGGAACATTTAATAAAACCAGGGAAATGGATTTATAAACATGTGTTTTTATTATGAAGAACTATTTAACTCTTGTGATACCGTAATGCTTAATGTAAAGTACATAAAGAATTCTCTGAGGAGTGCAGGAGCGCGAGGCTGGCACGTGAGCTGTACTTCAGAGCTGGGGCCAGGTCGCGGACTGGATTCCCTCTGTTCTTTTGAAGGGGACACAGAGTTGTTTAGCATGTCCTGAGGATACCCAGAGATGGGATAGTAATTAAATGTGTTTACATGTCATTAACACTTGAGGCAGAATTCTGCCCAATTTACATTTCTGCAGACCCTACTTGCCCTTTAACTATATAGTAGGTTAAACAGAACAACCTACTCTCCTGGTTTGAGTTTTTTTAAAAAATAAAATTCTGAAAAGTCATTAATAAAATACTGAACGAAGATTTTACTGCATTTTATTCTTTCTTTGAGGATTGCCCACACTCTCAAGTGAGAGCTTAATGGTTCAAGTTGTTAGGTAGTAGTAAATACCAGTCTTAAATACCTTCACGAATAATCACAAAGCTAAGAAATACCGAATAATGGCTGAATTGGGTAGCAAAGCACATGTAACACCATTTTGTTACTATCCTCCTGTAGCACTAGCTGAATGGGAACCAGCAGGGGCTTTGCAGGAGGTACTGCAGCCTCGGCTGCACACAGCCTGCTGTAGGATGATCGACTGCCTTTGATTTTCAGAGCCCTTGAAGCCCTGGATCTGCTGTCAGCAGGTAGAGCTGTAGGAACGTAGCTGGATCTTAATTACTCTGACCATTAAGATTAGAGGAGACACTAAAGCAACAGAAGTCAACCTTCCTTTCATTTTTTCCCCTCTGTGCTTTGAACTGAAGCCTTTAATAGGCACCGAAGGCTTGAGAGTGCCTAGGATAAGCAAAATGTGGGCGTCTGTGAAAAGGTGTTCATAAAATGGCCTGGTAGATTGCACCTTAGAGGTATTACTTTTTATATCTTAAAACTGCCCCATGAGCTAAAGTGCTACAGCTGGGGTTGGAGGAGTTAACACAGCTGTCAAATGCATGCTTGTAGTGGGATAGGAGAGCAGCGTAGGAACCTCTAAAATTGCAATCTAAGTCTGGAAATGTTGCTGTACCCTCGGGGTTCCACTTTCTTTTTGTCCAACCCATCACAATGCTGCTCAGCATGCTGGCCGAGCTGTAACTAGCTGGCTGCAGCATGCAGCCTCCAGCCCCTTGTGCTTGCACGGTAACACCTGGTGCCTGGAAGACCAATTTCTTTGAAACTAAGCAGGAGGACCTATACCATTTCTTGACTCTTACTGTTGGCAAATACTTTTCTTACAGAAGACATCTTTAAAGACATGTTTTCATTCTGTTCACAGGTGGCTTTTATAAGGTGACTGAGGCTTTTTACCTGTCCAGATCAGAATTCTTGGATGTCTGGATTACAAGTGAGAGCAGGAGAAACATGGTACGTGCTGCACCTTAGGTTACAGAAATACCCCACAGGATTAAAGTGTGTTACATACTCAATTACAGATGTCATAGTCCGGTAGATTTTTGTTTTATTAGGGCAAATTGTAATGGGATAATTGGATTCAGTACTACTACCTTGCACCTCAGAAACCTTTACTAAAACAGAAGTGGAAAAAGCATTGTCAGCTCTAGCAGAGATGAGATCGTGGGTGCTAATTAGAGGTGGTTATGGAGTACTTTGACCCACACTCTCACACACACAAGCGCTATCTGAGAAAGGGACTGCCAAGTCAGATACACGAGGAAGAGGAGAGTGTGTTCAGGCTTAATGGAGTACAGTACCTACCAGAACCCCATTGGAGCAAAGAGCAAAACCACTTTTTTCTTCCCTGGAGAAGGGCAACAAAAAGGACTTGCAGCTTTCTGCAGCCTTCTCAAAGCATGGCTGTGCTGTAGAATTCAGAACCTTGCACCTCAGTGCTTCTTGAAGTGCTGTGGCTTCTCACTTCCGAAGTTAATATTCTTGGAGCATCCCGCAAATTCTTAACCATAACACCGAATACAGAGGCTTGTCTTAACAGGTTTATTTAATTTCCCAAAGAAATCAGATCAGAACTTCAAAAAGAGTAGCTGATTTACAGCACAGATGAAGGACGATAACACAGACACAGCAGCCTGAAGTAGCTCTTGGGGGTGGGTCATTCAAAACCACTGCAAGGAGACATTTTTACAAGGTCAGGATATTACACAACATGGATGCAGTTAACAGCTGTGCTACCAAAATCAGAGCATTTTAACCTTTTATAAGGTGCCCTCAGGCTTTTGCTGGACTGACAACTTACAGATTAAGAGCTGAAAGTACACGTAGTCCTAGAAGTATTACCTGACAAGATTTGCTATGTCCCAGTTGGCTTCCAGGGTGAGGGGTCCTTCCACCTCCACTCCTTTCTCCGTTGCAATAGCAATTTCATACTAAGGAAGAAAAACATGGAAAGTTTTCAATAAAGCCTGACTTCCATACTTGAATTTGATCGGCCCTGTAAAAGCTCTAATCAATAAGTGTCAGTAATAACAGCTGTTGTTTAAACAAATTTGCTTTAATGTGGCTTTGCATTTAGTAATGTTTTACTTTTTCCTTCATGAGCATGTTGAGATACTTCATGGTGGTAGGAGGTAGAAACTGTCACAAAGCTAAAAGATTGCAATCTGGATGCTGCTACTGTGGTGATGGGAGAAGCAGCACCAGATGTAAGAAGCAGCAGCACCCAGGCCAGCCAAAGAGAAGCAGCACTCAGGATAAAACCGCTCTTCTGAGGCTGGAGATGAGGTGAGACTCACTTTGCAGAGCACAGGTTTGTTAACAGATTTTTTAGCGTGCCTCATCTCTGCCAACTCAAGCGTTACTGTGAGGTTTGCTGAGAATCAGAGACGGAACGACTGAAAATGCTACAGTGAGCTGGGGTAAAGATTGGCCTCTGGAACGTCAGCCTGAGGCACGCAGCAGCTCTCCAGCCAGAGCACACCGAAGTACCACACTTACTCTGTTGAATGATCGAGCGTCTCTGTAATACAAAATTTTCATACAACGCTCAATCAAGCTCCGGGCTTCCTCCTTTGTTAGAGTGGGTTTCTTCTCCAAGACTTCTCTCATCAATGGCTGAAAGAAAGTAATAAAAACCAATATCTCAACAGCTCAGTCACGCAGCACCAAGTTTGCTTCAGCAGCCGAGTGCACACTCTGCTCCTGCTTGCAAATGCTCACCTGAGCTAGGAATGCTCCATAACCCGTAGCAAGTGTAGGGGCTTCGTAGGCCACGCCAAGCATGTCCACGTAACCTAGGAAGCTGAAGGGATGGAGTGGTTAGTGCAGAACTCCTTGCATAGGCAGAGCTGCATCACTTTGGGGAGGGCCTCGGCTTTTGAGCAGCTACATCCAGCTCAGAGCAGAAGCCAGCAAAGCAGATGCCCTCCCGCTGAGAAAGCAGGAGTCTTGCTGGAGATGCAGGCTCACATAGCCCATGGGTCACTGGAGGACCACAAAGGCTAGACACATCCTTTTTGACCCATGCAAGCAAGGGAGCAGGAGGGTACGCCTGCCAGGAATTAAAGGAATGATGAGCGTTAGGGAAAAGCATAAAGGAACATAAAGGAACTGGAAGCACAGAGCACCTCCTGGCCAAGGGATCCACCATGTACTTCTCTTTCTGGAGAAGCCCTCAGCTACATTCCCATCTAACAAACAGGGCAAGCAAGAACTGTGCTGGTGGGGCTCCCTCCCAAAGCATACACGTAACTCCTCTGTCCTGTGCCATGAGGAACAGTCCCAGAGAAGGGCACGCGGTAACCATTACACGTTCTGCGTCACCACTCCTCACCTACCTCTCGCCATTGTAGTAGCCTCCGATGACAACAGTGTTCCACAGGGGATTTATCTTGGACCTCCGGTTGTACATGACTCTCGTCAGCCAGGAATGAATGGCTTTGGGGCTGTAGCTGTGACCATCTCCCAGCAGCTCCTCATCAATTCTAATTCAGAGAGAAGTTTCACCCAACTAAGAAAAGCTGGAAACCACCTGGACACGAGCAGCAGCCCACCTCCCGCTGTGCCATGGGCAGAGCAGGGGAGCCTCACGCAAAGCCACAGTACTCAGCAGAGAATTTGGAAAGGACACTTGTACCAGGGGCATTGCAAGCTTAGCGAAAGAACAAGGAGGAGCCTGAGCTCAATTTTGGTCCTGCTCAGCGAACACATCTCGCTACGTCTCAGTGCTCTGAGAACTGGAAGGAGAGCGGCGCGGCGTTACCCACAGCACGGTCAGGGCTCGCCCCACCGGAGCCGAGCCCGTGAGAGGCGCAGCGCGGGCCGGGAGGACTTACACCATCTGGTCGATGATCTGCGCCAGGTACTGGAAGTCGGCGTAGTCCCCGGAGGCGCCCAGCACGGTGCTGTCGTTCACCCTCAGCAGCCGGGAGATGTTGCGGAAGCGGGCGAGGGAGCCGTAGGAGCCCATCGTGTCCGCGGCGAGCATCACGCCGCCGTCGAACTTCACGCCCAGCACCGAGGTGCCCGTCACCATGGGGGTCCTGCAGGCCCCGGCGTCAGCGGCACCGGGGGGGCCGCTCCCCCAACGCCCCCAGCCCCCCGGTTGCCCCAGCCCCCTCCCCGGTTCCCCCCTGCCCGGTGCCCCCGGCCCGCCCCGCACTCACGTGGTCCGGGTGAGGGGCTGGAGGCCTGCGGCAGGCCCAGGCCCGCCGGGGCTGTAGGCCTGCCCCGGAGCCGGGCCCCCGGCCCAGAACGGCGGCGGCGCCCTCGCTCCCCCGGCCTCCATCTTAGTCACGGTGCGGCCCGCGCTGCGCACGCGCGCCGGAAGAGCGGCCGCTACCGGCCGCCGTAGGCAGAGGCGAGGCCGCGCGGCGCCATCTTGGGAGTGGCCCGGGCCGGAAGGGGGGAGGGAGGGCCGGGCTCCATCTTGTGTGTGGCGGAACTCGCCTGCGCCCGGTTACGCCGCGCGAATCGCCCGTCGCGGGCCTCTGGCCCCCAGGTGACGCCCGGGGACGGGCACCTGGGCGTTAAAACACCGGTTCTGCTCGGCCCGTCCTTGCCGAGCCGCGCCTCCGCTCCCAGCCGCCCTCCCCAAGATGGCGGCGCTCTGCTGGCGCCACGGGAGGCGTCACGTGACACCGGCCCCGGCCTGGGCGCGCCAAGGGGGCGGGGGTGGGGGCGGGGGTAGGGGCGGGGCCGGGCTGGTCTCTCCCCGCCCCGGGGCGTGGCCGGGCGCGGCGCGGCCCAATGGGCGCTCAGGGGGCGGGGCCTCGGCGGAGGTAACAGGTTGGGGCGGCGGCGGAGGTGAGCGGTGCCGGCGGCGGCGGCTCGGGAGGTGAGTGCGGGGCCATAGGGGCCATAGGGGCCATAGGGGCCATAGGGGCCATAGGGGCCATAGGGGCCATAGGGGCCATAGGGGCCATAGGGGCCATAGGGGCCATAGGGGCCATAGGGGCCATAGGGGCCATAGGGGCCATAGGGGCCATAGGGGCCATAGGGGCCGCTGCCCTCGCTGTGTGTTCAGCCTCATGGCAGAGCCTATAGGGGCCGGGGCTATAGGGGTTGCCCTTCCCGGGGCGTGCCCTGCCCTGTGGCAGTACCTGTAGCGGATGGGGCCCTAGGGGCTGTCCTTCCCGGGCCGTGCCCTGCCCTATGGCAGAACCTATAGGGGCTGGGCCCGTAGGGCTTTCCTCTGGGGGGTGAGCTTTGCCCTGTAGCAGGTCCTACAGAGGCCGGCTCTGTAGTGGTCCTTGTCCTTGGGGGTGCTCTACCTGACAGTAGTCCCCATGAAGGGTTCTTATTCTGGGGTATGGCGTGCCATATAGCAGATTCCATAGGGATGCTTCCCCAACGATGGGTCTGCCCCGGCCGGGGTCTCCTCTCTTCTGTAGGCTCCCCTCACTAAGGGATCCTGCGTCACCTTCAGAGGCTCTCTGTGGGGGCTACCCCTTTCACCAGGGACCTGCATTTCCCTGTGCCTCACCCCTACAGAGGTCGTATCTGCTGAGAACGTCCCCTGGGTCCTGGCCCCACGCACCCATCTGTAGGGGCTGCTGGCGTGGGTGCCCTCCTCCAGCAGGGACCCGCTGTAATGCCCCCCATAGGCACTGCTCTATAGGGCACCTTTCCTGGGCTCTGTGTCCCCGTGAATCCTGTCCCTTCTGGCGCTGCTGCGGCCTCTCCCTCGTTCGCTCCTCGTAAATATTTAGCGTCGTTTATGGCTCCTGCAATCTCTGACCGGGGGAGGTGGCTGATAAGGGCCAAGTCCCAGCCTGGTTTTCGGGGCTGCGCCCAGCCCGGACAGGGACAGACGGAGCCGCTCTGCCTTCCTGCTCTGAGCACTGCCAGGACCTCGGGTCTCTTCCTTCTGAACCGCGTTGGTATGGAGATAATCTCAGCCGAAGCCTTGAGCTGCAGAAGGACGAGTTGTGTCCCCAAGCAGGGAAAATCAACACCTCCAGGACCTCGCAGCGTCACGCGCCGTTTTATTACACTGGGGCCAGCCCCGTGCTCCCCGCTGCCGGCGGAGGGGGTTCAAACCTTGCCCGGCTGTGGGGCGGCCGTAACGCGGCACCTGCTGAAACTTTAATGCGCCGTGCCGCCCTACTTCGCCCGGCTCCCAGGGCGCTGTTTTCAGCCTCCTGTTTCAATAAGGAAGAAAAGCGAAACCCACACAGCGCTGGCTGCGGGGGGTTACGGCACGCAGGGCGGCGATGCTGCGTCCCCGGAGCTGCCTCGGTGACCCCCCGGGTCCCCTGGGGCCTTGATGCCCACGGTCACTGGGGCCAGGTCTCGATGCCCACGGGCTCGTCCCTGCAGGCTGGGTGATGGCTGCGAGGGGCAGGGGTGCCCAGGTCCTGCTGCCCATCCCCATTTCCTCCCCTCTGCTGGATCTGTCCCCAGGATAACCCATCCTCTGTGCCCGCTGTCCCAGCCCTTTGTTTGGAGGGTGCTCGCGGATCGCTCCGGGCGGTTTTGCTCCCCACCACCCCGACCAGTTGAGCTGGTTTGGGGCCGAGTTTCCATCTCCGTCCCTGTAGATAACATCCCCACAGATAACGTGGCGCTTGTGACCGAGTCCTCTCCCGCTGCAGCCCCTCGCAGCGTCCCCCCCACTCCTGTTTTGGGGCCGCACTGGGGCGGGGTGGTGCCGGCTGGGACCAGCACTGGGGTGTCACTGTGAGCAGGGGGGGACAACTGGGGGCTCCCCAGCCTTGGCCTGGTGCCCTGGGGGTCCCCGTGGTGCCAGGGCTGCTGCTGCTCACTGCTGCCCCACAGTGAAGGGGTTAAGTCCCTGTTTGCACCTCAGCCTAATGAGCTCCGGGTACCCGAACACAACGCTGCGTCCCCTGGCACCCAGCGGGGTGAGACCCAGGTGCAGATCCGCGCCCCGTGGGGCTGCTCCTCGCTCTGCCTTGGTTCGCCCGGGGAGAATTTCCCCTCCCAGCGCCCAGATCTGAGCGGTTCTGGTTCCAAATGCGTAATCGGCTCGGGAAGCAGGGACTGGGGCAGATGCAATGGGTGCCACCGCACGGCTGCGTGACGCCCCATGTGGGTGTGGGGTTGGGTGAGCCGTGCCCTGCTGTGGGAGCACCAAGAGCAGCTCTGGCCCCATTTGCGGCCATTTCCCTGCCATCCACCACCAACCGTGGCAGCTGCCGGAGGCGGCTTTGGCCAAACGCCGCTGGTTTGTGAGGGCAGGGCAGAAGCTGCCCCGTGGGCTCGCGTCCGCCGCTGCGGGATGTGGGGCGAGAGGGGAAGCGCCGCGGGCATGACCGCCGGGCAGGGAACAGGGTTTTCCAGTCCCCGGGTTGATGATTAACCGCAGCGCTCTCGCCGTGGGTGGCTCGGGAGGCTTTCGGATGCAAAGGAATTTGGAAGCTCTGTCTTATCAGCCGGGCTGCGGTGTGGGGAGCCGCAGGGCCCGGAGCGCCCTGGCGGTACGGTGACGTCCCCGGGGCTGGGGACGCCCTGGCCCCGGTGACGCAGCCCTGGGTGCGCTGGTTTCGGGCATCTCTGACCTGCGGCATGTCACGCGTGTGCTCGCCCTGGGATTTATTGGGGTTTCGGGCTCCGCCAGGGAGCAGAACACAGGAGGCAGGAACGGCCGGTCCGCAGTGACGGGCAGGGCGCGGGCAGGGCGCAGGCACAGCGACTGCTGCTGGCATGTGAAACTGGCCACAGACTTTGGCCCCGAGCGCTGCGAGCCCCGGGGTCGTGCATGGTTGTGCATAAACACAACTGAACAACGGGTCGTAGGTACAGCAAAGCCTTTGGGAAACCCTGGGGGGAAAGAGCCTTCAGCATGCCGGGAGCCAAGAAAATGGACGACAACCAGAAATATTGGTTTTGTTATGTTCCTGCTGTTCCCTTTTCTGTGACACTGGTCTGGACGTGAGGTGCTCTGGGACAATCCAGCCCCTGAGGCTTTGCACTGAGTGGTTCCCAGTGCTCAGGGGCTCAGGAGCCGTGCCAGCCAAGCTGCCGCTGGGCTCAGGGTGACTTTGGGAGTGCACCCTGCTCCCCGGGGCCATGGTCCCTTTGCAGGAAGGGCGGGCATGCTCTTGCCGAGCGGACCCTGCCCCAGGTACCTGGGTGCAGAAGGACAGGCAAGAGCTGGTGGCGCTCTGCTTTTCCTCCTGGGCTGCCCCAGTGCAGGAGTGGAAGGGTGAGCGAGCCACGCTCGCTGCCGGCGAGTTGCAAAACAACTTTCTGGGCTAATGTGCCCACAAAGGGCCCATTGTGTTCCCTATCTGCATGAGCGGAGCTGGCCGCCCGCCATCCCCGGGACGCTGGAGGTGCGTGACTGCCAGCAGGGGACCCGCGCCGCCTGCCCGCGCCCCCTGCCCTGCTGGCGGCCGGCCCGGTGCTGAGCTCCTGCCGGATCGGGGCAGAGCTGAGGTGTGTTTGCACAGCAAAGTCCCCACGTGCTTGGCCAAAGAGTGAGCTGCACGCCCAGGGACGATAAGCAGAGTATCTTTAGCTCCAGTCCTTCGTCCCTCCTGCTCCTTCGCTGTGCTTTCCAGTGAAATCTCCTCCCCGGGCTGTTTCCAGCCCTGGGCTCTGCGCTGTTTTCCCACGTAGGAATGCAATCTGGCCGTTTCAAGTCCCTTTATCTGCCAGCTGGAGCCCTTCCAGGAGGAGGCATTCCTGGGGGATTAGCGGCTCACCTGCTCCCCAACACCCAGCTTGTGCTGCAGGACCGCTGCTGGCGGCGTGGTGCACACCCGAGCGATGCCACGTGCTCGCGGAGGTGCCACTGCTCCCCTGGAAGGAGCAAATCCTCCCTGCGGTCTGGTCCTGCACAGCACCCCGCCAGCGGCTGCGTGTCACCCCCGTGGTTTTCTGCCACCTGGTCCCTGCTTGTGCCAGCACAGAGCTGCGGGGCCACGTCCAAAGGTCTCCTCGAGCCGGGTGCTGCGCCCAGCGCTCGCCATTCCTGCCCAGTAGCCGTCGAGCCGAGCCCTCTCCCCACCCAGGCTGCAGCCCGGCACCCGCTGCACTTTGGACACCGCTGTGGACAAATCTGGGTTTCTCTGCCAAAGCCGCTTCCTCTCCTCGCTGTGCTGCTGCTCACAAACAGCCGCGATGGCTGTGCCTGGCCCTGCCTTCCCCGGCCGGAGCTGCCTTCCTCTGCGGGCCGGCCATATGGGCTCTGCCTCCTCTCCCTCGCCACGGCACAGAGCGGACACGCTGCTGCTGGTGCCCCTGTCCCCCTGGCACAGGGCTGGCGGGTTGGCTTTAGGGGCTCCTGCAGTGGTGCTGGGTTCAGGGCATGTTTCTAGAGGCTGGTATCTGCTGCTGATCTCGTTATCTCGATGCTGTGCAGGGATAAAGAGATCAGGAGCGGCAGCACCCGTCCCTCTGGGCTGGAGGACGCTCGGGACCAGGCGGGGGCATTTCCCTCGTCCCCGTTGCTGCCGCCCCGCTCGGTGCCACCTCCCGCAGGCAGGGCCGCATGTGCTTCACCTCCCTGCCATCTGCTCGGGGCCCAGTGCTCCGTCGACTTCACCCTGCCGATCCCACGAGCGCGCCAGCTGGCCGCTGCCCGGCCCGCAGGATGAGCAGCTTGTCACCCGCCCGCCGCTTCGGGCACCTCCTGGGAGCTGCCCCTTGCCCCTGAGATGGGGGGTAAAGACCTGAAAGGCTCCGGTGAAGTGTCCTCAGCCACCCCGGAGCGCCAGGGTGCAGCGGTGGCTCTGCTCAAGCTTTTCTCCAAGCCTGGTGCTGCTGGACCCGGTCCCGGTCCTGCGGGTTGGCCAGGGAACGGGAGCAGCCGGTGGCTGTGGGGAGCCGGCAGAGCTGCGGCGTGCTGGGGGGAGCAGAAGGCTCGGCCCCCCAAGCCCGTGCTGCTTCCCTTGGCAGGCGTCACCGCGGCTGTTTGTCCTTCTGGGGCTGTCCCAGGGCTGCGGGGCTCTGGCTCGGATTTCTTCCTGGGGTGGGAGGGGGGGGTGATGGGGTCTCGGAGGTGTGGGGAAATGAGGGAGCCTGGGTGGGCTCTGGGCAGCCCCGGTCACGGTGTGGGTGTGCGACCCCTGGCTGCTTGGGGTAGGACAGCTTTGGGGCAACATCAAGACCCGCGCTGAAAGCTGAAGGCGTGGGATTTTTTGGGTTTGTTTTCCATTTTTCTCTACGTGCAGGACGTGTTTGAGCGCTGCCCTGCCTGGCTCAGGCTCCCCGCATGCCCCAGGGTCCCCTTGTGATGGGGGCGCGGGGACGAGCTCAGCGCCCGGCACCTTGCGTCGCCCACTCCCGGACCCAGTTTATTTAAAGCAGAGCCTGGAGCTGCTGCTCTCCCCGCTGGTCTTGGAGGCGGGGGGGGGGAACCCAGTGCCGCGCGGCTCGGGGGGGGGCAGTTTCAGGCATAGCCGTCGCTTCAGATCAGTCCCGCACGGGGCTGCGGAGCCTCTCGGGGCGCGAAGCTCAGGGGCAGCGCTCGCTGCGCAGGCGGATCCGGCGGCCTCGTCCTCCCCGTGAGCTGCTGCGGCGACCGCGCTCGGCTGGGCTGCAGCACCCCCGTCCCCAGTGCCCCCGGGGGGTCGCGTCACGCTGTGCCCAATGTGTCACCGCTCGCATCCGTCCCCTCCCAGCGCACGTTGCCGGCCGCGGGCAGGGCGAGGCGGGTGCCGGGCGATGCTGGCGGGCTCCGAGGCGCTCGCCGCAGTGAGGCTGCGGCGCTCCGTGGGCACCCGGGAGGCAGCGGGAGCAGATCCTGGCTGCGGAACCCGCCCGGGCTCTGCGCGCTGCGTCCCCCCCGCATCCCGGCTGCGAAGGGTGCGCAGGATGAGCGGCCGGTGGGTGCGCAGGACGAGCGGCCGGTAAGCGCCCGGCCACTGGTGCCGCGCTCGGGGCGGGGGGGTCGGCTCAGCCCCCCGAGGATAAGCTGGCTTGGGGCAGCCCCGCAGTGCCGGCGCTGATGCAGCCAGGCTGCCTTGTCCCCTGCCCTGTCCTGGGGACGCCGTTTGCATCCCTGCTCCATGCCCAGCGCCGCTCCCTGGGGCAGGGGGCTCTGTGACACCGGGAAGGGGCGCACGGGAGCAGCGCCGTCGCCCTGGGCTCCCGGACCCTCCAGGGACAGAGGCCGCTGTACGGAAGGCGCTGGGGAGGACGGACCCCTGCCGAGCGCCGTCTGCGGCAGCGCGGGGCCCGGGGTCACTCTGCCCTCTCCCACCGCAGGACCGCGGTGCTGAGACCCGGCATGGACTGGCCGGCGAGCGCGGACATGGCGGAGAAGCAGAACCCGGTGGACTACGGCGTCCAGATCCGCTTCATCAATGACCTGCAGGAACCCAAGAAACCCCCCAAGGCGCGGGCCAAGCCGGGCTCCTACGGGGTGGCGGTGCGCGTGCAGGGCATCGCCGGGCAGCCCTTCGTCGTCCTCAACAGCGGCGAGAAGGGCGGTGATTCCTTCGGGGTGCAGATCAAAAGCGAGGGTGCCTACACGGGCCCTGCCGCCGGCCCCCGGCCCCCTGAGCTGCCCCCCGAGCTGCCCCCCGGCTCCGTCAGTCCCGACTCGGAGCTGCCAGAGAACCCCTACGTGCGCCGGCAGCCTTCCTGGAGCACCTCAGACGAGGAGCCCAGTGGCGGGGTCCCAGCACCCCCCCGGCACAAGCCCCCCACCAAGCGGCCGCCCAGGGAGGAGCTGCGGAGGACGCAGTCCCACGGCAATCTGCTCACCGCCGACGATGACGAGGGGTCCTTCGCCCCCGGCCCACCGCGGGGGCAGCCCGGCGGCACCCACCAGCCCCGGGCTCTCTCCAGCACCAGAAGCAGCAGCATGCTGAGCATCGCCGGGCCGCCCCGGCTGGCACAGGGCGAAGTGTCCGGCTTTGGGGCTGCCATCAGGGAGCCCTCCTCGGACTCAGAGGCCCCGGGGCGCCGGCGGCCGGGGGATGCTGATGGCAGCGACATAGACACCAAGCCGCTCTCCTCGGTGGACTCGCTCATCAGCAAATTTGACGGGAAGGTGCAGCAGAGGGGCCGGGCGGCCCGGAGGGGCCGCATCCCCTCAGAGGAGAGGAAGCGCTCGCAGAGCCTCGATGGCCGCGTTTCTCGCCGTGCCGTGCCAGACGGCCGGGAGCTGAGCGGTGCCCAGCGCGGGGACGTTCGCCCCCTGCCCTCGGTGCCCACCGGCAGCCTGGGCCGGGAGCAGGGAACCAGGCCGGCGGAGGAGGGGGCGACGAGGAGCCAGCGGGCGAACCGGGGCATGGAGGAGCCCCCGACCGAGCGGCTGCAAAGCAAAGCCCGGGCAGAGCTGCAGGTACTGGGGGGATGGATCCTGTCAAGGGCCTCATCCTGCGGGGCATCGGGTCCTGCTGGCACCGTTAGTGTGGGCTGAGCACTGCTGGTGGTGCATGGGGGTCTTGCACTCATTAATCTGGGCTCTGGGCCACGGGTTGGGTTGGGGACCCCTCACTCGTGCCACTGCTCCCTCAGCTGAACAGGGCACCCACACCCGCACCGCTTCTGGCTTCCCCGTGGGGCTGACACCCACGTCCTGCGAGCACTCGCCTGCAGCCCTGCCCGCAGTCCCTGCATCTTGGGGGGCTTCTGGGCGAGAACCTTCCCTGCTGGGTCACAAGTGTGCAGGAACCCACGACGCCAGCCCCCAGTGCAGATCGGGCACCTTGCCCTGCGCTCCTCAAGGGCCAGCATCCTCCGGCTCAGCGGGGACACCGGGTGGGGGGGTTCGCGCCTGGCTCTCGCTGGAGCTGTGCCCCCTGTCCTTGTGGCAGTTCAAATCCACCCCGGACCTGCTGCGGGACCAGCGGGAGGTGGCCCAGCCTGGCAGCAGCGAGCACACCAAGGAGCTCATCTACAGCATCCTGAAGGAGGGGTGAGCATCCCAGCTGCGTCCCGGGCTCCGGCTGTTCCCTGTCCCAGTTCCCAGTTCTCGAAGCGCACTGCGGAGCAGTTCGGGAGCGGAGCTGCCGCGGTCACTGCCGTGCGGGTTGCCTGGGGCAGGGCTCTGCGGAGTGGGGCGGCTGGAGCCAGGTTAAGGCTATGTGGAGGAGAGCAGCCAGGCGCTCAGGGTGCCCCTGCCTTCCCGCACTCGCCCCATTCCGTCCCCTCCATACCCAAACGCTTTGCTCTTCCCGTGACGTCTGCAGGAGCAGAGACAGCGAGACCTCCCTGAAGAGGAAAACCACCCTGGTGTTTGAGAAGGTGCAGGAGCTGACGGTGAGCTGGGGCCAGCACGGTGCTGCTCCCTGCCTCGTCCCCACCGTGCTCGGGGGGCGGCAGGGGGCTTGCATGGGCGCCCCCCCAGCGTGTGGGGCACAGCGCGAGGCTGAGGCCAGGCCATGTCTGGGAGGAAACACAGCCAGAGCCTCCCCACCCGGGGAAGGGGTGGGCACGGAGCTGGAGCTCTGCAGGGCCGAGCCGTGGCCGGCGGTGCCCGTGCGTGCCAGCTGAGCCTGGGGCTCCCTCCAGGTGCCTGCCAAGGACACGGCATGCTCCCAGCCCCAGCACGGGGAGCTGGCCAGGAAGGTGGAGGAGCTGCAGGAGCAACTCGACAAGGAGACGAAGGTGAGGCCAGGCAGAGGGAGCTCCCTGCTCTCTGCCCTGCACCCGGCAGCGATGCTGGGGAAGCGGGCAGGGGGCATCGCCACAGCCAATTGTCCCCCTGGCGGGGGTGTCACTGCCATCCCCTCCCCGACAGCTCCGCCAGAAGCTGGAGCTGACGAGGGACCCGGCCCGGAGCAGCACCGCGCGGGCACTGGAGGCCCGGCTGCAGGAGGCTGAGGAGGAGAGCCAGCGCCTGCGGGGGGCCCTAGAGAAGAAAGGCCAGGAGCTGCAGAGGAGCTTGCAGGAGTAAGAGCTGTGCTGGGGCCTTCGGCGTGTGTCCTGCAGCTCCGTGCTGTGGGGGTGCTGGTTGGGGGTTCTGGGGATTTCTGAGGGTGCCAAGGCTGCAGGGATGGGGCTGGAGGAGCGGAGCAGGGCTCCTGTGCTGTCCCCATCCCATCCACCTGCAGGAGGCACGGGGCCAGCTGCCCAGGCGAGCTCCCCACCCGTGCAGATGCTCGCCTGCCCTTTGGGCTGGAGATGCTCCCTGGGCTTCCCCGCCTTTGAGCAGGGGGCTCAGAGCAGGGCACTGCCCCTCGTGCTCTCCCCTAGGCTGGCCGAGGCAAAGGCAGCCCGGGGACGGGCAGAAACCCAGCTGGGTGAGCGCGAGGAGCAGCTGGCGGCGATGCGCAAGGAGCTCGGCCGCCTGCATGAAGCCTCTGGGGCGTCTCCGGACAGGGAAGCCTTGTACAAGGTACGCCAGCGTGTCCAGGGGGGCGCGAGCATCCCCTGCCTCGCCGCCGAGCTCAGGGGGACCCCTCCGTGTCCCAGGAGCTGCTGGAGACCCGCGAGGAGCTGGAGGAGGCGCTGAGCTCCAAGCAGCGGCAGGAGGAGCACCTGCGGCTGCGGGAGCGGGAGCTGACGGCACTGAAGGGGGCCCTGAAGGAGGAGGTGGCGAGCCACGACAAGGAGCTCGACCGCGTCCGGCAGCAGTACCAGAACGACATGGACCAGCTGCGGCGCAGCATGGGGGACATCTCACAGGTCTGCCTGCGGGGAGACCCCGGCGTCTCACTGGGCAGGGTCTTAGCCTGGGGTCTGTGTCTGTAAATCCCCGCTTTGCATGCTCCTGCGCTGGAAGTGGGCGTTGTGTCCTGCCCCAGACCCACCCCATCGCAGCACCTCACTGCCCTGGCTCTCCCTGTCCCGGGCTGGAGGTGGCCGGCGCTGCTCCCCGATAGGGCACGAGGCTCCCCGATGGGGCATGGGGCTCCCCGTCTCCTTGTGCCGCTTCCCCGGGCTGCTCTGGGAGGCGTTAACCTGGCAGGGGCTCAGCATTGTTGGAGCATCCCCCGAGGATGCAAGCGCTCAGCGCTCCGGTCCTGCCCACCAGGATCAGGCCAACCTGGAGTCAGAGAAGCAGAAGATCAGCGCCGTGGTGAGGAACCTGCAGCGGGAGCTGGAGGAGAGCGCGGAGGAGACGGGGCACTGGCGGGACATGTTCCAGAAGAACAAGGACGAGCTCCGCACCACAAAGCAGGAGTAAGCACCAGTGGCAGGAGCAGCCTTCGTGCGACCATCCAGTGTCCTGCAGGGATGGGTCGGGGGGGTGCCGGCCTCATCCTGCCCCTCTCCAGGCTGCTGCAGGTGAAGCTGGAGCGGGAGGAGTTCGAGGAGGAGCTGCGGGAGCTGCGGGAGCGCTTCTCAGCCGTGCGGGAGGAGGCGGACCAGGCGCGGAGCAGTGCGCTGGACCCTGGCGAGCTGGAGGCACTCAGGAAGGTGGGTGACGAGGGAGCAGCGCGGAAGGAGCAGCCCTGTCCTGCACCTCGGCAGGATGCTGGCCAACACAAGGGGTCCCTGTGACCCCCCTCCCCATCCCCAGGAGCTGCGCCAGGCCCAGGAGGCGCAGCGGGAGCTGGCGGCAGAGAAGCAGGAGCAGGACGAGCTGCTGCGGCAGCGGGAGCGGGAGCTGCAGGCCCTGCAGGGCACCATGCGGGAGGAGGCGTCCAGCCGCGACGGGGCCATCGAGCGGTACCGCAGGGACCTGCAGCAGCTCCAGAAGGAGCGGGACGAGGCCGTGAAGGTGAGTGCTGGGGCCAGGGGGAGAGGAGCAGTTCTGACCACGGCCTGCTCTTGCTGTGTTGGGACTCCACGGACCTTTGCATGAGCCCCGTTTTGTCCTGGATCCCCCTCCCGCGGGCTGGGCTGGTGGCCACAAGCCCAAATTGTCCCCCTGAGCCCCCTCCCAGCTCAGCAGCCAGCCCCGGGACCACCCCACGCTGTGACCCTGTTACAGGAGAAGGCTTCCCTGGAGAGCGAGAGGGAGTCCTCGGAGCAGGCGAGGAAGGCGGTGGAGTCCACCCTGCGGGAGCTGCAGGAGCAGAAGGACGACCTGAGGAGGAAGGTCCTGGGCATGGAAACGCAGCTGAAGGAGTACGAGCGCATGGGCGAGAGCTGGGAGGGCTCCCAGGCCCGGCTCAAGGAGAAGGTCACCAAACTGGAGGTGCGGAGGCCCACCCTGCCACCCCTCCACGCATCCAGACTGAAGGCCGGGACGTGGGCACTGGGTCCCGGAGCTGTGCTGGAGGCATGGGGAGGAGGCAGCTGCGTGTTTCACGAGCGCTGTCCCCACAGGCGGAGCGCAGGCAGATGGAGGAGTCGCTGGGGGAATCCACGGACCGGGAGCAGGAGCTGCTGATGGCCAAGCGGTCGCTGGAGACGCGCTTGGACGAGGCGCAGCGGAGCCTGGCCCGGCTGACGCAGGAGCACCAGGAGCTGAGCGCCTCCTACCAGGAGGAGCAGAGGCAGAAGGAGCAGCTGAAGCGTGCCAAGAGCGAGCTGGAGGAGCAGAAGCGGCTGCTTGACCGGACCACGGAGAAGCTGAACAAAGAGGTCGGCTCTCGTACCCCAGGGCCCTGTCCCGGCGGGGGCGTCAGGTGTCACCGTGGGCACTCTCTGCACCGGGGGTTGGAGGGTGGTGGTGCTCATGGATCCCTTCCAGCCTGGGATATTCGATCATTCCTTGGTATCTGAGGCACCTTGCCTGTGTTAAGGGAGGGATCCGGCACTCCGGGGCTCTGCCAGCTGGGACTGATCCTTCCCCAGTACACCGGGGACGTCCCTGTCTGCACTAAGGCCCCATAAAGCCACGCAGCCCCCAGGGCTTGGCAGCTCCTGATGCCCCAGGAACACATCATCCCTTACGCTTCGGGGCAAATCCTGCTCGCCGAGAGGCTCAGGTTCCCTCAGAAGCCTGCTGCCTTTTGGCCAGCACCAGCGTGTGCTCAGGAGGAGGGGATCATCCAGGCTGCTCTGGCAGCCCTTGCCACGGTGCTCCCGAGTTCCCAGGGCAGAAATGTTCCCCCACCAGCTCCTGAGCTCTCCCCACTCTGCCACAGCTGGAGCAAATGACGGAGGAGTCGAACAGCTCGCTGGCCGTGCTCAAGTCGCAGCTGGAGGAGTTCAAGGAGAAGTCGCGGAAGGAGATCACAGACTCCCAGAAACAAGCTAAGGACCGGGGTGCCGAGGTGGAGAAGATGCAGTTCAGCATGGGCCGGCTGCAGGACGAGGTTCGGCAGGGGCTGGCGGCTGCGGGGCCCCTCTCCTCCCTCTCCTCCCTCGTTTCACACGGGCTGCCCTTCCCCCAGGTGACCCGGCTGAAGCAGGCGCTGCAGGACAGCCAGGCAGAGCGGGAGAGCGCGCTGCTGGACAAGGAGGTGCTGCTGCAGCGCCTGCACAACCTGGAGCAGGAGGCAGATGCCAAGAGGCGCTCCCAGGACGACCGCTCCCGGCAGGTCAAGGCGCTGGAGGTGGGTAGCGCTGCACGGCGCCCTAAAACCAGCCCTGTGCCTTCTTGCAAACCAGAGACCCCTGCAGAGGGAGAGGGGTGATGGTGAAGGGAGGGACGAGGGTCGAACGCTGCTTTGCCTGCATGCGGCACCTGCCGTGGCACCGCTCGGCGCAAGTCCTGCAGTGCTGTGTGCCAACAGCAAGGGGCAGAGCGCGCCCAGCCTTCCCCGCTGCGCCCGAGCCAGAGCTGCTGCGAGGCAGGAGCAACGCAGGGTGGCAGTGCTGGGAGCGCTGCAGTTATTAATTACTGCTGCAGCCAACCTTCTCGGCTCTGTTCAAGCCAGCATTGCCCCGCAACTCGCATGGGAGAGCTGCTGTGCCTCCTGTGGGATGTTGCTTTAGGGTTATCCTCGCCTGCTGCGGTGGTCGGTGCTTTCATGGAGGGGGAGAGCCGTCGCATCCCTTCTTCGAGCGTGTCTCCTCTCCTGCCTCCTGGGCTGTGCCAGGGCCCTGGGGCGGTTGGGTTTTGCTGGGCTGGAGGCTGCTGAACAGCCCGTTGTTGGTGCGAGCCCCTTCTTCCAGCACCTCGGTGCTCATCACTGGCAGCACGGCACCTTCCTGAGCAGGCGGGCGCTCACTGCCCCCAGACAGCCCCTCCAGCTGGCTGTTCCCTTGCCATGGGGACTGTGGGGTCACGCTGATCTGTTCTGGCCCCGTCTACTTGTAGGAGAAGTCCAAGCGCCTGGAGGTGGAGCTGGACGAGGAGAGGACCACGGTGGAGCTGCTGACAGAGCGGGTCAACCGCAGCAGAGACCAGGTAGGGCGGGCGGTGCCATGCCGGAGCCCCCCGAGCCGCAGCCTGGTCCTCTCCGGTGCAGAGCTTGGGCTCCTGGCTGCAACCAGTCACTGGGGTTGGAGCCTCGTTAGCGAGCTGTTACTGGGCAGCCCTGACCCCTCCCATTGCTCCCAGTCTCTAAATACAACCGAGGTGTCGTCGTCTGAAAAGCTGGTTCGGGTGCGAGTGGAAATTATAAGAGCTTGGTGCAAAAAAAAAAAAAAAAATCCCCTGAAATTACAGGGTGAGGTTTGTGTTTATGCAGGAAGTTGAGGCTGAAATTACGCCGGTCTCCTGGCTGTAACCTCTCTATTAAGCCACCTGCTAATTAGCTTCAAAGCTGGAGCCGGTGCTGGAACTCTGTGAGCAGGCGCGAGCTGCTGCTGAGCCTCCCAGCACCAGCACCGGTGGGCTTTGTCGACCCCCTGGTCCATGCAGGGAGTGTGTGGCAGCGCTGTGGGGCTTTGGGAGAGGCGGACCCTTCGCTCCCAGCCCCGCTGCGAACCCCCCTGGGCCTTGGAAGGGGCATTTTGGCACCCTGGGGTGCCTCATGACACGGGCTTTGGCCTGGTGAGCTGGTAAATTGGGTGGATTTTCCCATTTTTCATCCGGTAAATGGGCACATCCCAGAGGATGAGATCCACCCAAGAGGAGATTTGTCCTCTGAGTACTCAATTTGCCCAAACTGCGGGTGCTGAGGAGCAGAGGCGTTTGTGTAACCAGAGCGTGGTTCTGCTCGAACAAAATCACCGTGTGATTTTTGGGCTGCTTACATATAACTCAAGCAACTCTTTGTACAGAAGTACGTTCCCTCAACTTTAAAATAACGCACAAACGTGTATTTAGCTCTGGTCAGCCTGCAATAGGCCCGTGGGGGCCTTGGGTTTGATTCATCAGTGCATCAAATCCATTTCTGCCCCGAGCATGGCTGCACTGAAGTGCCCGGAGGTACCAGGCAGAGCTGAGAGCGCAGCCAGGTCCTCGAATCCCAGTCCAACCAGTTAAACCCTCCAGTAGAAAATTGCAGTCCTCATCCCCGAGCCACGCGTGCCTGGAGGGGGGGAGGCACGACCGCCGCTCGCTAGAAGGGCAATAGCCAACTTGGGAAGGAACCGAAATCCTCTCGCTAGGGTTTCTGTTTTCTGTGACTGCCGAGAACTGGCGGGGCTGGGTGGAATGGGGCCAGGGACCCCAGGACATGGCCACCCGTGCTGTCCCCGCGACGCAATCGCGGTGGCGGAGGACGGGGCCGAGCCCCCCCTGTGCCCCCCTCTCCCCAGATCGACCAGCTGCGGGCAGAGCTGCTGCAGGAGCGCTCCAGCCGGCAGGACCTGGAGTGCGACAAGGTCTCGCTGGAGCGGCAGGTGAGTGCAGCGGAGGGGCTACATCCAGCCCACGGCCCTGCCGCACACCAGGGGCCCTCGTGCAGCCGCCTCGGCTTCCTGCGGGCGCTGCCCTGGCCCTCTCCAGCACATCCCTCGTGTTTGCAAGGGGCTTTCCCGCTTCAGCAGCCAAATGCCTGCTCCCAAGCTGGATGCGGCCTCTTCCCCTTCCTCCCCGTGCCCCATCCTCGGGCAGAGCATCCTCGAAGGTGTCTCCTTGTGTCGCTCCGCCCGGTTCCTGCCCGGGATGCTGCGGGGAAGCACTGCAGAGGGGGGCCCCCCCGGGGCTCCCGCGGGATCCCCCCTTTCCTTGCACCCTGGGGCCACAGCGAGCGGCTCCCCGCCAGCCTGCCCAGGCTCTGAGCCCTTCATTACCCAACGTGGAGCTGGCTGGGAGCAAAGCGGATCAATGGGAAATGAGCTCCTCGAGCCGTTCTCGTTCCTGGTGTGACATTACCGCTGCCAAAACCAACACGGGGCGCGCGCCGCTGACACCGTGCAGCAGTGGCCGGTGGCCGCGGTCGCTGCTGCCTTGCTCCACAAGGCCGGGTCAGCGCTGCGGGGAGAAGAGCCACATTATGCGGTGCTTTTGGGATAGAAGCAGCTTTTCGGCTTTATTTCTTGGGCCAAAAAAGCCGTGCCTCTGTGTCTTCCCCCAGAACAAGGAGCTGAAGAGCCGCTTGGCCAGCTCCGAGGGCCTGCAGAAGCCCAGCGGCAACGTCTCGCAGCTGGAGGCACGGGTGGAGGAGCTGCAGGACAAGCTGCAGGCGGAGGAGAGGTACCGACCCCCCGCGCCCCCCGTCGCCACGCGCTGGGGGCTGCCGCCGCCCTCACCCATGCCTCGTGGCTCCCCACAGGGAGAAGAGCGTCCTGCTGTCCTCCACCCGCAAGCTGGAGCGCAAGGTGAAGGAGCTGACGATCCAGATCGACGACGAGCGGCAGCACGTCAGCGACCAGAAGGACCAGGTGGGTGGGTGGGTGGTGGGCGCGCAGCCCCCCCCCCCCGGCCCGGCTCAGTGCCGGCTGACGCAGCGCCCGCATCCCCCCCAGCTGAGCCTGCGGGTGAAGGCCCTGAAGCGCCAGGTGGACGAGGCTGAGGAGGAGATCGAGCGGCTGGAGGCCGCTCGCAAGAAGGCGCAGCGGGAGCTGGAGGAGCAGCACGAGCTCAACGAGCAGCTGCAGGCCCGCATCAAGACGCTGGAGAAAGAGGCCTGGTAGGGAGCTGGGGGGTCCCCACCGCCTCCCCACCCATCCTCCTGCCTTCCTGCCCGGTGCTGAGCCCTCTCTTCCCTCCCTGCCACAGGCGCAAGGCTGCCCGCTCGGCCGCCGAGTCCTCGCTGCAGGACGACGCGCTCAGCTCGGATGAGGAGCTGGACAGCGCCTACGGGCCCTCCTCCATCGCCTCGCTGCTAAACGAGGCCAACCTTCAGACCAGCTCCTGCTGAGGCCACCCGCGCCTCCCGGGGCCCCGAGAGGAACTGGCCACAGGCGCGGCGGCTGCCGCTGGGTGCAGGAAGCCGTTTACCGACACGGAGGAAGAGGGGTCGGGTTGAGTCGCTGCCTGAGGAGAGGTGGGGTGGGGGGGGCTGCAGCCCCCAGGACCCTGTCTGGCCTCTTCGTCTTCCTGCGGGTCTCAGGGCACCAAACTCAGCATGGTTGAAGCAGCGACGTGGCGGGGGCGATGCGACCCCGGGGAGCTGCGTGCCAGGGTTGGACACAGCCACTGTCCCCCCATCCCTGGTGCTGGGGGACATGGTCACAGGGACACTGCAGCCCCCGGCGGGGCAGGCTCGTGCTGGGTGTCGGTGTGTCTGTCCCCTCTGGTAGCACCTGCAGCCCCAGAGGCTCCCATTTATTTTTGTATGCACCAGCCCTCCACCCTCCGCTGCTCTTTTCCCTCTCAAAGTGCTATTTTAAATAAAATCAAACATTTTAACGCGTGCGGTGCCTGCGGCATTGGTCCAGGGCCGGGAGGGAGTGTGGGGCTGGGGCCATGGGTGGGGGCCAGGGCTCAGCGGCACGAGGCTCCCTCCCGCTCAGCTGGATCTGGCTCCAAGATAAATCCTCGTTATCACTAATTAACAAGGATGGGAGCCTTGCCAAATGCTAATTAGTGCCATTGCTTTGATTGGCAGGTGTTTACCGCAGTTCCCCTCCATGGCCTTGAGCAGGGCCGAGCTGGCTCCGGCCCTGGGCTCACGCAGGGCTGGGGCGGTGCGTGATGCCCGGGGCCCGGCCCTCCCTGGCCCCACTGCCTCAGTTTCCCCTTTCGCACCTGGCTGACGTTGGCTGGGATGTGGCAGCCGGTGGGGGCAGGCACGGTGTTGGCAGTGGTGACACCCACGTCCCCTCCGTGCACCAGGGAGGGACCCAGCCCGTGCTGGGCCTGCGTCACCGCTGCCAAGGGCCGTGCCCGGCACCCGGCCCCGCGCCCACGGCATCCCCGCTGCGGCCGGGCCGTGCAAGCACGACCGGTTCTGCCTGGGGCCTGGCTCCTCCTGGCCACACGTGTCGGGGCCGAGGGCAGCCGCCATCCCTGCCCCAGCCAGCAAGTGGGGTGCCGCGGCCCCCCTCGGCCTCAGTTTCCCCTCTGGGCGCTGCGGCCGCCCAGTCGCAGGGTGCCCAGGAGGCGAGGTGCCTGGCTGAGCACCACCAGAGCTGGCCGTGCTCCTGGGTTTGCTCCCCAGCTTTGCCGCCCCGAGGAGCGCCGTCCTCGCGCAGCTCCGGCCGGGACGGGCTGTCCCCACCCCGCGGCCAGAGCGTGGCCCCGGTGACCGCACGGGGCCCGGGGCTGGCGCGAGGCTGAGGCCGGCTGAGCTCATCGCACCCGTACGCGGCGCCTCAGCGCCCGGCACGCCCAGGGACGGCGGCCCCGAGCCCTGCAGCGCCGGCTGGGGGCTCCCCGGGGCGCAAGGCTGCAGGGGCACGGCTTGGCACAGCCCGGCGTGCTTCGGGACGCTGTGGCTTGGCGTGGCTTGGCATCGCCTGGCTTGGCTCGGCTCGGCACGGCACGGCTCGGCTCAGCCTGGCGCGACTCGCCTTGGCACGGCACGGCACGGCTTGGCACAGCTCCGCTCGGTTGGGCACGGCACGGCACGGCTTGGCACAGCTCCGCTCGGTTGGGCACGGCTCGGCACGGCTTGGCACAGCTCCGCTCGGTTGGGCACGGCTCGGCACGGCTCAGCCCCGGCTCGGCACATCAAGGGTGCCGGGGGCGTGGCCAACGCGGAATGGGCGCGGCCAACGGGACGGGCGCGGTCACGAGGCCGGGGCGTGGCCGGGGCGTGGCCGTATATAAGCGCGGGGCGGCGGCGCGGGGCCGCAGTCGCGGCGGGGCCATGACCGGGCGGCAGGGCTGGTGCGCGGTGCTGGACGTGCGGCCCCACGGCCAGAGCCCGGTGAGCTCCGCCCGGGGCCCGGCCCCGCTGCCCCGCGCCTTCCCCGCGGGCTCCTCTCGGTCCTGGGGGGTGGCGGGGAGGGGTCCCGGGGCGGTCCCGGGGCGGTCCCGGGGGGGCTGCTGGGGGGCGCCCTCGGGGCTCGCCCTAGGGCTGGGGGCAGCGGCGCCCGCCGGGGTGGGGGCTGCCCCGGCCGCCGTCCTCGTGTCCTCGCTCGGCCGAAGCGCCAAGTTTTGGGAGGGCGGGTGGGGATGGAGGAACGGCTGCTGCAGGCTGGGTGGTGGCATCGGGGGCCCGCTGCCCCCCGACGGGTCCGGGCTCCCCGCGGTCGGTCCCTCGGGGCTCTGGAGCTGCGGCTCTGGGGGCCCGCGGCGGAGCTCCGGCTGTCCCCGTGGGGCCGTGGTGGCAGGCCAGCAGCGAGCGTACTCGGGCGATCACTCCCTTGATTGCGCAGCGGCCTCCTGTTTTCCCTTCCACCTCGTTCACTCTTCCCCATCGCAGCCGGGCGGCTGTGGAAAGGCCAGGCCCAGGGTGGGGCCGGCAGCGACCTGCAGCCGTCCCCGCGCGGCCCGCGGCCCTCGCGCCCCGACCTCCCGGCGAGGGCGTGAAGCCCCCCCGGCCGGCGGCACTGAGCCCCTCGACGTCTGGCCTAGGCCTTGGCAGGCAGCGGCCCCCCAAAACGCCGCCTCGACGGCTGCCCGGGCCGCGGCGTTTTGGGGCTCGGCCGCCTTCCCCGTGCCGGCAGCCGCCCGGCCGAGCCCTGCCGGGTGAGTCACCCCGAGTCTCCCCAGGAGAGCCCTAATTCCCCGCAGCTTCCCTGGCCTTATAAGGAGCGATTGCAGAGTTGGGCTTGTTTAGCTAATGGGTTATTACGGTGATAACTGCCTCTGTAGTGCTGGGGCTCTGCAGCTGTTCGCTAATGATCCTCGGCGATACCCTCTGGGTCAGGTCAGGCCTGTTCCTGTTTAACAGTCGGGACGGACGGACAGACGGACGGAGCGCTGTCCCCACGGTTGTAAAACGCCCTCGTTGGGACCGCTCCGACCCCTGGCTGGCGCTGCCCCTGCGCCCGCCCCAGAGGCAGGAGGGCTGCCTGGCACCCTCGGGCACTTCCCTCTACCCCTGGTGGGGTTGGCCGGGCTCGACGGTGAAAAACGCACCAAAAGATTTAAAATCAGCTTCACCTGAAAGCCAGCAGCTAGCCTAGCTGAGGTTGCTCGCCTTAATTCCCAGGGGATCGGCTCTTTTTGGACGTTTGGACCCAAAACACAGGCAGGGAATTTCCGAGCGCCTTTTCTCAAAGGGTGCCGGCCTCGGAGTGCTGGGGCTGCAGCGTGAGCCTCGCCGAGCTCTCGGGATCGCGGCAAATTCCTGAGGCTCATAGTAAAAGCTGTGAGCCCGCGGTGCGGGGCGTTGGGCAACCTCCTGCAAGCTCAACGCGCTGGGTTGGGGTGTGAAGGAAGCGGTTGCTGTGTGAGGTTGTGTTTTCTCCCCAAACACGAGGTGAGAGGCAGCCTGTCGCCTCCCGGGTGCCCATCGGGTTGCAAAATGCGCTTCCTCCCGCGGAAAATAACGGAGGGGGCCCAAAATCCGCTGTCCCCTCTGTTTTGGGGCCACGCGGAGCAGCTTGGGAGTTGTAAACAGGAGGCAGGGCTGATTTAATGATAGCCCAGAGGTGAAGGAGTGGGGCTGGCGCGGGGGAGTTCCCGTGGCTCTGCTCTTCCTGCTTGGAGCCCGAATTCGGCACCGGGGACGGGCGGGCAGGCGCCCATGCTCCCTGGGGGGCGTGCGCTGGGGGCTCATGGCAGGGGGCTGCTCCTGGAAACCTCCCAGCGCCGGTGGGATCGCGGCCGCGGGACGCTCGGCTGCCCCACCATGGTAAGCCCAAAGCCCGGCCACCGTGGTGCAGGAGCAGGGCCGGGGGCTGCGGAGGGAGCCCCCCCTGCTCGGGTGCAGGTGGGGGGGTTTGGATGGAGCTCAGGGTCGCCCGGGCTCCTTTGAGCCTCCCCAGGGCGTGCGTGCTTCTGGGCTGGGCTTGGCGGCGGCGGCTGGAGCTGCGTAACGTCATCGTGCCTCTTTGAGGGATCGGTGTGCCTAACGGAGGGGCTGGTGGGGCTTCCCAGCTGTTTCCTCCCTTAAAGGAGGGCTTCGTGCCTTGTGGCCCCAACACAGCTTCCCCAAAACACGTCGCCTCCTTTGTTGTCCGTGGGGTCCCGCAGGCGACCGAGCTGCGCAGGGAGGGGTTTGCAGCAAACCCGGCTGTGCCGTTGGCCTCCTGCACCCGCCTCGGCCTCGCTGCGTGCACTCACCGTGCCGAAAGGGCCAGACTTCTCCCCAGGTGGTCGGGAGAGCCCTGCTCCACCACCCACCTCGCAGCTCGCTGCTGAAACCGCCCCTCCGTCCCCCCGGAGTGCACGGGAGAGGCTGGAGGCAGCCAGAGCCGTCCCCAGCCGGCATTTGCATGGCTCCCTTCCTGCTTGGGTGACCTTGGGTCTCGCGGCGCCGGCTGCTTCGCTCCCTGCTGCTTTGCTCCCTGCTTTGCAGGGCCGCGCTCCGTTCCTCGCCACGTCTGCTCGGTGGCGGCGTCGACCCACAGACGGCTCGCCTCGGGTTCTGCCGTGCTGGAACGGACGCGTCTGCGTGCCGGCTCCGGCTGGCTCTGACTGCGGGGCTGGCAATGGGCTTGCGCTTGCTGCTTATCGCCGCGCATCTGCCCTGGGAGTGCGATTCCCTCACAGCGCTGGCAGCGTCCCACCCTTGCGTGGGCTTGGCGGGCCGGGGACAGCCGTGCTGGCGAGCGTGAGAGCCTCACGCTTGTAAACAAAGCTGCGAGCGGGACACGTGAAGCGGCTGTGACACGTTCCCGGCGGCTCCGAGGCGCTGAGCCGGCGGCCCATGCTGGAGCCGGCTGCTGCGTGGCTGCGCACCGAGCCCTCTGCCCTGGCTGTGCTGCCTTTGCTCGTCCTCGAGCCAGCGCATGAGGACATTCGTGCCACGGAGGGGACCTCGAGGTGGGACCCCCGAAGCAGTTGGGGAGCACGAGGCGCAGGGGAATGGCGTCCCTCGAGCACACGTCTCCACCGGCTTGGGGCGCTGGGGTGGCAGCAGCGGCCCTGTGGTGGGTGCTCACCGGTGGGGTCCCCCCGTAGGAGCGGGACGGCGGCGAGGGAGGCTCCTACCCGTGGTGTCTCGCCGCATCCCATGCGCTTCGTGCAGCGCGGTGAGGAGTGGGTGATGCTTTGCGTGCAGGTACTGCCGAGAGCCTGCCGTGAAACTGTGGGTGCCTCTCGGACCTCGCTGGCAAAATGAGCGCTGTGGATGTGTGCCCTGCATCGAGCTCTTCCAGCACTTTTCCAACCATTTCTAATTTCTTGGCTCCTGCCTAGGAAAATGTCCCCCGGAGTGGACGTTGCAGACAAGGCAAACCAGGGTGCAGACCAGGGTGCTCGCAGAGCCCAAGCGCATTTTGCATCGGGCATTGGCCTTTCCGGGGGAACGAAGGGCTCTAGCGGGGAGTTCGGCTCCAGCAGCGATCTGCAGGAGGGCTCCTTGTCTCCAGGGAGCAGAGCTAGTGAGAGCAGCGTACACACAATATTTTGGAAACAAACAGATGGCTTGTCGAGACTTGGACGGCGAAGGCAGCGCTTGAAAGCCGAGTGGCAGAAATACCTTGACGCTGCTCTGGAGAGCAGGAGGCTGACGTGGCCAGGTGTGGCGAGGGGCGGGCGCCCGTAGCTGCGCGGGCACCGACCTGGGCTCCGCGATGCCTGCGTCACTGCCGCCGAGCAGCTCAGGCGCCGAGCAGCTCCTGCTTTCAGAGCTGCCTTCAGCGAGGAGCATGAGCGACGGCTGCCTGGGAGCCGGCGAGGTCAGTCTGGGACAGGTTCTGTGCTGCGCCGTGAGCGCCCGATGCCGAAATGGGGCATTTTGGGTGCCTTCACGCTGCTTGAAGGCTGTTTGTGTGCTCTGGCGCTCTGGCTGTCTCCACGAAAGCTTGCCTTGTGCTGGACATCGCTGAAACATCCCCTATCCTGGTAGGAAGGGGTTGGGTGAGGGGTTGGTGGAGCAATGAAGGCGAACCTGGACCCAGCGCGAGTGCCGGTGCCGATGAGCTTCCACATAGCCAGAGTCGTGGCGTGGGGCTCTGCTGCTGCTCACGGCTCCTGAAGGGCTCGGCTGGCAGGGGAAGGGGCAGTGCCCCGGTGGTCGGCACGTGTCCGGGCTGTCTAGGGAGGGCAGGGAGAGGAGGAGTGCCTGTGGTGCCCGAGCAGGGAGCAGCTGCTTTTGCCCTTCTCTGGCACTGCCACCAAACGTCACTGAGGTCCCCGGCGTGACCGATAATGGCCGTGACTCCTCGCGTTAAAATGAGTCCAGCAATTGCTTCTGCAGCCCGCCTGCATTACCTCAGCCTTGGCTGGGCTACGGCTCCTCCAAGCCTTGATGGATTTGATAAATGCAGTCGTTGTGTGCTAACTCTTACTCATTTTAATCCGGGTGTTGTTTCGTAGGCTGCAGCCTGAACCCACGGGGAAGGCAGCGTGCTCGTGCATCTGCAGTGACGCTGAGCTGGCTCGCAGAAACGCACCAGCCCGGCACCTGCTGGCGCGGGACCGGAGCTGGATGGGGGCAACTTGCAGGAGTTAAAAGCTAAAACCTGCCTCTTGTTTCAGGAGAGCGTGAAGGTGCTGAGGCTGACGCTGCCGAATGACCTGCCAGGTGACAGGCAGGTGAAGCAGAAGGTGCGTTCCCCGCGCGGGTCCTGGCTTCGTGCGCACGCGGCGCTGGCCACGGGCTCTGTGTCTCGCTGCCCAGTGCCTTTGTGTGCGTGAGCTCCCAGGTGGAGCCTCCCCGGTGCTGGAAACACGAGCTCAGGAGCTGATGCGGGGTTGGGGCAGACGTTTTGGGGAGGCTGAGCCGCTTCGTGAGCTGGGAAGCTCCTCTCCAAAGCGTTTGAAGCTTCGGTGCTGGTTCCCTGAGCCATGCTTGGTGCCGCTTGTTCCTCTGCTGAAGCACATAATGCTGATCTGACTAGAGCTGAGTGAGCTGTTCCAGCCAGTCCCGTCTCAGAGCCCTGCTCTTTCTGTGTCCTGCAGCCAGTGGGAAAAGCCTTCGCCATGGTGGCCAACAGGTCGAGCAACGGTCACTCGCTGGCGTCCGAGTGCATCAAGTCCAACGACGGCGATGAGGAGATCATTAAGGTACGGTCCCAGCTCCCTGCTGCTGCTGGCTTTGTGTTTCCTGATCAGTGGGACTGAGAACAGGGCTTCGTCTGGAGCTCCCCGTGTGGGCACAGAGAGCGCTCCCCGAGCGGGGGCTCGCTTCTGCCCGGGGGGGACCGGGGATGTGGCGAGGAGCTGGGGAGGCCGCAAGCTGGGGCCGTGCGAGGAGGTGGGGAGGAGGCAGCAGCCCCCAAGCAAAGCTGAGGGAGGCGAAGGGGGAGCCCGCTGAACACATCTGGGGGGGTCCCAGTCCCTGAGGAGCTGGCCTTGGGCTGCCCTCACCAGGCTACCAGCACACGGGGTGGGCGAGCCAGCGGCCGTGCCGGTGCCAAGGTCTCTCTCTCGCCCAGGTTTATCTCAAGGCGAGGGCCGAGGGCGGTGTGAACCACGAGGAGCACGTCAGCCAGCTGAAAAGCGAAGTTCGTTACATCCAAGAGGTAGCTACGTCCGCGCGGGGCTCTGGCTCGCACGCCGCTGTCGGGGGGCTTGCGGCAGGGGTCTGCGCGCTCTGCTTGCGGGGCACCGTGCGTGGCGCCATGGCGGCAAGCTGGCAGCAGAGCTGAACCCTCCGGTCTGCTGACTTGCCTGTACAGGGCAGCAGTCTAATCAAGCGCCATAAATTAATTCAGCCTGACTAATTGCTCTGCTATATGGACTGAATTTGAAGAGAATTGCGTGATGACTTTCCCCCAAGGCTGTCCCCTGCATGCCTGGGTGCGGCGTAACCGGAGCCTCTTGTTAAAAGGCAGTTTCTTTGGTATGTCTCATCTCCCAAAGTAAACTGGATGGTGAGGCTCCGGGACGTTTAACCCTTTCCTCTGCTCCTGGTGGCGATGTGACTTCTGGGGAGGTGGAGAGAGCTGGTTGCAGGACATGGAAGCGGTTGCATGCGTGTTCTGGTCTGGGCAGCTTGACGTGGCCAAAATAAAAAATGGGGGGAGATGAAATTTGGGTTTGCTCTCCTGGGGGAATTTCTGTGCTGGGTGCTGGCCCCAGGGAGAGCGAGGGCAGATCTGGTAGGGCAGCCTCCAGATCTCCCACGTCATCCTTCTGACTCCTCTGCCAGAACGCATGTTTCCCCCCCGAAAGAAAACAGACCGTTCGTGCTGCCTCCTGTCTGCAACGCAGCCTCGCTCCGGCGCTGGAGCCTCCCCAGGGCCGCGGCGCGCCGGGGGCGTTAGTCACCCAGACCTTATCTCTCAGCCACCTGGATGCTGCAGTTTTCTGTGATCCTTCCCCCTTCTGGGGCTTCGGCTTCAGCTGTTCTGATCTGAGCTTTCCCGTAGCTCCCTGAGTCAGGTTTCAGAAGGCCTCGCGGCAGCTGCCGAGCGTGACTTTGGCCTCAAAGGCTGCCTGCAGCCCTGTCAGAATAGCTGAAGCAGCTTGACCGTGCAGAACGACCTAATCCTGCATGTGAAAAGCAGGGAATGAGCTAAACCAGTCAGTGGTGGTGGTGGTACCAGCCTGTCCGCGCTCCTCGGGGGGTCGAGGAGGGCCCCCCAGGACCGCTGGATGCGGTGGCAGCGGCTCGGGGCCTCGGGTGCTCCCCGGCAGCTGCTCCTGCCTCCTGTCCCGTCCTGCCACTGCCAGTCCCAGGCAAAACACTTCGCCCCAGCGCCTCCAGCCTCTAAAACCCAGCAGCATGTTACTGGGGCAGGGCCGAAGCCATGCTGCAAAGCTGGAGAAGCTGGGAGCTTTTCTTTGAAAAGGGCCAGAGCCACAGCCCTTCAGCGCTTGCTGCAGCTGGGGTGAAAGCCCGTAAATCATTCCTCTGGCTCACTTTCTCTGACTAATCTGGGGAGCTGCAAGTCAAGACCACACTTGTCTGAGCCCTGCAGGGTGGCAGAGAGCGCTGGGAACAGCAAGGGGCTCCTCAGCGCCTCATAGGTGAAATCGATGATTAATGAACGAAAAATCTGTAGCGCCTCCAGGTTGTTGCTCTTTTTTTTTTTTTTTTTTTGCCTGTGATTGTGTGAGAAAGCTGCCTGGTGAGGATGGTGCCTGCGCTGCTTGCAGGCAGACCCTGCGGTACCAGTGGGTGCCAGGGGCAGGTTGGTAGAGAAGCGATCGATGGCGTATCGGCACCGGGCGTCCTCGCGGCCCCCGCGCCCCCGTTTGGTTTCTGTCGGGCTGCGTGACTGTTGGTGCAGATCGAGCTAAATTGACTTGCCTTTGCCAGGCTAGAAGTTCTTTGAAGAAGCTGCGGGAAGACTTAAGTAGTAAACTTGAGAACAGACAAGGAGATAAACAGCATGCACAGGTAACGGGAGCATTTCTTGGGCATTAAATGACACTCACTTAAAAAAAAAAAAAATCACCTTTGGGTCCAGAAAATGATAAAAGGGGCCTTAAAGATTGTGGTGCTTGTGGCAAGTGAAAGCCCCGTTGGTACCACTTACAGGTAAAAAGAGAAACCTGCACAAGCGTGCAACGAGGAGTCAGTAAGCAAATTATATTGGCTGGCCAAACGCACCCTCGCATGTTTGTTGGCAAGAAACGGGGCCTGGAGTGGCTGCGGTGCCCAGAGCTGGCTCTGCATGCGGGCGCGCGAGGGGCTGTGTCGGGAGGCGTCATGCCTGTCGGTGTCACCTTGTCCCGTGCAGGTGGTGCTGGAGAAGCAGAACGGGAGCTGGCTGCACCCCGAGAGTCCCCGCGCTGATTCCTGGGAGGACCAGGTACGTAGCCAGAGAGAGACGCCAGCTCTCTGGAAAGAAATTCCGGTTTGATTTTGAGGTCTTCCTCTCGGCAGGTAGCTCTGAGCCTGTTCAGAACGCAGTCAGACCTTTCTGCCTCGTCTTTCACAGCAAACCCCAGCACTGGGCTTTTACCGGTGTCGAACCAGGCACCAAGTGCAGCCCAGAGCAATAAAAGTGTGCGTAGCACACTTTACATCTGCACACGCAAGCCTTTTAGAGGAAGGGTTAACAAAGATCTGAAGTCTGTGAATACTTCTTCAGCTCTCTGTCTTTCCCCCGGCTGGAGCAGGCTGCCTGGGAGCCAAATGCTGCCAGGGGCATTTCAAGGGCCGGGATTTCAGGATGGGTCACTGGGGACTTGGTTCACGCCGCCGGGTTTCAGGTTGCCCAAGCGCGGATCAGGATGGCACCCTGAAAACAGGGATTGGAAGGCGACCAGGTGATAGCGTGTGCGTTATCTTGAGGGCTGGAAGCTGTCGCTGGAGTGTGGGAAGTGAGGACAGGAGTGCCTCGTGTTGTTCAGGCGGAGGGTTGATGTTGCAGGCTTCGTAACCAACAGCACTGCCCACAGAGGGGCGGAGGGCTCCTCTGTTAACTCCTCTCTGCTGATCCTTCCCTGTCACCATCTCTAGGAGGAGGATTATTCGGGAGACGATGTGGAAAAGATCCGACAGACAGCGAAGAGGCTGTTCACGAAGCTGCAGGAGGCTGAGAAGCGCCATCAGTTGGAGAAGAAGGACCTTGAGGTGAGTGTGCTGTGCACTTCTCTGTTGGAAAAGTGTGACTTTTAGTTCTTTTCTCATAGAATTGTTAAGGTTGGAAAAGACCTCCAAGATCATCTGGTCCAACCATCCCCCTACCACCAATGGCACCCACTAAACCATGTCCCTAAGCACCACGTCCAACCTTTCCTTGAACACCCCCAGGGACGGTGACTCCACCACCTCCCTGGGCAACCCGTCCCAATGCCTGACTGCACTTTCTGAGCAGAAATGTCTCCTCATTTCCAACCTATTTTTGGAAGCCTGAGTCGTTGCACAGGCGCCCGAGCCTCTGCTGTGCACAGCTCTCCCCTTTGCCGCAGAGTCCAGGCTCGCTGCTGCTGGCTCGGCCGCCCCGGCTCCACGTTGCTGTGTCCTGGCTCCTGCCTGCGGTAGCTTTTGCTCTGCAAACCCGCAGTAGCCCCCCAGAGAGGAGCAGCACGGCCTCCTGCAGCACGCTCCCTGCGCTTTGGGAAGGGTTGTGGCCTGTCCCTGGGTGGCTGCTGGCATCGCCGGTGCGGGATGAAACCACCGGGGCGCGAAGGGCCGGGTCGGCGCTGACAGCAGCTCCCTGCCACACGGTGCTGACGAAGCTGTGGCGTTTGCTTCCCTCGCTTCCTGGCCGCTGCTGATTAATGCTCCCCTCGGTTTGTTTTCCGCTGCCTGCACGGGCAGGGCCGCGCGTGCCGGTGGGAGAGGTGACGTCCCGCTTGCATCCCGTCCCGCAGACCAAACTGGTCCCAGGCAGCCTGGGGGCCTTCCTGCCGCGGGCTGGGCACGGCCTCCTCTGGGGAGGGGAGCTGAGCGGTGACCGCTTCCTCCAGCCCAGGGCCGTCCGCCCGCTGAGGTGGCACCTGCCCCGAGCACCTCCGTCCCCGTGCGCAGGAAGCGGCGTGTTTGTGGCAGCACCGTGAGGTCTCGGTTGGTGTTGGTCAGCTGTGGTGCTGGATGGAGATGTGGGGGATGCCAGGGGTGGCGTTTGGGTCCCGGTGCTCCCGATTTGCCTTGTCTGAGCCTGCTCCTGGCCGTCGTGGGGACCCACAGGGTGCCCCTGTCCCCTCTCTGCCCCTGAGCCTTTGATGCATGCGTGAGGCTGGCTCCCGAGGTCCCTGAGCCGTTGATGTGTGGCTCCCGAGGTCGGTTCCACAGGCAGGTGTCCCAAGAGGAGCCTGCGAACAGCCCCAGAACACGCACGGCTGAGAACGAACGTGGGGTTTGTGTCTGAGGTCCCTTTATTGCTCTAGCATTTAAGCGCTCGCTCCTTTGAAGTGCTTTGAAGCCGGGGAGCTTTCTAAAGAACCTTTTTTCTCTGAAGCATGTCGGGCTGCGTGCTGAGACGCCCGGCTGCCTTCAGCAAAATCTGCCTGCCACGGCTTCAAGCAGCTTCAAAATGTGGGGGGAGGAGGGCCGGGGTGCTTCGCCCACCTGCGTGCGCCAGGGTTGGTGGTGAAGGGGTTTCTGTCTCGTTTGCAGAGGGCGGTCTCGCAGTACCAGGAGGAAGCCGAGCAAACAAGCTCTGCCCTGCGGAGAGCGGAGAAGAGCGTGCTGGAGAAGGAGGTGCAGGTGGATGAGCTGCAGCGGCTGCTGGCAGGGATGGAGAAGGTACCGACCCCGCGGCTGTGCCGGGGCTGGCGCAGCGAGCGGAGCTGCCCGGTCCCGCTCTGCTGGTGCAGGAAGGGGGAGCCCCGCGGTGCTGAGGCCTGCAGAGCTCCCCGCAGACCTGCTGGGAAGCAGATCCCACGGGAGATGTGTCCTGTGCTTGGACCTGCTGTGTGGAGAGCTTGCCTTCCCAACCGGGCTTTACCCAAAAGCCCCTGACGAAGCCGTTGTGGACAGATAAATTTGACCGCTCCTGTTTTAGGCTTGCGGTTCCCAGGTCTAGAAGATCTGGTTGGTCTGTGCAAAGTCTTTCTTCTGAGTATCCTAGAAATGAGCGTGCAGTCTAGACAGCTGCCCGGTTCTTCTTCTCGTGGGGGCATTAACACAACCTTCAGCCTGGATTTCTTTTCCAGCTGTGGGCTGCTCCTAATAACATTAAACTCGTGAACGTAGGCATGGCACGAGCACGAAGCGATCTGGGGTGCGTCCCCTGGCCCAAAAGCAGGGGAGGAGATGGCTTTGTGCCCCTCCTGCAGCGTAGGGGTGAAGGAGAGGGACGTCTGCTGTTGGTCACTCTGCGGCTGCCCCTGTCTGTCCCGCGGGCTCAGCAGCGAGGCCGCACGGGGCCGGCGGGGCTCCGGGGCTGTCCGCAGCTCCCCGCTCTGTATCGGCTCCGCGAGGGAGGCCGAAGAGCATGTGTTGCGACCTGTTCCCCTGCGTGTAACTCGGCCTCTCGCTCTGCTGCAGGAGCACAGGAGCTTGCTGCTGAAGATGAAAGAAGGCGAAGCGGAGCTGGCGAGGCTGAGGAGCGCGGAAGGTGACAGACTCGCCGAACAAGACCGGTGAGGCTCGGCCTCCGCTGAGGCTGCCAGCTCCGGAGCAAGCCCACGCCGCTGGGTCGGGGTGTCAGCTCGCTGGGGCATGACTGCACATTCCTGCGAAGGGCGTGCTCGCTCTCTGGCTTGCAAAACAGCTCTCTGCTCCCCGGCGCTGACTAATCTCCAAACACCTCCCGCAGCTCTGGGCGCTGGAGCCGCGCTGCCCTGGGACCTCTAGCGGCCGCGGCTCTCCCCTCGGTGTTGGGTTTGCTCGGCCCAGCCGGATCCGTGTGCTCCAGGGGTTAATTGGCAAAGAGATGTTTCTGGAAGGCCTCGTTTGTGGCCTGACTCTTCCTGATGTTCCTGTGTCCCTGCAGCCTGTTGTCAGGAGTCTTTGTGGCTCCTGCTTGAATTGGTTTTGTCTCTGCCTCTCCTTACCTCGTCTAGTCGAAATATTTCAGCACCTGTGCTGCTGTAGGGGAAGCCTGGCTGCTAAAAGCTGCTCTGGGCACAGCTGAGCGAGTGCTGCCCTTCTGGGGAGCCGTCTGATGGCTCCTGGACTCCTCCTTTGTGCTTTCCCAGGTCAGCCAAGCTGGAGAAGGAGGTGGCCATGCTGCGGGAGAAGATCCACCACCTGGACGACATGCTGAAGAGCCAGCAGCGCAAGGTCCGCCAGATGATCGAGCAGGTGAGCGGAGCGGGACGGGACAGAGGAGACAGCTCACGGGGTTTAAAAACAAAGAAAAGAACTCTTGAGCTGCTTGGAAGCAAATAATTGCCGGTTTGTGAGGCTGAGATTCCCTCGGCAAACCAGAGGGGGCCAGGTTCAAAGGCGGCCCAGAGCCCTGTCCAGCTGCCCTGGAGCAGGAACAGACCCTGGGGTGACAGCCCAAGGACTGCAGCGCGAGCGGTGGTGGCGCTGGCGCCCGGGAAGGGTAATAAAAGGGCTTAGTGTTCCCAGTTCAGCCTGCTGAAAGAGTTAAGTCTCACTGTGTAAGCGGAGGCTCTTTCACCTAGGGCTTAATTCTCAGACTTAATTTGAAGCTTTTTTGATTTTTTTTTTTTTTTTTTTTTTATGCAGACCTTGGAGTTAATGTTGTGGGTGTTTGCAGGCAGGACGGCTGGCTGAGCTGTCCTCCTTCCTCAGCACTGCTTTAGCCCAGGTGTACATGAAAGGGATTTTTAGCAGCTGCAAACATTCTTTTTTTTCAGCTCCAGAACTCCAAAACGGTGATTCAGGCCAAAGATGCTGTGATCCAGGAGCTCAAGGAGAAGGTCGCTTACTTGGAGGCTGAGGTGTGTCCTAGCAGGGCTGTTTTGGGGGTGCTTGGGGTCTGCTCTGCATTTGGAGCCCCTGCTGAGACCTGGTGCCGCCGGCCCTCGTGCCTGTGGGCTGTCCTCCTGGTGGGGACGAGCTCTGCTCCTGCTTTGCAGCCCGCTGGGCTCTGAGCAGAGCGGCCGGCAGTGCAGCTGCTCTCTTGCAGTGCCATCTGCTTTGCCTTGGAAAACGTGCCCCGCGCGGCCCCGAGGGCTGTGCTGGTTCTTGAGGCTGGTGTGGGGGCTCCCAGTGAAGCTGGGGCTACTGGAGCGGCCGTGAGCTCCAAGGGAGTCCAAAATAATCTCATCAAGCACATTTCTCTGGCAGCTAAACCCTTCTTGCCTACAAAGCTGCAGTTGACTGCATGCGTGTCAGAAATTAAAATTGCATTCCTGCCTCTGGGATTGTAACAAGTGTCAAACTTCTCCTTTTTTGGATAAAAACTGAGCCTGCGTCAGCAGTTCTAGCATTTTCTTCCCTCCTTGGTGACTTATTTCACTAAGCTCTGCATGGGAACAGTATGTGTGAGCAAAGCCCTCGGTGAACCTAGGCAGAGAGCGGGTCCGGCTGCCCGTACCAGCTAGAGAAATCGCACGGGTGGACTTCCACGTTCTCTGGTCCTACACAGCTCCCCTGGCCCTCCTTTGTAGGGCTGGATTTCATTTCCCTCGAGAAAACCTTCCCCAGTGCGAGTGATAGTGGAGCAGTCCTCCCTTTCGGAGCAGTCCCCTACTTCCCAGCAGGTGATCGGCGTCCCAGCTGCCCGTTGCTAACCGTCCCTCCCGCCCCTTGCAGAACCTGGAGATGCACGACCGCATAGAGCACTTGATTGAGAAGCAAGTGAGTCGGGGTGGCCACAGCTCCAGAGCGCGCTCCAAGTCGGAGTACGTGAGCAGGTAGGCGCGGGGCACGGGAGCCTGCTGGGCTGCTCAGTGGCTTTATTGCAGCTCCGCGTCCCATTTGGAGATGGCGCTGGGCTTGGGGCTACTGGCAGAGGGGTGTCCTGTCCAGTGCTGCTCCTTCAGGGGAGTGCCGGGGAACAGAGGGCCCTCCCGTGGAACAGTGGAATAGTCGAGGACCAGCGCTGGGACAGGACCAGTCCCCCAGGTTTCTCCCAAGCACCGTCCAGTTCCACCTGGCTGAACAAATCCTTTCTCTCTTGCAGCAAAAGGCTGTCGGGCCCCAAGCCGCTGCCTCTCATTCGAGTGGTGGAAACATGAGTTTCGAGGGCCAGAGCGAGCTGAAGACTCTCCCCTTGTTATCCTTGACCGGACTTCCCTGCTTGACTGCCATTTTCTGGCCTCTGTGCTCAGTCTGCCCTGGACCCGCCAGCAGAGGGCTGTGCCCCGGAGCACCGCGGCACCTGAGGACAGACACAGCCAGGGCGGTGCTGGCAGAGGAAGGAGATCTACAAGGTGTCCACGCTGCTGTCCCACGGGGTCCCACAGCCATGTGGAGGCCAGTCTGGAGGCTGGCTTGGCTAGGGAAACCGAGGCCATGTGGCCCCGGCATGGACGAGGTGGCTCCCTGGCTGGAGAGCCAGGCTCGCTTTCCCTGCCCAGTCCTGGGTTTGCCGGGGCTGCTCCGTGAGCAGCCGTTGCTTCTGAAGGGTCTTGTCCAAACAGCGCCGCCTCTTCACATTGCAGCTTGCCAACGTGGACTTGGTGTTCAATCTGTTTTTAAGAAACAAAGCAAAGATTCACTCTTACAAAGAAGAAAGAAATCCTCCTGAAACAGGACTCCTTCCTACAAAACAAGCCCAATGCGTGACCAGTTGGGAGCCTCCACCTCTGATCTCCAGCACATCTGGCTGCTCCGGACTTGGCAAAGGTTCGTGTGGCCGAAATCACTGTATCGACATGCTTCTCCCAGTCCCTCTCTCAAGAGTGTAGAGAAATTGTGCCCCATGTACATCTAACGTTTAAACCCAGAGGCGGTTTGGGTTGTCCCTGTATTTATTTCAATAAATTATTGGTGTCTTCCAATGATGTGGTGACAGGCACGATTGCTGCTGTCCAGCTCCGGGGGAGCGTGTTTGAGGACTGCCTGTCCCACGTTTGAACTGGAAAATACCAACCAGCTTCCTCTGGGTTTGCCTGGTGACGCCTTTCTTGTGTGAGCCCGCGCTTCGTGAAGGAGTTGGGCAAATCTAGAGGAGAGTTGTTGGCGTTTGTACTGACCGTAGCCGTGAGACAAATGTCTTGTACGTACACCTCACAACTGTTAACACAGAAACGTGCCTTATCTGTCAGACCGTACTCGATTGAATAGATGACGTTAACTGCGCAAATGGCCTGGGCTGTGGTGTGGAGACGTTGTTCTGGGGCTCAGCTGGGCTCCGTGTGCTATAGGTGACGCTGTGCACGTTGGTTTTTTCCTTTTCCCTTTCTTCTTGCCGGTTGCTGGGCTCTCCCCTGCCTGTCCTGTGTGCCTTCCCTCCCTGAGCCCAAGCCGTGCCTCCGGCCCTCCTCTCTCCCTCTGCATCCCCAGGGGCTCCAGGAGGCAGCGGGGCCCTGGGGCCTGCGGGGGGTTTGGGGCCGGGCCCCCCCCGGGGCTTTTGGCCCCGCTGCCCTCGGGCGCTGGGGGCTGACTCCTCGGCCAGGCCCCGAGGCCTGCCAGCGCTGCCCCGGTTGCCACGGCGACGGCGGAGGCGCGGCACTACAGCTCCCAGAAGGCGTGGCGAGGCCGCGCGGCGGACTACACTTCCCGGCACCCTCCTTTGGGGGAGAGGGAGGCGGTCGCGGACTACGCTTCCCAGCACCCCCCGCGGCGGGCGGCTCCGTACGGTGGCCGGCGCGGCGGCGGGCGCGTGACGGGCCGGCCGGGCGCTGCTCGCCAAGATGGCGGACGAGGAGGGCGAGGGGCTGCCGCGCTCGGCGGCGGGGCCGCAGCGGAACGGCGGCGGCGAGGGGGCGCCGGGGGGGCCGGGGGGGCCGCGGGTGGTGCGCATCGTCAAGTCCGAGTCCGGCTACGGCTTCAACGTGCGCGGCCAAGTGAGCGAGGGCGGCCAGCTGCGGAGCATCAACGGCGAGCTGTACGCGCCGCTGCAGCACGTCAGCGCCGTGCTGGGCGGCGGGGCCGCCGACCGCGCCGGGGTCCGCAAGGGCGACCGCATCCTGGAGGTGTGAGTACGGGGGGGCCGCCGCCGCCGCCGCCGGGGGGGGGGCCGGGGGGCGGGGGGGGGGGGCCGGGGGGCGGGGGGGGGCCGGGCCGGGGCCGTTTCCTCGCATGGAGGCCGGGGGGGCCCCGCCGGGGGGCTTCGGGCCCCGCCGCGCCCCTGCCCGGTGCCCCCGTACGGGGGGGGCTTTGCTGGGGGGGGCGCGTGCCGGTTCGCTGCACCGGGAGCGTTTGTGGGGGCTGCCCTCCCCCCCCCCGGTGGGGGCCATTTCGGGGGGGCTCCGCCAGCCTCTCCCGTCCCCGGGGGCTTCGGGAGGCCCCCCGCGGGGGGCAGGGGCACGGCCCCCGCCTCCTCGGCAGCGGAGGTTTGGGGGTCCCCAAATGGGGGGCGGGGGGGGGGGGTCGCAGCCCCCCAGAGGAGCCGCTCTACGCGGGGGGGCGGTGCGGGGCACGCGGGGGGCAGAGCGGGCTGGGCTCACGGGGGGGGGCGCGGGGTCCGTTCCCAGGCAGCGCCGAGGCCTCGGGGCCGTCCTTGCCCCCAGGGACCCCCAGGACTGGAGCGGCCCGAGCTGTCCTGGAGGTGCCGCGAGTCCGGGGGGCTTCGCGCTGGGACCCCTTAGGAGGAAACGTCCATGGGAGCCCCGTCCCCAAATTCTTCTCCCCGTGGGGTCATGGCTGCGTGCAGAGGAACCGAGCGCCCGGGAGAGAGCCCTGGGGGGGCAGGGACGGGGACAGGGGATGCAGAGGGGGTGGCTGGGGGCAGGGGCTGCGTCCTGGGGGAGAGCAGGGGAAGGGACGGAAACAGGAGGTGCTTGGGGAGCGAGGGGGCGAGCGCTGCGGTGGACTGGGGGGGGGCAGAGAGAGCGCCTGGGGGCCTGCCCGGGAGCAGGATGAGGCCCCGTGGGACCAGGCAGGGGGGCCGGGGCTGGGGCTGGGGTCCGTCCCCCCAGCCCGTGGAGCCGTGCGGCTCTGCAGGAGGAAGCTGGGGCTGGCGGGGCGGTAGGCTCTTCTTGGGGTCCCAGCTGTCCGGGACTGACTCCTCTCCTGGGAACGCGTCAGCTTGGTGAAACCGCTCCTCTTTTTCCCCCCAAACGCCCCAAACTTTGCGGACTGGCATCAGGTGCGCCCCGGCCCGTCAGGGTTTTTCTCCCTGTCGCCGGGCGATTCCTTGGGCTGGCTCTGCGTGCCCCGAGCTGCGTGATGCCTCCCGGTCCCCGCGCGGCTGTACCTCGGGCTGGGCCGGTGAAGTTCAAGCACTAATTAATTACAGGGATTTCGCAGCAGCAGGAATGCTTCGCTGCCGGTCTTTGCGGGCTGCAGCGTGTGAAGGGCAGCGGCGGTGCCTGGGCCCACAGAGCCCAAACTCCCCGGCCGTGCCCCGCCGCAGGCGTGGTGCTCGGCTCGGGCTCTCTCCCGTGGGACCCAAACGCTTCTCGCTTTGATTTCCCGCGCGGAAGAAGTGTCCGGGGTGAGTTCTGCACCTGGAGGACCTGCTCGAGAGCAGCGTTTATTGACCGAGGGGAATGTTTGTGTGCGTCGCAAGGTGCCGAGCTGAAATCCTCCGCGGGGGAAGCGCTTACGGTGCTGCGTGTGAGCCAAGAGGAGGGTGCTGAGGAGCCAGGGCTCGGTCCTGGCTTCCCGGCCAGCGCGAGGTCAGGACTCGTGCAGGTGGAAGGCTCGGTCTGAGCTTCGGCAGCGGCTGGAGGAGCTGAGGCAGCGACCGAGGTCCGCTCACAGCCTGCGGCACCGGCGTCCGGACACCTCGGGCAGGGAGCAGCGGTCGGAGGAGCGGGGATTTCCTCTCTGCCCCTCTCCAGGGAGGAGCCGCTTCCTAATTTGCCCGCGTGTCTCCTCGTAGCGCCGTGAGACGGCTTCGGCCCTCTGTCAGGCTGCCAGGTTCGTTAACCCAGCTGCGTACATCAGCCCGCCGGCCCTAAAGGTCTCACACGATGCCGGTCCCGTTTGGTGCAGGCGTTAACCCTCCCAGATCTATTAAAACCCAGCTCCTGCAAATAAATCTGAGCACGGTTGTGAGCTGGAGCGGGAAACAATAAAACGGCCTCCCAAAATAGCTCAGTTTTTCCTTCCTTCGCGCAGCAGCACCCTGCGCGGTGCCGGGGGTGGGGTTCCCGGGAGCTCTGTCCCGGAGCGTCCGCGCGTCCTGCTCGGCAGCCCCCGGCTCTCGTCTGGTGTTTGGGCGCTGAGCAGTGTGCACGGGGCTGGGGGGTCTGCACAGGGCACTTGCTCCGAGCAAACGGGCACGGGTGAAGGCTTCTGGGGCGGGAGCGGAGCGACGAGAGCTCCGCGGCAGGCGGCTGCGGTGTCTGGCTCCTCACCAGGCCCCAGCCCTGCAGCTGCAGCAGCCACCTGAGCGTGGTTTTCCCCATGGGGTAGCCAGGCGAGGCGCGAGCTGCTCCACAGCCCTAGCCCGTGACCAGAGGAGGTTTCGGGTATTGTCCCAAGGGTTTTTGGGTTCCTGCGCTCGTTGCAGTCCTCTCTTGCCGCCCTTCGCTGTATCGCGCTCCTGTATCCAGCGCGCAGCTCAGACCTCTCGCTTTCAGAGGCTGGTTTGGCAACATAACTCTGGTGTGCTCTCTAATCTTCTTAGCTCCTTGTGTGTTTGTGGGTGTTGAGGGCATTGGAGACAGACAATGGAAGCTAATTTAGCTCTTGATTATCACCCTGAATGACAGTCATCGCTAATCTTGACGGAGGGAAAATCGCGCTGGCGTTAACTCTGTTTGCAGGGGAGCTCGCTGGCGATAGTTGAGCGGGTAACGAAGGGCCATAGTTGAGCGGGTAACGAAGGGCCGTTGTTCTCAGAGCCCCGACCCCTGTGTGGCCGGAGCCAGGCCCCATCCTCCTGCGCCAGCAGCCCCGGGAGCAGCGTGGTCGGCAGCGGGGCCCCGCTGGCACCTCTCGAGGTGGTTTGGGCGTTCTGCTGACGGGCTCCCTCCGCTTTCCCACCTGACGCTCCGGCACGTCATCAGCCCAAGGACTCTTTCTCAAGGGGCGAGAGTTGCGCCTGTCTGTGGGTCACGGGGAGATCCGCCCCCGTTCGGGGCTGCTCCCGACACCGAGCCTCGTGGGGCTCTGCCGGCGTGAGGGCACGCGCTTCCTCTGCGCTCCTCACGTGGACCGGCTCCATCCCTCAGGGGTCAAAAGCTTTCTCTCTTCGTGGTCCAAAGTCTAACCTCGTGTATTGCCTCGGAGCTGGTTGTGCTCTGGGGAAGCACAGGACCGACCGTAAAAAGGAGGTGGCGGCTGCTCCTGCTTGTTCGCAGCGTTCTGCTGCTTGCACGCAGGGCGCGTCGCCAGCAAATCACCTTATAAAAGGGTCAGCAGCTTACCCTGGCCCGAGCCCGTAGGGCTGCCTGTTTCACTAACCACACGGCTCAGCAAGCCTCTTTCCTTTTCTTCCGGACCGAAGCGGCGTGTGACACCTCAGCCTGTGCCCCTGAGCGGCGAGCGATGTGCCGGTGCGGCCGCGCGGAGCTGCCCGCGGCCTCGGAGGTCGTTTCCCCGCCGCGGCTGCTGGAAGCCTCTCTGCAGCAAGAGCGTGTGTGAGATAAGGACCCGAGATAAGGACCTGCGATAAGGACCGGAGCAGTGGGTGGCAGCGGCTGCCCCCAGGGACAGCTGATGCAGGACCTGGCGTCCTGCGGGGCCTTTCCCGCACGTTGCGTCCCCTCCTTGTTCGCCGGTCCCAGCAATTTACAGACTCTAAGGGTACTGTCCGTGGGACAGGAGGGTTTCCCTTCGCCGGGGTTCGTGCTTGCAGAGTGAAACGTTGTCAGCAGCAGCAAGCCCTGCGGACCGCGGGGCTGCTCGGGAGGCGAGGCCCTGCCCGGCTCCTCGGCCACATCCCCGGGCAGCGCCTCGTGCCCGCGCTTCCCAGCGCGTGGCCTGCGGAGCCCTCGGGGGCTGCTCGGGGCTCGGCCGGGAAACCAGCGCCGCTGTCACGGGCTCGAGCTGTCGTCGGCAGCGGGAAGTTACCCCGAGGAGAAGCGGCCCCGAGGAGGGGAGGGCGAAGGGTCGCTGCTTTGACGTGGGGACGCGGGAACGTCCAGCTCCGTGCTGGCCCTGGGGCTCGCCGTGAGCCGCCTGCCTGCCGAGCTCGGCCCTCTCAGCGTGGCTTTTGTGCTGGATCCAGGAAGGAGAAGCCGAGGAGGCCTCGACCCAGGTCGTGTGTTCCGGCGCTGGTGTTGGGCAGGCGCGGAAGCTGGCTGCTGGTACCCGCATCTCCAGAAGGGGCTTGGTGCAGGTCTGGCTTCTGAAGCGTCCAAAATGTTTGTCCTTTTTCAGCAAGACTACCTATCAAGTCAGTATTTGTTTTCCTTTGAGTAACATTTAGATTTTAACCTTCTGAAATATTTACGTCCCTTGTCTTCTTTCAGGGTGTTTCAGAAGTGTTCATTTACGAGGAATCGCTGCTCTCGTAATTGGAGCCGGCAAATGGCAGTTGTGCTGTTTGCCAGAGCAGAGCGTGGAAATATGCCCAGGGACGTCAAAACTTCCTTAAAATGTCATAAGAGCCATCTGTGGAAATGGTAACGATCCCAACCTCTGTCGGAGACATAGGAGAGGTCACGGGAGCTGCACTTCATAGTTTCTGCCTATTTTTTTTATCTGTTTGGTCTAATGCTGGGTCTGGATTTCGCAGCTGTTTGAGGAAGGTTGGCTTCCCTCCTGGTAAGGGATGGGGAAATGCTGCGTAGGGCTCTGCTGAGCACCGTGGCAGGATGTGCCCTGGGAGCTGAGCCCCGCCAGGGGCTTAAGGGAGGCTTCGCCTGGCTGTCCGGCTCCTTACGGTGCTGAGCGCGCTCCCCTTGCTGATCGGGGCCGAGGCTTGGAGCACTCAAGGCCGTTTCTCATCCCCTCTGGGGGGAAGGACGCGATCGTGTGCTTGGAGCACTGAGCTGGAGCTGGGACCGCTGCGGAGGCTGCTCGGCGTGGATGGTCCCGGGGACGTCCCGCAGAGGAGCCTCAGCTGTGACAAACCCCAGGAGGCCGGGGTTTGGTGCTGAGCTGGCGGAACGGCCTCAGAAGGGAGAGGGATCGGGATGCCGAAGCGCCCATTTCGGGAGCCTGGAGAAGCTGCCCCACGCCGCCGTGTCCCGTAAGCTCATTAGCTGTTCATCTTCGTTTCCAGGGCCTCTCCCGAGGAGGCTGCTGGCCAGGTGGCGGCTGCCCTTGGCTCCGGGTTCGTCCTCAGTGCCGGTCCTCCCTCGTCAGCCCTTCCCGGAGCAGGGAGTAATCCTTCCCCGCTGCCGTGGTCCTCGCGCTGCGCGTAAATCCCTCCCGCAGCCGACCTGGTGAGAGCCGGGTGCCGCAGGGAGCCTCTTGGCCACGTCCTGCATCTTCTGGGCTTAGCCCTCAGCAGCGCCGCTGCGCCTCGGGTTAGGCTGGGTTTGCTTTGCCAGTGAGCTGTGGAGCCAGGATCTGGCCCATGCTTTGCCTTGGTGCCCTGCTGCTGCCGTGGGGTGGCTGGAAATGTTCACGCAGAAGGGTGAGGCTCCTGCCTTGGAGGTCACTTGAGCTTTCGTTGGGTGGTTTGTTGGCTAGGTGGTTTGGGCTCGGCAAAGCACAAAGGCAGGCTGCGGTCTTAATCTCAAGGAAGCGTCTTGCAGGCTTTCTGCAGTAAATTTCCTTGTCTTCTCTTGACAGGCAGTTGGGAAATTTTAAGAAGTCTTCACAGAAAATGAGTCACTCAGGGTACAAATGGGAGAAGTGAAATTTGCTTCTGGGTCTTAGGAGCCTGCTCCTTAGCGCCGGTGTGTTGGGGAGCGCTGCTTTGTCAAACGCACGCCTCGTCCTCGAGGTCTCCTGGTGTTTGCCACAGAATATCCCGAGGTCACACAAGGAATATCCCGAGGGTCACACAATGTCCTGAGTCGGAGGGGACCCACAGCATCCCCATGTCCAACTCCTCGGCACTTCTGCTCTTGCTGGGAGCTCGCGTGGCCGTCTGCCTTCCAGCCGGGGTGCCGAGCCAGCCTGCGGCCGCTCACTCTCTGCCCTTGCACTTCACAAACCCAGTTTTGTAAAGGCTTTTAAGCTCCTTAAGGTGAGCAAACACCGCTCTGCTCTGCCCCCCAGCGTGTGTTTCTGCATCGGGCACAAGCCCCGCGTCACACACGGCGTGACCCGCTGTGACACCGCCGCCTTGGCTCCCCCGAGCACCGACAAGCCCTGAGGGGCGAGCGCGTGGAGCCCACCAGCGGCTGGCCCCGCTCCACGCCTGCAGGGTCCCTCCCTCGGCGGCCAGAGGCCCGTGCACAAAGGTGGCCTCTCGCTGCTGGTGATGGCGAGGGGCTGGGGGTGCCCCCACGGGGCAGCAGTGGGGGAGGACTCCCCTTTTGGGGTGCCCGAGGGCCAGGCGGTGCCATCGTGCTCCAGGATCGCTTCGGACTCTCCTGCAAGGCCGCTCGTGGCGAGGAGGAAGAGGGGTGCCGGGGGCAGGCGATGCGCCCTGCGGTGGAAGGCGGCAGAACCTCGCGTTCCTGCTCTGACCGCATCCGCCTCTGGCGGCACGTGGCTCGGAGAAGTGAATCCTCCGAAGGAAGCTGCTCTTTGAGAGCCGCCGAAATCTCGCCGGCCTTGCTGGGGCTGCGTGTGCGGGGCGCGTCCCTCGCGGAGGGGAGGACCCCGTGGGCCTGCTCCCGGTGTGGCTGGCGGGGGGCAGCCAGCCAGCGGCCCTCCTGGGACGGGCGGAGGGCCCGGGAAGGGGAACGGGAACGGCTGTTGGCAAAAATAAAAACGAAAAAAAAATCCAACTCCAACCAGGAGCAGAAGCTGGAAGAGAAAAGCCCCCAGACGTCCTGGGAGAAGCGCGGCCCCCCCGTGGCATGCTGGCAGGTTCATGCCCGCACGGGCGGCGCGCCGTCCAGCTGGGCTCCTCTCGCCTCGCCAGGTGCCTCTGGTCTGCCCGTGCTGCGATTCCCCCCCGATTCCCCGTCCCCGTTCTCCGTGGGTTTGCGGTGGTTGTTCCAGGCGCAGTTGCTGTGGAGACTTCATCGCAGAGGTGCTGGGGCCGTGCCCCGTGCGGCTGCGGTGCCGCCGGCTCCTTGCTGTGGCAGAGGGGAGGGGGAAACCTGCCGGGGCTGGGGCTGCCTCTCAGCGCCGAGGCGATGTGCTGGGTGCGCTGCGGCCCCGCTGCGGGGGCTTCTCCGCGAGCCCTGCGGTCACCGAATCACAGAGCTGTAGGGGTTGGAAGGGGCCTCCGGAGACCATCGGGTCCGACCCCCTGCCAAAGCAGGTTCCCTAGAGCAGGCTGCCCGGGTGGGCGTCCAGAAGGGCCTCGAATATCTCCAGAGGAGACTCCACAACCCCCCCGGGCAGCCTGTCCCAGTGCTCCGCCACCCTCCCCGTGAAGAAGTTCTTTCGCATGTTGGTGACATGCAGACCTGCTGCTTCGGAGGCTCCTGGCACAAGCTGGCCAGCGAGGAGGGGATTTTCCCAGTCCCTGAACCTACTGGCCGTGTTCCTGGACTGGAGGGGCTGCGCACAGCTCTGCGGGCACTCATCGCAGAGAGCCCAGAGGCTGTGTCCAGGCGCTGCTTTGCTCCCTCCCTGCACTGATGGGCTGGTGGCTGTGGTCGATGTCCAGGCCCGTCCAACGCCTGGCGCGGTGCAGGCGCTCTGTCTGCCTCGCAGACGCTGCTTGGGGCTTTTTGAACTTGGTCCTGAGCCTGGGTTCTCTCACCCAGGTCTGGAAGTTGAGATGGGATCTTTCCAGGGCGATTCTTGTAAGTAAAAGCTCAATAAAAGCGATCGATGCGGAGCGGTGAGAGCTGTTCTCTTTCATTCCCGTGCTAGGGCTTGAAATTAAATCTCACACTTGATTCGAGGCGAGCTGGGGTGGCTCGGTGACTCGCAGGATGGCTTCGTGGGGAGGCGACACGGCTGGGGAGGCGCGGGCGCCTTTCCTCAGCGTCCCTCCGGAGCTCGGGGCAGTGGCTGCGGGCAGCAGCGCGGGGCAGGGGCTGTGCCACGAGTCCCGGTGGAGCCCCTCCGTGGTGTAAATGAGGATGGGGGGGGCTGTTGGCACACGTTGGAGCCCTGGGCAGCTTTGCCGGTGGGTTTGGGGGGGGATATGAGCAGTCGTCACCCAGGGGTGCCCCGGCTGCCCCCCGAGGGCAGCGCCGTGGCAAAGCCCAGCTTGGGGCTGTTTGTGCAGGGGATGTTTCAGATGCCAAGCTCCGTACGGAGACACCGCAAGTTTCTGGAGGCTCGCTACTAAATTTATCCCTTATCAGAAAGAAAAGCAGGCTTGTCCTTTTCCAGATTTGGAAGAGAGCCTTGCAGCTCTCTCTGGACCTCGGGCTGGATTTCAGAGCGGCGTCTCTCCGAGCTCGCCATCTCTGGGCCAAGCGAGAGCCGGGCGGCGGGTCGCTGCCGGCAGCTTTGGGGCGAGCAGGAAGGGCAGGAGCGCTCGGAGCTGCCCCCGTGTCTCAGGGCTTCCATGGGCCTCGGGGCATCGCTGGACAAGCTCTTGCAGTCAGGCTGGAGCAGTGCAAGAGCTGGAAGCCCGTACTTGTTGCGGCAGCGCTCCCGGGCCTGTCGAGGAGGAACTCGAGAGATCACATCTCCCCTGGCACCGCGCCGATGGGCTCGCGGGTGCTCGTCTCGGCAGCTGGGAGCAGCAGCCTCTGAAATCTCTTACCCTCGCCCTCCAAGCGCCCGAGCCTGCGTTCTCATTCTTGTTCACCTGGAAGCTTCAGCACAGATTTTTGGAAATCTACCTTATGTTTTGGGGCTGCGGAGGGTAGGAGATGGCTTTTGCCCTAGCAGAGCAGAGTGAGTTATGCATTCAGTGTTGTTCCTCAATTCTGCGGTCACCTCGTGTGTTTCCCTTGAGCTGAGAGAAGGCGGCTCACGTTCTGGGAGCGAACGTGCCATGCAGTGCTTTATCTGTGCCCGAAGCCATCAAACACAACTCAGTAACCACTAACCCGAGAAACCGCCAGCAGGAGAAGTTGGAGCAGCGTAACCCAGAGCAGCGCTCGCCCTCCTGCTGCTGTGCAGGCAGAGCTGAGCTGCAAAACCCACTGCCACTGGAGCAGAACTTGCAGAATTTTAACACGGGAACTAAGTGGGTTGGGGTTTTTTGGTTTTTTTTTTCGTTTTTTTTTTTTGCTCCTCTTTACCTTCTGTAACCCATTGTGGGAAGAGATCTGAAGCCGTGGAAGTGTCAGTTACCTTCAGCTGGCGGATTTTCGAGGGAAGCAGTTACGTGATGGGTTCCCGGGCTGGTCCTGGCGTGGTTTGAGAGCTCTGCTGTCCCCCCTGCCTCGCTTATGGCTTTTCTGCCCTCTCTCACAGGAACGGGGTGAACGTTGAAGGAGCGACCCACAAACAAGTGGTGGACCTGATCCGCGCCGGGGAGAAGGAGCTGATCCTGACGGTGCTGTCGGTGCCTCCCCACGAGGCCGATAACCTCGACCCCAGCGATGACTCTTTGGGGCAGTCCTTCTATGACTACACGGAAAAGCAGGCTGTGCCCATCTCCATCCCCACCTACAAGCACGTGGAGCAGAACGGCGAGAAGTTTGTGGTGAGCAGCAGCGGGGCCGTGCTCCCCGGGGGCAGGAGGGGGCTGCTCCGTGCTGCCTGCAGCTCCGGGGAGGCAGCGCCGCGCCGGTTTGAGGTCGGAAAGCTTTCCGCGCCCCAGCCAGCCTCCCCTCTGCTCCCTGCAGGTGTACAACGTTTACATGGCGGGCCGCCAGCTCTGCTCCAAGCGGTACCGCGAGTTTGCCATCCTGCACCAGAACCTGAAACGGGAATTCGCCAACTTCACCTTCCCGCGGCTCCCGGGGAAGTGGCCCTTCTCCCTGTCGGAGCAGCAGCTGGATGCCCGGCGGCGAGGGCTGGAGGAGTACCTGGAGAAAGGTACGGGGCTGAGCGCAGCTCCTGGGCAGCCGTGCGGCCGCACGCCGCCTTCTCGCCAGCAGGAAGCGAGTCCTCAGGGCCTGTCCTTCCCTGGGCGCCCTGAAAGCTCGAGCTCCACGGGCATTCGTTTGTCGGCCAGGGAAAGAAGCTTGTATGTAGCTGGGTTGGGTTTGGGGGCCGTGCTGAGCTCAGGCTTGCCCATACCCAGCTCCTGGGAACGAAGCCCCTCGGCCCCACCGGTGTGGCCCGGGGCAGGTTCCCCCACCCCGCTGCTGTCCCAGCCCTGCTCCTTCGCCTTCATCCCGGCCGGAGGAGACGGCAGGCTGCTTGCACGGGGGATGCAGCCTGGTACAGTTTTGTCCCAGGTTATTTACTGAACCTGGCCCGAGTTCCCAAACAGCTTCGTTCCCTCTGGAATACCGCATTTATGAAATCCTTGCCCACTTCTCAGTGTAGTCGGAGCCTCCTGTTGGCTGCGTGCCCGCAGCCTGGGTTTCCCCCCGGGGATTATCTCAGTAGTGAGTTACTCAGCGCCGCTGCACGCTTGTCGCTCGCTGTCAGGGGGGATTCGGGGCGTATCGGCCCTCGTGCCAGCACCCCTGGTGCAGCCTGCAAAGCACTTGTGTCGGGAGGCTTTGCCTGGCTCCCCGTGCCTCCCTTGTTTCCCACAGCCTGCGGGACAGGCAGGTGCTCTTATCCCGCCACCTCTGCCAGCCTTTGGCCTCCCTCGCCCCAGGACAAGGCAGTGACCCATGCTCTCTGTCCCGCAGTGTGCTCGATACGCGTCATCGGCGAGAGCGACATCATGCAGGAGTTCCTGTCGGAGTCGGACGAGGTAGGCACGCGGGCACGGCGCTGAAACTCGGCCTCCCCTGGTACGGAGGTGTGGGGAGACTGAATCAGAGCGCGAGGATGCTCCCCGCCAAAGCCTCAGCTGGTCAAATCGAAAGCCGGAGCAGGAAACCAAGGCTGCGGTTCGCTGCCAGCCTGTTGTTGCTCGTAGGAAGCCTCTTCTCGTAGCAGCAGCTGGGAACGGCTCCGATGCCGCTCTTGGAGGACCAGAACCGGGTGTGAGGCCTCGCTGCCTGCCCTGGGCCTCCCTGGCCCCGCAGCAGCGTGCCTGCTGGTTCCCGCTGCTGGTGGCAGCCCCGGTAGTTCTGCGTGTGAGCTGCTGGTGTTCGGCACCTGCTGGGCAGAAAGGCAACGGGCACTTTAAATACCAGCTCGTCTGACTTGCTTCTGCCCAGGTTTGGGTTGCCCGCAGCAGCAAAGCCGCTGTTTGCCCTCTGGCCATTGCTCTTTTCCCAACTTTTCCGTGGCGCATTCAGTTGCTCTGTCTCAAAGCTTTCTCTCGCTCCTCACTGACAAAGCCACGACTGGAAAATCCTACCCGTCGTGGTCCGGAGCGGTTTGCTTGGCTTCCTGCCTCGAAGCAGAGCTCACGTCTTCCTCCTTTCAGAATTTCCCCCACGCAGCCTGGAAGCAGATTCCTGAGGCTTGCAGAGCAGCTGGCAGCTAGATGTGACAGTGCACGAGTGACCACGTTAGTTAGCCAGCACCAGGTGTGGTCCGTGGAGCTCAGTAAATCCCCCCACTGCACTCCTGGAGCTCAGTAAACAGTCGTGGAGCTCAGGGCTCAGCTTGTGGGAGCGAGTGGGGGCGTCTGCTCAGGGCACGCGCAGGACCCTGGGCTCAGCTCGGGGCCGAAGCTGGGGCCTGTGCTGCAGGGGCCGCAGCTGGGAGCGGCGATTCCCAGCCCCTGCGGCCACGTCTGATGGCCTCTGCTGATTTCTGTCCTCTTTTTTCTCTTCTTTAGAATTACAATGGTGTCTCAGACGTGGAGCTCAGGGTAGCATTACCAGATATAACAACAGTGACGGTCAGAGTCAAAAAGAACAGCACTACAGATCAGGTGTACCAGGTGAGCTACTTTTTGTTGTGGTGTTCTGGTTTGTTTTTTTCCCCTGACTGGAAGATTAACGTGATTCAGGCATGGACCAAGACCCCAGAGGTGCCCGCTGGGTTCTCGGCTCCTCTCGAGCGCAGGTAGGCATTAGTGCTGCTTAGCAGAGGACAGGAATGCTGGAGAGCTCCAACCTCACGCCGTGCTGAAGCAGCATTTTCTTTGGCAGTCTTGGCTGCAAGGACGGAGTTAAATCGCTGAATTAATTTCCACTGATAGTATCTTAAAGCTGGCGGATGGTTCAAAGCACTAGGCAGATCGCGTGTTGTGGCTGCAGCGGAGGAGCTGGATCCAAGAGCTGTCTGCATCCAGCACGCGTCTCTGTGGCTGCGTGGCAGGACAGCGAGCTGGACGTGAAGGGAGCGACCCTTAGGGAACGGTCTGGGCAGGTTCCAGGTTTGCAGGTGGCCTGAAGGCCCGCTGCTTGAAGTGGAAGATGAAGAACAACTGACTTCAACCAGCGCTGCTGGAGAAAAAATGGAAGTTGTCGATGAAGTAGGGGGAGTAAGGTGATGGGGGCAGACTGTAATTGAAAGGGGAACTCAGAGTGCTGCTGCAAGCGAGGGAGCTGAAGGGTTGCAAAAGAGCAGGACCGCGTGAGCTCCTGCTTTGCACAGCAGAATCCTGCTGCTGGAGCAGGGTCGTGGTGCCTTCAGGAGAGTTGTGGTGCCTTCAGGCACTTGGGGCACGACCTACTGAAGTTCACATCGCCTCCGCCGAGGTCTGTGGGATGTGGCTGTGGTATTAGCATGCAGGGCTGAAGTGGTGGTGGAGCCAGCTCCTCGGGGAGGTGTGCTCTTCCATCAGGAACTGAAACCAGAGGCATCGGAAGAACAGATGACCTAACTGTCATCAGTGGGGGCAGTTACAGTCTGGAGCGGTTTACAGGAAGGCGAAAGCACGCGAGTCTGGGCCCTTGCTAAAGAAAAGCTCTGATTTTACAGGAAGAATAACATTCAGGCTTTCCTTGATGACTAACGCCTCGGGTTAATGAATACTTGGAATAACCTGCACGGCGCTGGCCTTGCCCTGCACAGGGACTGCCGGGTGTTGGCTCCTGCTTTGCTCACTCCGTTTTCCCCTCTGGTTGCTCTAGGCTGTGGCTGCTAAAGTTGGAATGGACAGTATTACCGCAAACTACTTCGCCTTGTTCGAAGTGATCAATCACTCCTTTGGTAAGTCTTTTATTCCCTTTGGTGCCCACAGGCAGCTGAGGAAGGAGCTCGGCAGTGCTAGCAGAGCCTGGTGGCACTCATTTAGGCCTTATCTGTGCTCGCAAAGTCAGGAGCCCCTGGGAGGAATCGGGCTGGCACAGCAGATTCTGATAATGAGGAGCCCTCAAAGTTTGATGGCTTTTTCTGCTGCTGCTTGACTTTCCAGTTCTTAAACAGTTCAAGGAGACGAGCTTCTTGTTAACTGAGAGATGCATTTTACTGCAGTTCAAAGGGTCCAGCGAGCAGAGATAGCGACCAGCGGCACTGAAACGTGGCTGCCTGGAGAGGGGGCACCAAAGGCGTCTTGGTGCGGAGCAGAGGGGCTGCAGAGGAAATTGGGTTTAGTCTGTGCACACGTAGAGGTGGCGTGATGTCCTGGCCCGGAGGGGATGCGTGCTGCGAGCTGACACGTCTGTCCTTCAGCCTCTGAATCCTGGGGGTATTTGAGGCCCAGCTGCGGGATTCTGGGCGACTCTTTTGGCACTTTGTGGATCGCCGTCCTCCCAGCTCGGCGCGTGCTGAGGTCTCTGCCTGGTCTCGGCTCCCCCAGCTTCGCCGAACCTGGAGTGTCCAAACTGCCCAGGTCGCGCTGCTGAGCGGGTGGAGTGGTTTGGGCTTGTTCCTGCGCTGCCTTTTGAGCCAAGTGCATGTCTCCTTCCCAGCTGGGTGCCTTCATTTCTGGGTCGTCAGCTCTGCCCGCCTCAGACTCACCCTGTAGTTACTGCAAGCTGTGCAGTTTTAGGGGGAGATTTCTAGGACTGCTCCTCACACTTGCAAAATTCTGGCCAAGTGGCAGGGGCAACTTCTGCCTTCCTGAAGCCCTCTTAAAACAACCCAGCTCAGAAGACAGGCTGGGGTTGTACTGGAATGCTGACCTGGGCCGTGCAGGGAGCCTGGAGCAGGAGGTGGGAGGCTGCCGCGTGCTGGCGCAGTCCCACGGGGAGCGTTCAGGCTGCCAGGCCCTGGCTGGTGCTGTTAGTGCCTCGTTCCTCCGAGTGCTGTGCTTCTCAGACTGCACAGAACAGGAAAATCTCCAGTCAACCTTTATGGCCTGCGCGTTCTGGACGCTCGCCGTGTACATCCCCATTTATTCCTGTCTGGATGCGCTCCATTTAACTTCCCTGGAAGCTGTTAGCTCCGGCTGCAGTAAGACAGTGACCGTACCCTACCTGACGAAGGAGATGTGCCGTGCTCCCCTGTGAAAATCCATCACAGTGAAGGAAAGCAGCAGCAGCTCTGAGCGCAGTGAGCATTGACAGGCGCGGTGCAGGCAGGACTCGCGGCAGCAGGCTGCTTCAGCCCGCCGTGATGAGAAGGGGCCCTTCCTAGGAAGCCGCAGGGAAACGGAAACTTACACCCAGAACGCTCCCTTGGGGAACTGGAGATGGCCTTGAGCAGCAAGTCACAGTGTGGGGGCAGCGCCACGCATCGCGGTGCCCTGGACCAGTGCAAGGGGATCGTGCCCTCCGCTCTGCTCCCTGAGACCCCGCCTGGAGCCCTGTGCCCAGCTCTGGGACCCCAGCACCAGGAGGACAGGGACCTGTTAGAGGCAGTCCGGCTCTAACAGGCAATCAAACCACGTCTCAGAGTGTGTCCAAACTCTTCTTGAGCTCCGAGAGGTCCCTCCCAACCCAAGACATTCCCTGATTCTGTGACCTTGGGCAGGGTGGTCCTCCCTGTGCTCAGCCGAGGGTGACATCGGGCTGCTGCGATGGCCCCTGAGGACCACACGCGGTGGGTTGTCCCCAGCTCGTGTCCTGCCTGGCTGGATGGGTGGCAGCGGGGCAGCACCCGCATCCTCCCCCATCAGCCGGGAGGAGTTCAATCTCCAGGGAATTGATTCCTGTTCGTGTGCCAGGGCCCACTGCGAGGGACCCCTGGGGTGCAGCACCACAGAAGCAGGTACTGAACCAAGCTGACCTCGGTGTCCTGTGCTTCTTCCAGTGCGCAAGCTGGCGCCCAACGAATTCCCCCACAAACTCTACGTGCAGAACTACACCTCGGCAGTGCCAGGAACATGCCTGACCATCCGGAAATGGCTCTTCACTACAGAGGAGGAGGTTCTTCTCAACGACAATGACTTGGCGGTCACCTACTTCTTCCATCAGGTAGGTGCCCACGAGCTCCTTGGGCAGGAGCTGTGATTTCTTGCTGGAGGTAAGCCAACGCCTGCTGGTAGCCAAGTGCCTGGCTCCCAGAACGACTCCAGACGCCGCTGTCCCTTGGCGTCCTGGCAGCAGAGCGGGAACTTGAGGGCTGGCCCTGCTCAGGCAGCTTTGAGGAGCACGGGTTGGTGGCTGGGTGAGTCGGCAGCTCTGCGGTGAGCTGGTGGCCACGGCGTGATCAGAGCGGGAGGCGCTGCAGGCTGCCTCCCAGGGCGAGCTGGAGGGGGCCTGCGGGGCTGCGCTCCGTGGGCAGGTTCCATGTTCCTCAGCTCTGCACGCTGTCAGTGACCAGCTGGGGGCTTCTCCCTGCTCCCCCTGAGGAAAGGGAACGTTTCTGCCTGTGCTTTCACTCGCCCCCTTTCGTGCAGATGCTCTGGGATGAAGTGAGCCTGAGAAGAGCCATGCTCTGTGTAAAGCCGGTCTAGGATGAGCAGCTCAGAGGCAGATATCGCACAGTTCAGTGAGATAAATCCTGCTCTGTCTCAGCCACCAAAAATGCGGTCCCAACACTTCCAACTGGGCAAGTACCAGCCTCTGATACAAACGCTGTTACCAAGTTCAGCGATCCCCTAGACTGGCTGGCAGCTTTATGAGCTGCTTTGTGCGAGGGCAGGGGTCGTGGCTGAGCAGTGTGCAGCTGTGGAGCTGAAGGCAGGGCTGTGTACCTGCTCAGTCCCGAAGAGTGAAGCAGCTTTTGCATGCCAGCACTGCCCTCCAGCAGTGCGGTGGGTAAAAGAAAAGCCTGTGCTGCTCTGCTGGAGGCGGCTGCGTGTGCCTGCAGTGGAAGGGTTGTACCGGACGATGCCCAAAGGCAGAGGCAGGATTCCAAGTACCAGCGTTTGCAGATCCATCCGGGGGATGTTCTCCCAGAGCCCTCCTAGACCCAGGCATCTGTGCACTGCCCGAGGCAGGCAGAGGCTCGGGGCCGGAGTCGCCAAGCCCGGCCCTTGCTGGGTGCACGATGGACTGCGGGGGCTGCGAGCTGGGGCGGTGCGGGGCCAGCTGGTGAAGGCGAAGCACTGCGAGGAGATCCTGGGGCCTGACCTCCTGGGTGTTCTTTCCCTTTTTCTGTTTAAGGCTGTCGATGATGTCAAGAAAGGCTACATCAAAGCAGAGGAGAAGTCCTACCAGTTACAGAAGCTGTGTGAGCAGAGAAAGATGGTCATGGTGAGTTGTCCTACCTGTCTCGTTTGCTTCCTCCGGCAAGTGCCGTGCAATGCTGTGTCTGGAAAGGAGATAGATCCAGCCTTGAAAAACATCTTTCCTTGGAAAGCAGTAACCCTGGAGAGCTGTGGGAGTGTGGGCTTGGCACGGAGGCATCAGCACGGTTGCAGGCGTGCAGCAGTGCCAGGCGTGGGGCTGGGCCGTCCCCACGGGTCTGCTGCTGCCCGAACCAAAACCGCCCCTCGTGCCCGGCGAGCTCGATCGGCGGCTTGTCCTTGGCACGGCCACGTATTGACTGGACTCCAAACAAGGCAGAGAGAAAACTGGCGTGTTACTGCCAGTGCTGAGAGATGAGGTGCTGAACGTGCCATGTAGCAGTCCTCCATCTGCAGCCCTTCGGGAGCAGCTGTTCCCAGTAATGGAGAGGCAAAGGTCGTTTTCTGCCTCAGACCGCCTCAAGTGGCAGCATTGGGCTGGCGGAGAGGCACGGGCGCTGCTCTGCTCGCAGTGCTGCTCGCTGTGTCCCCTGCCCCTGTCTCTCAGGTTCTTTTTTGCCTGGCAGAAGTCTTCCCAGATTGCAAATCCCACGGCAGCTCTCGCTGTCTGTCTGGCCGACAGATTTTCTGCCTCTTATCGCTTTGCCCAGCGAGCGCCTGGGGGCTTGGTGTGACTCGATGAGCCTGCCTGGCTTAGATGTGGGGGAGCAGAGAGGTGCCCCGAGCTCAGCCGCCAGACGCAAGCTTGGCTCGAAGATCAAGAAGCAGAAGAATCTGACTTGTAAATAACTCGCTGGGGTGCTTGGGGCTGCTGGTACCGGCTGAACGCGGGCTGCCCTTTCCCCAGCTCTGCGCCCCGGCTGGTGCTGGCTGCGCTCGTAGAGGGATGGCTCGGGGTCCTGCTCGGGGTCCTGCTCAGAGCCCCTTTGCTGTAGCTCTCAGGCCCCTACTGGGGGGCTGCGTTGGCGTGAACCCCAGCAGGGTCACCTGAAGCGCTAAGCCAAGAAACGTGTTCAAAAAACTTCTTAATTATTAACTACTGGTAAGGGTCAGTAAATAGGCACTTCCCCCACGTGGCTCGTCCCACGGTGCTTTTGTTTCTGCTGCTCCCCCGGGCTTTCTGACGACCAAAGGCAGATCTGGCTCTCCCAAAAGCCTGGCCACCGTGTCTCAGGCACCGCAGGGCCCCGGTGCAGCAGGGGACGTCGGTGTCCCAGAAAGCTGTGAAGCCAAAGCAGCTCGTCCCCCGCCTCCCCCCGTGTTACGCAGGGCCCTGCCTGGAGCACGAGGCTCAAGGATCCGTCCTCTTCCTCCGGGGTGCCTCCACCCTCGGGGAGAGGGTCCCCTTCCCTCCCCAGCACAGCCCTCCTGGCTGGGGGTTCCGAGGGGCATTAGCACGAGGGTGGTGGGAGGAGGCTGGGTCCCTGTCCAACACGTGCTGCTTTCTCTCTGCAGTACTTGAACATGTTGCGGACGTGCGAGGGTTACAACGAGATCATCTTCCCCCACTGCTCCTGTGACTCCCGGCGGAAGGGACACGTCATCACGGCCATCAGCATCAAGCACTTTAAACTCCACGCCTGCACCGAGGAGGGCCAGCTGGAGGTGAGGGGCACAGCAGGGCTCTGCCCGGGGTCCCAGTACCCGCCTCGGCTTCGTAGGAAGGGGGAGCAGCTTGTCCCAGAGCTCTGGGGCTTGGGACTGCCACTGGCTGGCAGCACGGGGCGTCATCTCCCTGCCCTCTGCACGGTGTCCTCGTCCCCGCTGTGCGTGGCTTTGCTTTTTCTGATCTGCCTTAAACCTCCCCGTGCCCGGGGGCTGCTGGCTCGGGGCTCACGGGGTTTATCTCCCTTCAGAACCAGGTCATAGCGTTCGAATGGGACGAAATGCAGCGGTGGGACACGGACGAGGAGGGAATGGCGTTTTGTTTTGAATACGCACGCGGAGAGAAGAAACCCCGATGGGTTAAAATCTTCACCCCCTACGTAAGTGCCCCCGTTACTCACGGACCGGGAAGGAGAAGTCACATCCTGCTTGTTTTTCCCTCTGGGAACCGGCAGGAGCACCCAGCTCCGGAGCGAGAGGCGGCGGGGAGGCAGGCGGCCGCCAGGAGGAGCCGGCAGCACGGGCAGGGCGATGGGTGCTGCACCGCCGCCGCCTGAGACACGCCTGCTTTCTCTTTGC